>NW_028225179.1:71592717-71702717 GCF_052327205.1 Somniosus microcephalus
AGCTCCCTCTGCACTGTCCCATCAAACACTCCCAGAGGCAGGTACAGCACGGGTTAGATAGAGTGTAAAGCTCCCTCTACACTGTCCCATCAAACACTCCCAGGGCAGGTACAGCACGGGTTAGATAGAGTGTAAAGCTCCCTCTACACTGTCCCATCAAACACTCCCGGGGCAGGTACAGCACGGGGTTAGATACAGAGTAAAGCTCCCTCTACACTGTCCCATCAAACACTCCCGGGGCAGGTACAGCACGGGTTAGATACAGAGTAAAGCTCCCTCTACACTGTCCCATCAAACACTCCCAGGGCAGGTACAGCATGGGTTAGATACAGAGTAAAGCTCCCTCTACACTGTCCCATCAAACACTCCCAGGGCAGGTACAGCACAGGTTAGATACAGAGTAAAGCTCCTCTACACTGTCCCATCAAACACTCCCGGGGCAGGTACAGCATGGGTTAGATACAGAGTAAAGCTCCCTCTACACTGTCCCAATCAAAACACTCCCAGGGCAGGTACAGCACAGGTTAGATACAGAGTAAAGCTCCCTCTACACTGTCCCATCACACACTCCCGGGGCAGGTACAGCACGGGTTAGATACAGAGTAAAGCTCCCTCTACACTGTCCCATCACACACTCCCGGGGCAGGTACAGCACGGGTTAGATACAGAGTAAAGCTCCTGTCATACACTCCCTGTTTACCTTGTACAACCGCTGGTCCTCCGGCAATCGCTTTAAGATGCCCTCGACGACCTTCTTGAGCTCCAGAACCGTGGTTGACTCTTTGGCGTCTGTGAATATTGTTGTCTTGTGACGGCGAATCATTAAAAACACGTCCCTGCGGGGAGAAAGGGGAGCCGTGATTACCAGGGAACAGAGGGGCAGGAGGAGGCCATTCCACCACCCCTCCCCCAATTCATCCAGAGCTGATCGTTGGTTCCATATCCCTTACCAACAAAACTCTTATCAATCTCAGTTTTGAAATTTTCAACTGTCCCCTGGCATCCACAGCTTTTTGGGGGGAGAGAGTTCCAGATTTCCACCACCCTGTGTCTGAAGAAGTGCTTCCTGACATCACCCCTGAACGGCCTGGCTCTAATTTTAAGGTTCTGCCCCCTTGTTATGGACTCCCCTCACCAGAGGAAATAGTTTCTCTCGATGTATCCTATCGAATCCTTCAATCATCTTAAACACCTCGATTAGATCACTGCTTGGAATTCTCTTCCCCAGAGAGCTGTGGAGGCTGGGTCAGTGAATATATTTAAGGTGGAGACACACAGACTTTGAAAGGTAAGGAGTCGAGGGTTATGGGGAGCGGCAGGGAAGTGGAGTTGAGGCCAAGATCAGATCAGCCATGATCTTATTGAATGGCGGAGCAGGCTCGAGGGGCCGAATGGCCGACTCCTGCTCCTACGTCTTATGTATGCTCTTAATCTTCTACACTCGAGGGAATCCAAGCCTAGTCTGTGCAACCTGCCCTCGTAATTTAACTCTTCTAGCCCCCGGTATCATTCTGGTCCCCCCCCACAGCACAGATTCACTAGTTGATATTGCTGTGGAATAAAAACAGGGACAGAGTGTGCAAGAACGAGATGGGGAGATTAAACCTCGTATAAAGCATGGGTTTGGTTCGAATATTTGGCTCCCGACTGCCGGAAGGGTGCCGAGGTCACGGAGAGGGTGCTGCAAAGATTAGCTGAGGATCAGTCCAAGGCTTTAGGAAATAAAGAGCTGGTTGCCAATAAAAAGAGTGACCCTGAAAGGCTGTCGTTAATAAAAGCCTAATTGCGCCTCACCGCCACCACGGGTGGGACGGTGTAATTACAGCGGGACTTCGAAAGCTGCCGCCCTTTCCCATGCCTGAAAGGAAAAGATTTGCATTTCTGCAGCGCCTTCCCCGGCCTCAGGACGCCCTTTCGAAGTGTGGCCACTGACGTAATGTAGGGAACGCGGCAGCTCATTTGCACACAGCAAGCTCCCACAAACAGCAATGTGATAACGACCAGTTTTAGTGATAATTATTGGACCCAGGGCACCGGGATAACTCCCCCCTGCTCTTCTTTGAAATAGTGGCCATGGGATCTTTTACGAGAGGGCAGACAGAGCCATCGGTTTAACGTCTCATCCGAAAGATGGCACCTCCGACATAGAGTCAGAGTTATACAGCACAGAAAGAGGCCCTTCGTGTCTGCGCCGGCCATCGAGCCCTGTCTAATCTAATCCCATTTTCCAGCACTTGGTCCCTAGCCTTGTATGCTATGGTGTTTCAAGTGCTCATCCAAATGCTTCTTGAATGTTGTGAGGGTTCCTGCCTCTACCACCCTTTCAGGCAGTGAGTTCCACATTCCAACCACCCTCTGGGTGAAAAAGATTTTCCTCAAATCCCCTTTAAACCTCCTGCCCCTTACCTTGAAACTATGCCCCCTGGTTATTGGCCCCTCCACCAAGGGGAAAAGTTCCTTGCTATCTATGCCCCTCATAATTTTGTACACCTCAATCAGGTCCCCCCTCAACCTTCTCTGCTCTAAGGAAAACAACCCCAGCCTGTCTAGTCTCTCTTCATAGCTGAAACGCTTCAGCCCAGGTAACATCCTGGTGAATCTCCTCTGCACCCTCTCCTAAGCAATCACATCCTTCCTATAGTGAGGCAACCAGAACTGCACACAGTACTCCAGCTGTGGCCTCACCAGCGTTTTGTACAGCTCCATCATAACCTCCCTGCTCTTATATTCTATGCCTCGGCTAATGAAGGAAAGTATCCCATTTGCCTTTTTAACCACCTTATCAACCTGTCCTGCTGCCTTCAGGGATCTATGTACATGCACACCAAGGTCCCTCTGATTCTCTGTCCTTCCTAGGGTCCTACCATTCATTGTGGATTCCCTTGCCTTGTCAGTCCTCCCAAAATGCATCACCTCACACTTTCCAGGGTTAAATTCCATTTGCCACCGTTCTGCCCATCTGGCCAACCCGTCTATATCGCCCTGTAGCACTCCCTCAGCACAGCACTGGAGTGTCGGCCTAGATTTTTGTGCTCAAGTCCCTGGAGCGGGACTCGAACCCACAACCTTCTGACTCGGAGGTGAGAGTGATACCAACTGAGCCATGACTTACATCAGAAGTGCGTTATTTAACAAAATTGGACATCGAGCCACATACATTAGGACAAAAGCAAAATACTGCGGATGCTGGAAATCTGAAATAAAAACAGAAAATGCTGGAGATACTCAGCAGGTCAGGCAGCATCTGTGGAGAGAGAAACAGAGTTAACGTTTCAGGTCGATGACCCTTCATCAGAACTGGGAGGAGGAACAGGTTTTTAAGCAAGTGCAGGGGCAGGGAGAGGGGAGGAAAGAACAAAAGGGAAGGTCTGTGATAGGCTGGAAGGCAGGAGAGATTAAGAGACAAAAGGGATGATGGTGCGAGGTGAAAGGAGATGGTAATGGGACAAGTTAAGAAACAAAAGATGGGTCTAGAAGCGGTGTAAAGAAGGGGAAGGGGGTGATAGAGGAGTGGACCAGGGTGTTGCGGAGGGAGCGGTCCCTTCGGAATGCTGAAAGGGGAGGGGAGGGGAAGTTGTGCTTGGTGGTGGGATCACGCTGGAGGTGGCAGAAATGGCGGAGGATGATCCGTTGAATGTGGAGGCTGGTGGGGTGAAAGGTGAGGACAAGGGGAACCCTATCGTGGTTCTGGGAGGGAGGGGAAGGGGTGAGAGCAGAAGTGCGGGAAATAGAACGGACACGGTCGAGGGCCGTGTCAACCACGGTAGAGGGGAATCCTCGGTTGAGGAAAAAGGAAGACATGTCAGAAGCACTGGTATGGAAGGTGGCTTCGTCAGAACAGACGCGGCGGAGACGGAGAAACTGGGAGAATGGAATAGAGTCCTTACAGGAAGCGGGGTGGGAGGAAGTGTAGTCCAGGTAGCTGTGGAAGTCAGTGGGTTTGTAGTGAATGTTTGTCAATAACCTATCCCCAGAAATGGAGTCAGAGAAGTCGAGGAAGGGAAGGGAAGAGTCGGAGATGGACCATGTGAAGTTGAGGGAAGGGTGGAAATTGGAAGCAAAGTGAATGAAATTTTCTAGTTCAGGGCGAGAGCAGGAAACGGCACCAATACAGTCATCAATGTACCGGAAAAAGAGGTGAGGGAGGGGACCTGAGTAGGACTGGAACAAAGAGTGTTCCACATATCCCACGAAAAGGCAGGCATAGCTAGGGCCCATGCGGGTTCCCATGGCAACACCTTTAATTTGGAGGAAGTGAGTGGAGTTAAAGGAGAAGTTGTTCAATGTGAGAACAAGTTCAGCCAGGCGGAGGAGGGTGGTGGTGGATGGGGACTGGTCGGGCCTCTGTTCAAGGAAGAAGCGGAGCGCCCTCAGGCCGTCCTGGTGGGGGATGGAGGTGTAGAGGGATTGTACGTCCACGGTGAAAAGGACACGGTTGGGGCCAGGAAACCCTCTCTCTCTTACACGGCAGCTGTCGATCATTCTGCTATTACTATTTACACCTCCTCTCGACCCATCTTTTGTTTAACTTGTCCCATTACCATCTCCTTTTGCCCCGCACCATCATCCCTTTTGTCTTTAATCTCTCCTGTCTTCCATCCTATCACAGACCTTCCTCTTCGTTCTTTCCTCCCCTCCTCTCTTTCCCTGCCCCGCACTTGCTTAAAATCCTGTTCCATCTCTAACTTTTTCCAGTTCTGACGAAGGGTCGTCGACCTGAACCGTTAACTCTGTTTTTCTCTCTCCACAGATGCTGCCCGACCTGCTGAGTATTTCCAGCATTTTCTGTTTTTATTTCACATATATTAGGACTCCTTCCTTTGGGCTCAGTCGAGGGTCTGTGCCACCATTCCACAATGATGTTCTTTTAAATAGTGCATGGGATCTTTTACAAGAGAGCAGACGGGGTTCTCGGTTTAATGTCTCATCTGAAAGACGGCACCTCCGACAGTGCGTTTCTCCCTCAGTACTGACCCTCCGACAGTGCAGCACTCCCTCAGTGCTGACCCTCCGACAGTGCGTTTCTCCCTCAGTACTGCCCCTCCGACAGTGCAGCTCGCCCTCAGTGCTGACCCTCCAACAGTGCAGCGCTCCCTCAGTACTGCCCCTCCGACAGTGCAGCACTCCCTCACTACTGCCCCTCCGACAGTGCAGCGCTCCCTCAGTACTGCCCCTCCGACAGTGCGGCGCGCCCTCAGTACTGCCCCTCCGACTGTGCAGCGCTCCCTCAGTACTGCCCCTCCGACAGTGCAGCGCTCCCTCAGTGCCGCCCCTCCGACAGTGCAGTGCTCCCTCAGCGCTGCACTAGGAGTGTCAGCCTAGATTTTTGTGCTCAAGTCTCTGGAGAGGGGCTTGAACCCACAACCTTCTGACTCGGAGGCGAGAGTGGTACTCAGAGCGGCGGCTGACGCTATAGGTGACTCCAGTCCCATACCCAACCTGGCTGTCTCTTAACTGTCCTTCTGAAGAGTCCCAGCAATCCACACGGTTGAACAGGGCCCATCATCAGCTTCACAGGGCAAGTAGGGATGGGCAATAAATGCCGGCTCTGCCACATCCAGAGATTGAATATAAAAGGTCTTATCTACTAGATGTAGCATGGGGGGTGGGGGGAG
This sequence comes from Somniosus microcephalus, assembly GCF_052327205.1. Taxonomy (NCBI): domain Eukaryota; kingdom Metazoa; phylum Chordata; class Chondrichthyes; order Squaliformes; family Somniosidae; genus Somniosus; species Somniosus microcephalus. Next base: position 71,598,333 of record NW_028225179.1, read on the forward strand.
AAAGACGAAGTGTAATCTTCAGGTGAAGTGGAGTTAGACAGCTGGGACAGGGATTATTGGACCAGGGCATGCAGACGTAACTCAGTGCCAATTTTCAAGTCACGCATTCAGTATTTACTTTTATATAACGCTTTCATTTTATATTCTAGTTAAACAGCAATGCTTCAGCAACAACATCTCGTAGTAAAACATCCCGAGGCACTTCACAGAAGCGATTATGAAACAAAATGTGACACCGAGCCACATAAGGAGATATTAGGGCAGATGACCAAAAGCTTGGTAAAAAAGGTAGGTTTTAAGGAGCGTCTTAAAGGAGGAGAGAGAGGTGGAGCAGCAGAGAGGTTTCGGGAGGGAATTCTAGAGCTCAGGCAGCTGAAGCCAATAGCTGAGCGATTAAAATTGGGATGCTCAAGAGGCCAGAATTGGAGGAGCACAAATATCTCAGGGGGGTTGTGGGGCTGGAGGAGATTACAGAGGATAGGGAGGGGGAGAGGCCATGGAGGGATTTGAAGACAAGGACGAGAATTTTAAAATTGAGGCGTTGCCGGACCGGGAGCCAATGTAGGTGAGCGAGCACAGTGGGTGGTGGGTGAACTGGACTTGGTGCGAGTTAGGACACGGGGCAGCAGAGTTTTGGATGCCCTCGAGTGGTTAGCACTGTTGCCTCACAGCGCCAGGGACCTGGGTTCAAATCCGGCCTCGGGTGACTGTCTGTGTGGAGTTTGCACATTCTCCCCGTGTTTGCGTGGGTTTCCTCCGGGTGCTCCGGTTTCCTCCCACAGTCCAAAGATGTGCGGGTTAGGTTGATTGGCCATGATAAAAATTGACCCTTAGTGTTAGGGGGGATTAAATACGTGGGGTTACGGGGATAGGGCTTGGGTGGGATGGCTGTCGGTGTAGGGACCGGGTGCTAGGGTTTGGATGATCAGCCATGATCTCGTTGAATGGCGGAGCAGGCTCGAAGGGCCGAATGGCCAACTCCTGCTCCTATCTTCTATGTTTCTATGTTTACGGAGGGTAGAACGTGAGGCTGCCAGGACTGCGTTGGAATAGTCAAGTCTAGAGGTAAGAAAGGCACGGATGGCTTCGGGTAATTTAGGAAGCGAAGAGGCAGAATAGGTGGTAGCTGTAAGTACCCTACAGTACGCGCTGTAAGAGTTACCCTACAGTACGCGCTGTAAGAGTTACCCTACAGTACGCGCTGTAAGAGTTACCCTATAGTACGAGCTGTAAGAGTTACCCTATAGTACGCGCTGTAAGTTACCCTATAGTACGTGCTGTAAGAGTTACCCTATAGTACGTGCTGTAAGAGTTACCCTATAGTACGTGCTGTAAGAGTTACCCTATAGTACGTGCTGTAAGAGTTACCCTACAGTACGTGCTGTAAGAGTTACCCTATAGTACGTGCTGTAAGAGTTACCCTATAGTACGTGCTGTAAGAGTTACCCTACAGTACGCGCTGTAAGAGTTACCCTATAGTACGAGCTGTAAGAGTTACCCTATAGTACGCGCTGTAAGTTACCCTATAGTACGTGCTGTAAGAGTTACCCTATAGTACGTGCTGTAAGAGTTACCCTATAGTATGTGCTGTAAGAGTTACCCTACAGTACGCGCTGTAAGAGTTACCCTATAGTACGTGCTGTAAGAGTTACCCTATAGTACGTGCTGTAAGAGTTACCCTATAGTACGTGCTGTAAGAGTTACCCTACAGTACGTGCTGTAAGAGTTACCCTATAGTACGTGCTGTAAGAGTTACCCTATAGTACGTGCTGTAAGAGTTACCCTACAGTACGCGCTGTAAGAGTTACCCTATAGTACAGGCTATAAGGAGTTGGGAGACATTGAAAACTCAGCACTACAGCGCCACCATGGGTGGGATGGTGCAACTACAGCGCCACCATGGGTGGGATGGTGCAACTACAGCGTGACATGTTTACATAGGATACTTACATTATAGATGTGAACATAGGAAGCTATAACGGGAAAAAAGTGAACAGGAAGTATTCTTTTTAAATACGCAAGATCGGCAAAGTTGTGATGAGTCACTGTCATGCTACTGGTGCTTTTTTTAGATGGTATCATCCTTCTCCATCCCTGCCTCAGCCCATCTGCTGCCGAAACCCTCGTCCGTGCCTCTGTTGGGTCCAGACTTGACTATTCCAATGCAGTCCTGGGCCGGCCTCCCATCCTCCACCCTCTGTAAACTTGAGTTTATCTAAAACTCTGCTGCCCCGTGTCCTAACTCGCACCAAGCCTCGTTCACTCTTCACCCCCTGTGCTCGCCGAGCTACACTGGCTCCCAGGCTGGCAACGCCTCGATTTAAAAATTCTCATCCTTGTGTTCATGTCCTTCAATGGCCTCGCCCCTCCCTATCTCTAATCTCCTCCAGCCCGACAACACCCCCTCTCCACCCCCCTCAACCCGAGATCTCTGCGCTCCTCCAATTCTGGCCTCTGCTTCATCCCTGATTTTAATCACTCCACCATTGACGGCCGTGCCAAACATCTGAACACAAAAATACAGGATCCGCCTACACATGCCTCATACAAGATCCCCCGCACACAAACCACAAGATCCAGGGGAACAGGACTGAGGGGAGAGGTCGATCAGAGAGAGGGGCACAGGGAGCGATGGGGGAATGGGGAAAGGGAGGGGAGAACGGGACTGAGGGGAGAGGTCTATCAGAGAGAGGGGCACAGGGAGCGATGGGGGAATGGGGAAAGGGAGGGGAGAACGGGACTGAGGGGAGAGGTCTATCAGAGAGAGGGGCACAGGGAGCGATGGGGGAATGGGGAAAGGGAGGGGAGAACGGGACTGAGGGGAGAGGTCTATCAGAGAGAGGGGCACAGGGAGCGATGGGGGAATGGGGAAAGGGAGGGGAGAACAGGACTGAGGGGAGAGGTCTATCAGAGAGAGGGACACAGGGAGCGATGGGGGAATGGGGAAAGGGAGGGGAGAACGGGACTGAGGGGAGAGGTCTATCAGAGAGAGGGGCACAGGGGGCGATGGGGGAATGGGGAAAGGGCGGGGGAATGGGACTGAGGGGAGAGGTCTATCAGAGAGAGGGACACGGAGCAATGGGGGAATGGGGAAAGGGCGGGGAATGGGACTGAGGGGAGAGGTCTATCAGAGAGAGGGACACGGAGCAATGGGGGAATGGGCGGGGAATGGGACTGAGGGGAGAGGTCTATCAGAGAGAGGGACACAGGGAGCGATGGGGGAAATGGGGAAAGGGCGGGGAATGGGACTGAGGGGAGAGGTCTATCAGAGAGAGGGACACAGGGAGCGATGGGGGAAATGGGGAAAGGGCGGGGGAATGGGACTGAGGGGAGAGGTCTATCAGAGAGAGGGACACAGGGAGCGATGGGGGAAATGGGGAAAGGGCGGGGGAATGGGACTGAGGGGAGAGGTCTATCAGAGAGAGGGACACAGGGAGCGATGGGGGAATGGGGAAAGGGCGGGGGAATGGGACTGAGGGGAGAGGTCTATCAGAGAGAGGGACACGGAGCGATGGGGGAAATGGGGAAAGGGCGGGGGAATGGGACTGAGGGGAGAGGTCTATCAGAGAGAGGGACACAGGGAGCGATGGGGGAATGGGGAAAGGGCGGGGGAATGGGACTGAGGGGAGAGGTCTATCAGAGAGACACAGGGAGCGATGGGGGAAATGGGGAAAGGGCGGGGGAATGGGACTGAGGGGAGAGGTCTATCAGAGAGAGGGACACAGGGAGCGATGGGGGAATGGGGAAAGGGCGGGGGAATGGGACTGAGGGGAGAGGTCTATCAGAGAGAGGGACACGGAGCAATGGGGGAATGGGGAAAGGGCGGGGAATGGGACTGCGGGGAGGGGTCTATCAGAGAGAGGGACACGGAGCGATGGGGGAATGGGGAAAGGGCAGGGGAATGGGACTGAGGGGAGAGGTCTATCAGAGAGAGGGACACAGGGAGCGATGGGGGAATGGGGACAGGGCGGGGGAATGGGACTGAGGGGAGAGGTCTATCGGAGAGAGGGACACAGGGAGCGATGGGGGAATGGGGAAAGGGCGGGGAATGGGACTGAGGGGAGAGGTCTATCAGAGAGTGACACGGAGCGATGGGGGAATGGGGAAAGGGCGGGGGAATGGGACTGAGGGGAGAGGTCTATCAGAGAGAGGGACACAGGGAGCGATGGGGGAATGGGGAAAGGGCGGGGGAATGGGACTGAGGGGAGAGGTCTATCAGTGAGAGGGACACAGGGGGCGATGGGGGAATGGGGCAAGGGCGGGGAATGGGGCTGAGGGGAGAGGTCTATCAGAGAGAGGGACACAGGGAACGATGGGGGAATGGGGAAAGGGACTGAGGGGAGAGGTCTATCAGAGAGAGAGACACGGAGCGATGGGGGAATGGGGAAAGGGCGGGGGAATGGGACTGAGGGGAGAGGTCTATCAGAGAGAGGGACACGGAGCGATGGGGGAATGGGGAAAGGGCAGGGAATGGGACTGAGGGGAGAGGTCGATCAGAGAGAGAGACACAGGGAGCGATGGGGGAATGGGGAAAGGGCAGGGGAATGGGACTGAGGGGAGAGTCTATCAGAGAGAGGGACACAGGGAGCGATGGGGGAATGGGGAAAGGGCAGGGGAATGGGACTGAGGGGAGAGGTCTATCAGAGAGAGGGACACGGAGCGATGGGGGAATGGGGAAAGGGCAGGGAATGGGACTGAGGGGAGAGGTCGATCAGAGAGAGAGACACAGGGAGCGATGGGGGAATGGGGAACGGGCGGTGGAATGGGACTGAGGAGAGAGGTCTATCAGAGAGGGAGACACAGGGAGCGATGGGGGAATAGGGAAAGGGCGGGGGAATGGGACTGAGGGGAGAGGTCTATCAGAGAGAGGGACACAGGGAGCGATGGGGGAATGGGGAAAGGGCAGGGGAATGGGACTGAGGGGAGAGGTCTATCAGAGAGAGGGACACGGAGCGATGGGGGAATGGGGAACGGGCGGTGGAATGGGACTGAGGAGAGAGGTCTATCAGAGAGGGGCACAGGGAGCGATGGGGGAATGGGGAAAGGGACTGAGAGGAGAGGTCTATCAGAGAGAGGGACACAGGGAGCGATGGGGGAATGGGGAAAGGGCGGGGGAATGGGACTGAGGGGAGAGGTCTATCAGAGAGAGGGACACGGAGCGATGGGGGAATGGGGAAAGGGCGGTGGAATGGGACTGAGGAGAGAGGTCTATCAGAGAGAGACACGGAGCGATGGGGGAATGGGGAAAGGGCGGGGAATGGGACTGAGGGGAGAGGTCTATCAGAGAGAGGGACACAGGGAGCGATGGGGGAATGGGGAAAGGGCGGGGAATGGGACTGAGGGGAGAGGTCTATCAGAGAGAGGGACACGGAGCGATGGGGGAATGGGGAACGGGCGGGGGAATGGGACTGAGGGGAGAGGTCTATCAGAGAGGGACACGGAGCGATGGGGGAATGGGGAAAGGGCGGGGGAATGGGACTGAGGGGAGAGGTCTATCAGAAAGAGGGACACAGGGAGCGATGGGGGAATGGGGAAAGGGCGGGGGAATGGGACTGAGGGGAGAGGTCTATCAGAGAGAGGGGCACAGGGAGCGATGGGGGAATGGGGAAAGGGCGGGGGAATGGGACTGAGGGGAGAGGTCTATCAGAGAGAGGGACACAGGGAGCGATGGGGGAATGGGGAAAGGGCGGGGGAATGGGACTGAGGGGAGAGGTCTATCAGAGAGAGACACAGGGAGCGATGGGGGAATGGGGAAAGGGCGGGGGAATGGGACTGAGGGGAGAGGTCTATCAGAAAGAGGGACACAGGGAGCGATGGGGGAATGGGGAATGGGCGGGGGAATGGGACTGAGCTCGATCAGAGGGGCACAGTGCAAGGGGGAAAGGGCAGGAGAACAAGAGGCTGAGCAGATCTGTCTCAAATTCTATGAATTCAACTCGATCTCCTCGTCGACGCATGGAGTTAAACTTCCCAGTTGCTGGTCCTTCTCTCTCCGATGCAGTACCAGGGCTGAGCAACAGCAGGAGTCGATGAAGGAGACTGATGGGGCGCAGACTGAGGTTCAGGACACACACACACACTTGGGTATTCAAAGGTCTGGAGGGGGAAAGGGTGGCTGAGGGTGGTTTGGAAACCCGCAGGCATGATGTAGGAGACGGATATCAACAACAACTTCGCCTTTAACGTAGTGAAACACCCCAAGGCGCTTCACAGGAGCGTTAACAAAAATTTGACACCGAGCCACATGTGGAGATATTATGACAGGTTGGTCAAGGAGGTAGGTTTGAAGACCGTCTTAAAGGAAGAGAGGTTTAGGGAGGGAATTCCAGAGCTTAGGGCCTGGGCAGCTGAAGGAACGGCTGCCAATAGTGGAGCGATGGAAATCGGGGGATGCACAAGAGGCCAGAATTGGAGGAGCGCAGATATCTCGGGGGTGGTTGGAGGAGATTACAGCGATAGGGAGGGGTGAGGCCATGGAGGGATTTTAAAAACCGAGGCATTGCCGGACCGGGAACCAATGTAGGTCAGTGAGCACAGGGGTGATGGGTGAACGGGACTCGGTGTGAGTTAGGATGCAAGGGTTTGGATGAACTCAGGTTTATGGAGGGTGGAAGCTGGGAGGCCAGCCAGCTTGGAATAGTCAATGCTAGAGGTAACAAAGACCTGGATGAGCTGAAGCAGGGACAGAGACAGGCGATGTTGTGGAGGTGGAAATAGGCGGTCTTAGTGATACAAGACCATAAGAAATAGGAGTAGTGGTAGGCCATACGGCCCCTCGAGCCTGTTCCCCCATTCAATAAGATCATGGCTGATCTTCTACCTTAACTCCACTTTCCCGCTCTATCCCCATATAGAATGGATAGAATCCTAGAATGGTTACAACACAGAAGGAGGCCATTCGGTCCGTCGAGCCCGTGCCGGCACACTGCTAGAGCACTTCAGCTCGTCCCACTCCCCCGCCCTTTCTCCGTAGCCCTGCAAATTTGTTTCCTTCAGGTACTTATCCAACTCCCTTTTGGAAGCCGCGATTGAGTCTGCCTCCACCACCCTTTCAGGCAGTGCGTTCCAGATCATAACCACTCGCTGCGTAAAAAGGTTTTCCCTCCTGTCACCTTTGGTTCTTTTGCCAATCCCCTTAAATCTGTGTCCTCTGGTTCTCGACCCTCCCGTCACTGGGAACAGTTTCTCTCTATCTACTCTGTCCAGACCCCTCATGATTTTGAGCACCTCTATCAAATCTCCTCTCAATCGTCTCTCCTCCAAGGACAACGACCCCAGCTTCTCCAGTCTATCCACGTAACTGAAGTCGCTTATCCCTGGAATCATTCTCGTAAACCTCCTCTGCATCCTCTCTAAGGCCTTCACATCCTTCCTAAAGTGCGGTGCCCAGAATTGGACACAATACTCCAGTTGAGGCCGAACCAGTGTTTTATAAAGGTTCATCATAACTTCCTTGCTTTTGTACTCTATGCCTCTATTTATGAAGCCCAGGATCCCGTCTGCTTTTTTAACCACTTTCTCAATCTGCCCTGCCACCTTCAACGATTTGTGCACATATACCCCCAGGTCACCCTGTTCGTGCACCCACTTTAGGATTGTACCCTTTAGTTTATATTGCCTCTCCTCGTTCTTCCTCCCAAAATGTATCACTTCACACTTTGGTGCGTTAAATTTTATCTGCCACGTGTCCGCCCATTCCACCAGCCTGTCTATGTCCTCTTGAAGTCTATCACTCTCCTCCTCACTGTTTACTACACTTCCAAGTTTTGTGTCATCTGCAGATTTTGAAATTGTGCCCTGTACACCCAAGTCCAAGTCATTAATATATATCAAGAAAAGCAGTGGTCCTAGTACCAACCCCTGGGGAACACCACTGTATACCTTCCTCCAGTCCGAAAAACAACCGTTCACCACTACTCTCTGTTTCCTGTCACTTAGCCAATTCCGTATCTGTGCTGCCACTGTCCCTTTTATTCCATGGGCTTCAACTTTGCTGGCGAGCCTATTATATGGCTCTTTATCAGACGCCTTTTGGAAATCCATGTACACCACGTCAACCCTCTCTGTTACCTCATCAGAAAACTCGATCAAGTTAGTCAAACACGATTTGCCTTTAACAAATCCATACTGGCTTTCCTTAATTAATCTATACTTGTCCAAGTGACTGTTAATGTCCCGGATTATCATGTCTAAAAGCTTCCCCACTACCGAGGTTAAACTGACTGGCCTGTAGTTGCTGGGTTTATCCTTACACACTTTTTTGAGCAAGGGTGTAACATTTGCAGTTCTCCAGTCCTCTGGCACCACTCCTGTACCTAAGGAGGATTGGAAGATTTTGGCCAGTACCTCCGCGATTTCCACCTTAACTTCCCTCAGCATCCTAGGATGCATCCGGTGACTTATCTACTTTAAGTTCAGCCAGCCTTTCTAGTGCCTCCTCTATCAATTTTTATCCCATCCAGTATCTCCACTACCTCCTCTTTCACTATGACTTTGGCAGCATCTTCTTCCGTGGTGAAGACAGATGTAAAGTACTCATTTAGTACCACAGCCATGCCCTCGGCCTCCATGCATAGGTCTCCCTTTTGGTCCCTAATCGGCCTCACCCCTCCTCTTACTAACCGTTTACTATTTATATGCCTATAGATGACTTTAGAATCTCTTTTATGTTAGCTGCCAATCTATTTTCATACTCTCTCTTTGCCCCTCTTATTTTCTTTTTCACTTCCCCTCTGAACTTTCTATACTCAGACTGATTCTCACTTGTATTCTCATCCTGACATCTGTAGTATGCCCCCTTTTTCTGCTTCATCTTGCTCTCTCTTTCATCATCCAGGAAGCTCTGGCTTTGGTTGCCCTACCTTTCCCCCCTCATGGGAATGTACCTCGACTGTACCCAAACCAGCTCCTCCTTAAAGGCAACCCATTGTTTGATTACAGTTTTGCCTGCCCATCTTTGATTCCAATATCCCTTGATTCCCCTAGAGTCCAAAAATCTATCGATCTCAGCCTTGAATATACTCAAAGACTCAGCATTCACAGCCCTCTGGGGCAGAGAATTCCAAAGACTCACAACCCTCTGAGTGAAGAAATTCCTCCTCATCTCAGTCCTAAGTGGCCGACTCCTTATCCTGAGACTGTGACCCCTGGTTCTAGACTCTCCAGCCAGGAGAAACAGCTTCTCAGCACCTACCCGGTCAAGCCCTCTACGCATTTTATAAGTTTCAATGCGATCACCTCTCATTCTTCTAAACTCCAGAGAATATAGGCCCATTCCACTCAATCTCTCATCATAGGACAGCCCTCTCATCCCAGAAATCAATCTAGTGAACCACTGGTGCATCACCTCTAAGGCAAGTATATCCTTCCTTAGGTAAGGAGACCAAAACTGTACACAGTACTCCAGGTGTGCTCTCACCAAAGCCCTACATAATGGCAGCAAGACTTGCTTACTCTTATATACTCCAACTTGCAAGAAAGGCCAACATACCATTTGCCTTCCTAATTGCTTGCTGTACCTGTAACTTCCTGTGATTCGTGTACAAGGACCCTCTGAACACCAACATTTTCTAGTCTCCCACCTTTATATTAAAAAAAAAAAAAATTCTGCTTTTCTAATCTTCCTACCAAAAGTGGATAATGTAGGGTCGGAAGCTCAGCTTGGGGGTCAAAATGGATGCCAAGGTTGGGAATAACCTGGTTCAGCCTCGGACAGTGGCCAGGGAGAGGGATGGAGTCGGTGGCTACGGAGTGGATTTTGCCAACACAGCTCTAACTAGTCAACTTTCTGTTGCAGCTCATGAGAAATGATTCTGTACAAATGCAGCTTGTAATATTTCCAAACAGCAACCCCACTCCGAGATTTTAACCCCCCGTCTCCCTCCAACATTTGGTTTCTGATCTGCTTCAGAACGCCAGGATAATTAAAAAAAATTCTGGGGATGTGGGCATCGCTGGCAAGGCCAGCATTTATTGCCCATCCCCTAGGTGCCCCGAGAAGGTGATGGTGGGCCTTCGTCGTGAACTGTTGATACAACTGGGTCTCTTGCTTCAGTTAAGCGTCAACCGCTAATACAAAAGCAAAATACTGCGGATGCTGGAAATCTGAAACAAAAACAGAAGATGCTGGAAATACTCAGCAGGTCAGGCAGCATCTGTGGAGAGAGAAACAGAGTTAACGTTTCAGGTCGACGACCCTTCGTCAGAACTGGAAAAAGTTAGAGATGGAACAGGATTTTAAGCAAGTGTAGGAGAGGGGGGGAGGGGAGGAAAGAACAAAGAGAAGGTCTCTGATAGGATGGAAGGCAGGAGAGATTAAAGACAAAAGGGATGATGGCGCAAGGCAAACGGAGATGGTAATGGGACAAGTTAAGAAACAAAAAATGGGTCGAGAGGAGGTGTAAATGGGAATGGCAGCATCATCAACAGCTGCCATGTGAAAAAATAGGGTCAGAGGTTATGGTCTGAAATTGCTGAACTTGATGTTGAGTCCAGAAGGCTGTAAAGTGCCTAATCGAAAGATGAGGTGCTGTTCCTCGAGCTTACACTGAGCTTCATTGGAACAGTGTAAGAGGCCGAGGATGGAGAGGTCAGAGTGGGAGAGGGGCGGAGAATTCAAGTGACAGGCGACTGGAAACTCGGGGGTCACCTTTACGGACGTGTTCCGCAAAGCGGTCACCCAATCTGCGTTTGGTCTCCCCAGTGTAGAGGAGACCGCATCGTGAGCAGCGAATACAGTATACTAGATTGCGAGAAGTACAAGTTCATCGCTGTTTCACCTGGAAGGGGTGTTTGGGGGCCCTGAACAGTGGGAAGGGAGGAGGGAAAGGGGCAGGTGTTGCATCTCCTGCGCTTGCACGGGAAGGTGCTGTGGGAAGGGGAAGGGGTGTTGGGGGTGATTGAGGAGTGGACCAGGGTGTCACGGAGGGAGCGGTTCCTTTTGAATGCTGAAAGGGGAGGGGAAGATGTGTTTGGAGGTGAGATCACGCTGGAGGTGGCGAAAATGGCGGCGGATGATCCGTTGAATGTCGAGGCTGGTGGGGTGAAAGGTGAGGACAAGGGGACCTCTATCGTGGTTCTGGGAGGGAGGGGAAGGGGTGAGAGCAGAAATGGGGGAAATAGAATGGACACGGTCAAGGGCCGTGTCAACCACGGTAGAGGGGAATCCTCGGGTGAGGAAAAAGGAAGACATGTCGGAAGCACGAGTATGGAAGGTGGCATCGTCAGAGCAGATGTGGCGGAGACGGAGAAACTGGGAGAATGGAATAGAGTCCGTACAGGAATCGGGGTGGGAAATAGTGTAGTCCAGGTAGCTGTGGGAGTCAGTGGGCTTATAATGGATGTTTGTCAACAACCTATCCCCAGAAATGGAGGCAGAGAAGTCGAGGAAGGGAAGAGTCAGAGATGGACCATGTGAAGGTGAGGAAAGGGTGGAAATTGGAAGCAAATTGGAGTCATCCACGTTGGGTGTGGAACTGGAGTCACATGTAGGCCCAGGCCTGGGTAAGGACGGCAGGTTTCCTTCCCTAAAAAGGGACATTAGTGAAATGCAGTTGTTTTTTTGAACGACAATCCGACAGTTTCATGATAACTTTTACTGATACCAGCTTTTTAAAAAAAGTAAAAATTCTCAAACTGCCTGGGTGGGATTTGAACTCTCGGTCTCTGGATGAGTCCAGGCCTTTGATTTGTCCGTCTGGAAACATACTTACTACACTACCATACCGGAATACGGATTTGAACCGCACCACCCCCCCCCCCCCCCCCAACCCATCAACAATTGGTTTCTGTTCTGTCTCAACAACTCCGACAACTGTCAGAGCCAAAAAAAAATTAAAAACTCAGATTAAAACCAAAACTACTGCATTTGCACCGGAACAAAAGAAGTGGCGTTTCTACCGCGCCTTTCCCGGCCACAGGACGGCCCAAAGCGCTTCATAGCCAATGAAGTACTTTTGCAGTGTTGTAATGTAGCAAACGTGGCAGCCAACTTGCACACAGCAAGCTCCCACAAACAGCAATGTGATAATGACCAGATCATGTGTTTTAGTGATGTTGATAGAGGGATAAATGAGGGATAAATATTGGCCCCAGGACAACAGGTGAGAACACTCCCTGCTCTTCTGCCATGAGTGGCTGTGGGATTTTTTTACATCCACCCGAGAGGGTTTACGTCCCATCCGAAAGATGGCACCTCCAATAGTGCCGCGCTCCCTCAGTGCTGCCCCTCCGACAGTGTGGTGCTCCCTCAGTACTGCCCCTCCGACAGCGCAGCGCTCCCTCAGTAGCTAATGTTACCCCACTATTCAAAAAAGGTGGTAGAGAAAAAGCCTGACATCGGTAGTGGGGAAAATGCTAGAGTCTATTATAAAAGATGTAATGGCAGCGCACTTGGAAAACAGTGACAGGATCGGACAAAGTCAACATGGATTTACAAAAGGTAAATCATGCTTGACTAATCTACTGGAATTTTTTGAGGATGTAACTGGTAGAATAGATAGGGGAGAACCAGTGGATGTGGTGCATTTGGACTTTCAGAAGGCTTTCGATAAGGTCCCGCATAAGAGATTAGCGTGCAAAATTAAGGCACATGGGATTGGGGGGCAAGGTATTGACTTGGATAGAGAACTGGTTGGCGGACAGAAAGCAAAGAGTTGGAATAAACGGGTCGTTTTCCGAGTGGCAGGCAGTGACTAGTGGGGTACCACAAGGATCGGTCCTAGGACCCCAGCTGTTCACAATATATATTAATGATCTGGACAAGGGAATTGGATGTAATATCTCCAAGTTTGCAGACGACACAAAGCTGGGTGGGAGGGTAAGCTGTGAGGAGGATGTCGCGAAACTCCAGTATGATTTGGACAGAAACATGGCAAATGCACTATAATGTGGATGTGAGGTTATCCACTTTGGTGGCAAAAACAGGAAGGCAGATTATTTGAATGGCAATAGATTGTGAGAAGGGGAAGTGCAAAGAGACCCGTGTAGTGTCCGTGTGTAGATAAAGACACTGAAGACAGGAGTTGGTTCATAGGTATTTACTAAGCAAGTCTGGGGGGGGTTTCTAAAGGATATACACAATACACAGGCTTATATAGCCCAAGTGGCAATTACCGGCATTACGCACACCTGGGGCTCTTAAAGGCACATACACCACAATTCCTCCCCTTCTAGCTAACTAGTACATCATATTTTAAGTAATTATTAATTACATGTTATATGCAAAATAATATACATTGCTGTATTAATTAATTATAAGTTAGTCTCTCAGGAGGCTTCCTGGCTCGGTCCGGATAACGCCTCGGGGGTGTAGTAGTTTCTGGTGGTGTAGTAGGTTCTTCTGGCAAGGCTGATTCGGCTTGAAGGCCAGTGTCGGGTTCGTCGGGCTCCAGTATCACCGGGTCGGAGGTAGATATGGGTATCTCTACTTCATCGTTAGGTGTATAGAGTGGTGGTGTAGGTTGTCCCTTTTCGGATGACTTGATGATTTGGTCAGCATGGCGCCTTATTATGCTGTCTCCGATGTCCACGGTATACATCAGTGGTCCTAATCGTGTGCAGATAGTTCCAGGCTGCCATTTCTCAGTACGGTAGTCCCGGGCCAAAACCGGTTGGCCTATCTGGAAGGCCCTAGTTGGCCTTTCATTCATGCCCTGAAACTGCCGGTTCTCCACGTCCCTTCGGATGTTGGGCTTGACCAAATCCAGCCGGCATCTTAGGTTTCTATTGTAGAACATCATGGCGGGAGTTTGGTTAGTAACCATATGCGTCGCATTCCTATATGCAAATAAGAAGTTATCCACCTTGTGCTGAAGTTTTATGTCTTCATTACCCATGGCCTTGATGGCCTTCTTGAAGGTCTGGACAAACCTTTCAGCCAATCCATTGGTGGCGGGATGGTATGGGGCGGACGTGTAGTGCTTTACCCCATTGTTCTTTAAGAACTTTCTGAATTCTTCGGACACAAATTGCGGTCCATTATCAGAACATATCTGCTCCGGCAGCCCATTCCTGGCAAATATGGTCCTTAATACTGTGATGGTTTTTTCCGTGGTGGTGGAGGACATCTTTATTACCTCCGGCCACTTGGAGTGTGCATCAACTGCGATTAAGAACATGGAGTCCATAAATGGACCAGCAAAGTCGATGTGCACCCTTTGCCAGGGAGATGAGGGCCACTCCCATGGATGTAGAGGGGCCTGTGGCGGAGCATTTTGGACCTTCTGGCATCCTAGGCAGCTCTTCGTAATGTCTTCGATGTCTCCATCAATACCTGGCCACCATACAAACGCCTTAGCTAGGTTCTTCATTTTCACTCCACCCAGATGCCCCTCGTGAAGCTCCTTTAGCACTTTATCCTGGAGTTTGGGTGGAATCACCACTCTGGATCCACACATCAAGGTTCCTCGGCACACTGACAGCTGTTCTCTTCTTTGCGAGAATGCTGGCAACAGTGGTTCGCCATGTGCCGGCCATCCCTTCACTGTTAAATCGTAGACCCGTGAGAGAGTAGGGTCATTTCTTGTCTCCCTTTCAATGGCAGAATTTGTCACCGGTAGACATTCCACTATGGTAGAGTGGAATGTCTCTACTGGGTCTACTGTAGGTGCCTCTTCTATCGTTGGCAACGGTAGGCGTGATAAACCGTCAGCATTCCCATGCTGTTTTGACCCTTTGTATTCAATGTTGTATTGGTGTGCCCCTAGAAAAAGGGACCACCTCTGTAGTCTTTGTGCCGTCATAATGGGGACACCTTTTTTTAGGGTTGAATATGGAGATGAGGGGTTGATGGTCAGTCAGCAAGGTAAATTTTTGTCCGTGTAGGTAATGGTTGAATTTCTTCACTCCCCATACCAGGCTGAGTGCTTCCCTGTCTATCTGGGCATAGTTACGCTCAGCTGAGTTCAATGAGCGTGACGCAAAAGCTATCGGCCGTTCCGAGCCATCAGGGAATCTATGGGACATACCGCTCCTATGCCGTAAAGGGATGCATCGCACGCCAGTCTGATTGGTAGTGATGGGTTGTAATGAGCCAAAATTTTCTCGGATGTGATTAAGTCTTTACATTTATGGAAGGCACGTTTACAGTCTTCGTTCCATTTCCAAATCACTCCTGTCTGTAGAAGATCATTAAGAGGGTGTAGAATAGTTGATAAGTTTGGTAAAAATTTATGATAGTAATTTATTAATCCCAGGAATGACCTTAATTGTGAAACATTTTCAGGTGCTGGGGCTTTTATAACTGCTTCAATTTTTTTCAGGTGACTTATGCAACCCTTCCTTATTAATTATGTGGCCACAATATGATATCTGATTTTGGAAAAATTCACACTTGGGGCGATTTGCTCGTAGGCCCCGTTCTTTCAGCCTAGTGAGCACCTGCTCCAAATTGGCAAGGTGCTCGTTGTCGTTTTCTCCTGTTATAAGGATGTCGTCTAGGTAGCATTGAGTCCCCGGAATCCCTTGCAGGACTTGCTCCATAGCTCTTTGCCAGATAGCTGGAGCTGATGCTATTCCAAAAACCAGTCGATTGTACTGGTACAGGCCTTTGTGTGTGTTTATTGTGAGATACTTTTTAGAGGTCTCCTCAACCTCCATCTGTAGATATGCTTGTGCCAAGTCAATTTTTGTGAAACGTTTCCCTCCGGATAGTGAGGCGAAAATATCTTCTATCCTCGGAAGAGGATACTGTACCGTGTGAAGGACCGGGTTTACAGTCACCTTAAAGTCCCCACAGATGCAAATTTTTTCCTGTTCCTCAGTTACTTTTCAATGTTTTTTTTCATGACTGGAACGATGGGTGTTGCCCATTCGCTCCAATCTATTTTGGATAATACGCCTGCCTTTTCCAAATTCTTCAGCTCTGCCTCGACTGCCGGACGTATTGCGTATGGCACCGGTCTTGCCTTAAAAATTTTGGAATTGCTGTATCTTCCACTTTTATTGAGGCGGTGATGCCTTTCAAGGTTCCTAGTTTCTCTTGAAACACTTCTTTGGCGTTGGCCAAGATGTCTTTTAATCGTTCAGGTATGATGTCATCATTGTTTTTTTCCTTACTGGCCACCGTCAGTGCCTGAATGGAGTGCCAGTCTAAACGTATCTTCCTTATCCATTCACGTCCCAACAACGGTGGACCACCATCTTGTAGAATGTATAAATACAACTTTTGTATTTCTTTGCCGTTGTATACCACAGGCACCCTTATTTTTCCTTTGGGGTAGACTTTCTGCCCCGTATATGTTTTTAAGATAATGGATGTGTCTTTTAGAGGTATATGCAAAAATAGCCTCTCGTAATCTCGTCGATTTATTACGGTTAGAGCTGATCCTGTATCTAGCTCCATTTTAACTGGGGACCCTGCTATTGTGAGGGTAACCCAAATGGTTTGGTAATCCTCTTTGGTAAGTACATTATGTAATTTGAGACAGCTTAGTCTCTTGTTTCCGGAGTCGCTATCGCTATTCTGGTCTTCGGAGCTATTGTCCGTCATCATTTGTACCTTCCTGTACTTTTCTTTATTGATTTTTTGTTTTCTGTCAGTGGATTTATTTTGTCCAGATTGGCATACCCGTGCAATGTGTCCAATCTTACCACATTGCCTGCATGCTTTGCCCTTGAACCAGCAGTCCCTCTGGTTATGGGTGGATCTGCCGCAGCGATAACATCTTCCGAACTCCTGTGTCATTTTATGGGTGCCGAAGTTCTGTGTCTCTTGTTATCTCTGCAGCTCCTTTTGCTGCTGCTTCGTATGATACAGCCATACTGAAAGCTTTGTCCAATGTTAAATCTTTTTCAGAAAGCAGTCTTTTTTGTGTTCCTTCACTTAAGAGACCGCAAACAAATTTGTCTCGAAGATAATCCGATAGTCCTGCTCCGAATTGGCAGTACTTTGATAGCTTTCTTAATTCGGTTAGGTAATCAGCGTTACTTTCATTCTTGTGTTGATTTCTCTTGAAGAACTTGAATCGTTCCGCTATCAGCAGCGGTGTTGGGTTTAAATGCTCCTGCAGGGTATCAACAATTTCTTTAAAAGTCTTGTCCTTTGGTTTGGCTGGAGTGATTAAATTTCGTAACAGCCCGTATGTCTTCGCGCCCATTAAGTTCAGAAGTACTGAAGCTTTTTTTTCATCTGTTATTCCATTTGCAGTGCAATAAACCTCTACTCTTTCCACGTATGTGGTCCAATCTTCTATTTCGCCATCAAAAGCCTCAATATTACCAGATTTAGGCATTTCAGAAAAGATATGGCGCTTCCCGCGCTTTTTTTCCCCTCTGTAGCAACGATATGGCGCTTCCCACGCTTTCCCGCCGCTGCTACCGATAACAACGCTGTTTTACTGTGGTTTCCGTTTATTCACTGTTGGAGACTCGTTCCCAACGGAGGTCTAAACGTTGACCTGCTTGCCGCGCCGGCTGTCTCTCGAGTGCACCCTCCCAGTCCGTTATTGCTTGCCTCCGATTTCGCTGCCTGTCTCAGCTGTAGAGCCCGCCACTGGAGCTCCAGCCTGACGCCCAGGAAGGATTAGCGCAGTACCTGTCACCAGCTTGGCCAGCTGGTGAAACCACAGTTTCTCTTACTTCCTTGAGTCTTCTGGACGCTGGAGGAATCGATGTCCTTGAGGTGCTGCTGAATTGCAGGTAAGTCCGTTTCCACTTCGTCGCCACTGTAGTGTCCGTGTGTAGATAAAGACACTGAAGACAGGAGTTGGTTCATAAGTATTTACTAAGCAAGTCTGGGGGGGGGGGGGGGGTTTCTAAAGGATATACACAATACACAGGCTTATATAGCCCAAGTGGCAATTACCGGCATTACGCACACCTGGGGCTCTTAAAGGCACATACACCATAATTGCTCTTAAAGGCACATACACCACAACCTGGGTGTTTTTGTACACCAGTCGCTGAAGGTAAGCATGCAGGTGCAGCAGGCAGTTAAGAAGGCAAATGGTATGTTGGCCTTCATAGCAAGAGGGTTCGAGTACAGGAACAAGGATGTCTTGCTACAGTTGTACAGGGCCTTGGTGAGACCACACCTTGAGTATTGTGTGCAGTTTTGGTCGCCGCCTTCTTGCCATGGAAGGAGTGCAGCGAAGATTCACCAGGCTGATACCTGGGATGGCAGGAATGACGTACGAGGAGAGATTGTGTCGATTGGGCTTATACTCACTGGAGTTTGGAAGATTGAGAGGGGATCTCATCGAAACCTATAAAATTCTGTCAGGCCTGGACAGACTAGATGCAGGAAGGATGTTTCTGATGGCCGGGGAGTCCAGAACCAGGGGTCATAGTCTAAGGATAAGGGGTAAGCCATTTAGGACTGAAATGAGGAGGAATTTCTTCACCCAGAGAGTGGTGAACCTGTGGAATTCTCTGCCACAGAGGGCGGTGGAGGCCAGTTCATTAAATATATTCAAGAAAGAGTTGGATATATTTCTTAAGGCTAAAGGGATCAAGGGGTATGAGGAGAAGGCAGGGACAGGGTACTGAATTTGGATGATCAGCCATGATCTCATTGAATGGCGGAGCAGGCTCGAAGGGCCGAATGGCCTACTCCTGCTCCTATCTTCTAAGTTTCTATGTTACTGCCCCTCCGATAGGAGCAGTACTGAGGGAGTGCTGCACTCCGAAAGTGCAGCCCTCCCTCAGTACTGCTCCTCCGACAGTGCAGCCCTCCCTCAGTACTGCCCCTCCGACAGTGCAGCGCTCCCGCAGTACTGCCCCTCCGACAGTGCAGCGCACCCTCAGTACTGCCCCTCCGACAGTGCAGCGCTCCCTCAGTACTGCCTCTCCGACAGTGCAGCGCACCCTCAGTACTGCCCCTCCGACAGTGCAGCGCACCCTCAGTACTGCCCCTCCGACAGTGCAGCGCACCCTCAGTACTGCCCCTCCGACAGTGCAGCGCACCCTCAGTACTGGCAACCGGGGAGTGACGGCCTGGATTATGAGCTCACGTTTATATATTTTTAAGTGACATTATATATAAATGGGAGGTGCCAGCCTTGGCCCAGTGGGTAGCACTCCTGCTCGGAGTCAGAAGTTTGTTGGTTGAAGCACTGCTCCAGAGACCCGAGCTCATAATCCAGACTGACACTCCCATTGGGAGCTTGCTCTGTGCAAATTGGTGGCTGCGTTTTCTACACAGCAGCAGTGACTGCACATCAAAAAGTACTTCATTGGCTGAGAAGCGCTTTGGGACATCCTGAGGTGAAAGGCGCTGTAGAAATGTAAGCTCTTTCGATTAAATAACAGGATATAGAAATGATAAAACAATATCACATATAAATGGTACAGTAAATATTATATATATAAAATGACTGTAAATGGCAGGATATGTTACTGCAAATTATATATATGAATGCTATGTAAATCATTACATATATAATCGTTACAGTAAATTGTATAATGACTGATTATAAATTACATTGTACGTGTTACAGTGAGCCACATTCTATCAATATGATTGTAAATGACAGGATTGTGTATAGATGTTACAGTAAATTATAATGGGGAATAAGGAAATGGCAGAGACACAAAACAAATATTTTGTATCCGTTTTTATGGTAGAAGATGCAAAAAACATTCCGGAATTAGTGAGGAACCAAGGGTCTAGTGAGAATGAGAACCTTAATTAAATTAGTATTAATAAAGAATTAGTACTGGAGAAATTAGTGGGTCTGAAAGCTGATAAATCCCCTGGACCTGATGGCCTACATCCTAAGGTTTTAAAAGAGGTGGCTAGAGAGATAATGGATGCATTGGTTGTGATCTTCCAGAAATCCCTGGATTCTAGAATGGTTCCCGCAGATTGGAAGGAAGCAAATGTAACCCCGGTGTTCAAGAAAGGAGGGAAGAGAGAAAACAGGGAACTATAGAGCAGTTAGTCTGACATCAGTAGTTGGGAAAATGCTGGAATCTATTATTAGGGACATGGGAACAGGGCACCTAGAAAATAATATGATTGGGCAGAGTCAACACGGATTTATGAAAGGGAAATCGTATTTGACGAGTGTTTTTTGGGGTTGTAACTAGCAGGGTAGAAAAGGGGGAACCAGTGAATGTGGTGTATTTGGATTTTCAAAAAGCATTCGATAAGGTGCCAGACAAGAGGTTATTAAACAAAATTAGGGCTCATGGGATTGGGGGTAATATATTAGCATGGATTGAGGATTAGTTAACGGACAGAAAGCAGAGAGTAGGGATAAACAGGTCATTTTCGGGTTGGCAGGCTATAACTAGTGGGGTACTGCAAGGATCAGTGCAGGGGCCTCACAATCTACATCAATGATTTGGATGAGGGGACTAAGTGTAATGTATCCAAGTTTGCGGACGATACAAAGCTAGGTGGGAAAATAAACTGTGAGGAGGAAGCAAAAAGGCTGAAAAGGGATATAGACAGGTTAAGTGAGTGGGCAAGAACGTGGCAGATGGAATATATCGTGGAGAAATGTGAAGTTATTGCACTTTGGTAGGAAAAATAGAAAAGCAGAATATTTTTTAAATGGCGAGAGATTGGGAAATGTTGGTTTTCAGAGGGACCTGGGTGTCCTTGTACACGAATCACAGAAAGTTAACATGCAGGTACAGCAAGCAATTAGGAAAGCAAATGGTACGTTGGCCTTTATTACAAGAGGATTTGAGTATAAGAGTAAAGACATCTTGCTGCAATTATATAGGGCCCTGGTGATACCATACTTGGGAGTATTGTGTACAGTTTTGGTCTCCTTACCTAAGGAAGGATATACTTGGCTTAGAGGGAGTACAATGACACTAGACTGATTCCTGGGATGGTGGGATTGTCCCATGAAGAGAGATTGAGTAGACTAGGCCTATAGCCCCTAGAGTTTAAAAGAATGAGAGGTGATCGCATTGAAACATATAAAATTCTTCAGGGGCTTGATGGGGTAGATGCAGGGAGGATGTTTCCCCTGTCTGGGGAGTCTAGAACCAGGGGTCACAGTCTCAGAATAAGGGGTCAGCCATTTAGGACTGAGATGAGGAGAAATTTCTCCACACAGAGGGGGGTGAATCTTTGGAATTCTCTATCCCAATGAGCTGCGGAGGCTCAGTCGTTGAGTATATTCAAGACAGAGAGCGATAGATTTTTGGATATTATGGGAATCAAGGGATATGGGGATAGTGCAGGAAAGTGGAGTTGAGGTAGAAGATCAGCCATGATCTTATTGAATGGCGGAGCAGGTTCGAAGGGCCGAATGGCCTACTCCTGCTCCTATTTCTTACATTCTGAAACGCTATGGTACATCACTGTACACAATTGTTACAGTTAGGGTTGCGAAGGGGTGGAAAGTTTCCGGTAAATTTCTGGAAATTTTCCATGGGAAGTTTAGCTTGGGAATTTTGCCCAAAAAAGCACATGCTAGCACAATTGTTTTTTTTGTATTTCTTTCATGTTTTTCCCCCCACAGGTCCTCTCTTAAAATTACTAACAGAGATGGAATCTTAATTATTAAGGAATTTCTTAATCAATATATGTTTATCTTCTTACTTGGCTTGTTTTAATAATTACAAGTTTTGTGTGTGACTGAACAAACGTGTCCCGATTGGTTGGATGAGTGGATGAGCGATTAGCTCCCTCTATTGGTGATGTAGCGGCGTGCGTGCACAGGTCATGCTTCCATCACATGGAGCATCAGGAAAAATTTACTCACCCTGTTGCAATCGTGCTGATCAACCGCAGTTCGACACAGAGACGAATGCCCTTTATTTCTCTGCATAGAACAATGCCACGTTTACCATCGGATGTGTGGAAGCATTTTACCCCAGGCATTAAAGATGGAAAGACTGTGCACATGTGAAAACACTGTACAAAGCCATATGTAAAGAATGCCACAAAGATGCAGCAGCATTTATCCAAATGCAACAACTTCACTCAAAGCTCACAGCAGTCAGCCCAGAGTTCCTCTGCTTCCATTCAAGAAGATGATGGTTCACATTCAGCATCGGACTCCTTATCATCAGCAACTCTTGGACCACTTGGATGGCTCTTTGATACAATGGATAACCATAGCCAGAAGAATGCAGATGAGTGCCTTGCTCGAGCTGTATATGCGACAGGCTCACCCCTCATGCTCACAGCCAATGTGTACTGGAAGAGATTTTTCAATGTTTTTTGCCCTGGACACTGTCCTCCCACCAGACATGCTTTGTCTACTTATTTGCTGGAGGCTGAGTATAACAGAGTCCAAGGAAAGCTCAAAGAAACAATAGCGATGGCAGACTGTGTTGCAGTTATCTCAGATGGGTGGTCAAATGTACGAGGGGAGGGCATCATAAACTACATCGTCTCCACTCCTCTCCCAGTGTTCTTCAAGAGCACAGACATGAAGGACAACAGACACACAGGCACATACATTGCTGATGAGTAGAGAGCGGTCATCAATGATCTTGGATCACAAAAGGTCTTTGCAGTAGTTACTGACAATGCTACGAATATGAAGGCTGCTTGGGCTCAAGTGGAGGAGGCCTACCCTCATATTACATCTATTGGGTGCGCAGCTCATGGGCTCAACCTGCTCCTCAGGCACATCATGGGTTTGAGAACCATGGAAACACTGTACAAGAGAGCCAAGCAAGTTGTTAAGTATGTCAGGGGAATACAGGTAGTTGCAGCAACCTACAACTCCAAGCAAATGACAAAGAACAAGAACACCACACTGAAGCTGCCCAGCAACACTAGATGGGGTGGCGTTGTCATAATGTACAACAGCCTTCTGGCGGGTAAGGAGTCACTGCAAGAAATGGCAATATCCCAGTCTGGGGATATGGAAACCACCATCAAGAAAATACTGCTGGATGATGTGTTTTGGGAGAGAGTGGTTAGCAGCCTTAAACTACTCTCACCAGTAGCACCTGCAATTGCTCAGATTGAAGGAGATGACGCTGCCTTGTCAGATGTTCTCGGGCTTTTTGCTGATTTAAAAGAACAAATCAGCATTGCCCTACCCACATCCCTGCTGCTCAAAGCAGAGGAGAAGGCAATTGTTCAATTCACGCAGACGCGTCAAGAATTTTGTGTAAAGCCGATTCATGCTGCAGCATACATGCTGGACCCAAAGCATGTTGGGAGACCAATACTTTCTGGAGAACAGATCAACAGCGCTTACAGTGTGATTTCTACCCTCTCACGCCACCTCAATCTGGATGTGGGAAAAGTTCTGGGAAGTCTGCCAAAGTTCTCTGCCAAGCAAGGTCTTTGGAATGGGGACGGGATATGGGAATCATGCAAGCATATCAGTGCACATACCTGGTGGAAGGGACTTTGTGCATCTGAGGCCCTGTCACCCATTGCATCGGTGATACTCCAAATCCCACCTTCATCAGCGGCCTCTGAACGAAACTGGTCACTGTTTGGGAATACACATACAAAGGTGCAAAACAGGCTGACTAACAAAAGAGAGTGGAGAAATTGGTGGCTATCCGGGCGAACCTACAACTTATTGAGCCAGATACAGAAGTGTCCACCACACAGCTAGACACTGACACAGAGGAGGAAATGGACACGTCAGAGAATCAGGAGGAGCAATGAGGAGTAGAAGACCCAGAAGACTCATGAGTAGTAGACTCAAAGAGACAAAATAAGGACAAATTACAGGCTAAATAAGCTGACGCTCTTTTTATTTTATTTTAGATGGGTCTTTTTTGTGGGGGTTCAATAAAGTTCAAAATTATAACCTAAATAAACTTTTGAAAGCCTGTTTTTATTTGTATGGAACAGTATGTCTATTTTGATGACAAAAATAATATAAGGGTCAGAGACAAAAACCATCAGTACGCAAAAGAACTCAAAATTCCCATAAATTCCCCAAATTCCCGAAAATTCCCATGGAAAGTTTCCTCTTAAAAATTCCTGGAATTTTGCAATCCTAGTTACAGTAAATGGTATGTTTCAATGTGATTGTAAATGACAGGATTCTGTATATACAGTATGTTTAAATATGTCCATTATTAAGTAAGCGGTAACAGGGCACTTAGAAAATCATAATATGATTAGGCGGAGTCAACATGGTTTTATGAATGGGAAATCGTGTTTAACAAATTTATTGGCGTTTTCTGAGGATGTAACTCGGAGGGTAGATAAAGGGGAACCAGTGGATGTAGTATATTTGGATTTCCAAAAGGCATTCGATCAGGTGCCACATAACAGGTTGCTACGCAAGGTAAGGGCTCATGGGTTGGTATAACAGCATAGACAGAGGATTGGTTAACTGACAGAAAACAGAGAGTAGGGATAAACGGGTCATTTTCCGGTTGGCAGGCTGTAACTAGTGGGGTACCGCAAGGATCAGTGCTTGGGCCTCAACTATTTACAACTATCTATATTAATGACTTAGACGAAGGGACCGAGTGCAATGTATCTAAGTTTGCGGAGGATACAAAGCTAGGTGGGAAAGTAAGCTGTGAGGAGGACACAAAGAGGCTGCAAAGGGATATAGACAGGTTAGGTGAGTGGGCAAGAACACAGCAGATTGAGTATTGTGGGGAAATGCGAGGTTATTCACGTTGGTAGGAAGAATAAAAAAACAATATTTTTTAAATTGTGAGAAACTATTAAACGTACAGGAGAGTTTTAGGTGTCCTCGTACAGGAAACACAGAAAGTTAGCATGCAGGTACAGCAAGCAATTAGGAAGGTAAATGACACGTTGGCATTTATTGCAAGGGTGTTGAAGTACGGAAGTATTGTAAGGAAGTATTACTGCAATTGTGCAGGGCTTTGGTGAGACCATACCTGGAGTACTGTGCAGTTTTGGACTCCTTATCTGAGAAAGGATATACTTGCCTTAGAGGCAGTGCAATGAAGGTTTGGTAGATTGATTCCTGGGATGAGAGGGTTGTCCTATGGAGGAGAGATAGAGCCTATACTCTCTGAAGTTTAGAAGAATGAGAGGTGATCTCATTGAAACATACAAGATTCTGAGGGGGATTGACAGGGTAGATGCTGAGAGGTTGTTTCCCCTGGCTGGAGGGTCTAGAATTAGGGGGTATAGTCTCAGGATAAGGGATAGACCATTTAAGACTGAGATGAGGAGGAATTTCTTCACTCAGGCCATTGTCGGGAGCGGTGAGAGCGGAGTTTCAGGGAGTATTTAAACTCACATTCGCGGGCTTTTTTTCCCCACAGGCCAGTGTCGGGAGCGGTGAGAGCGGAGTTTCAGTGAGTATTTAATCTCACTTTCGTGGGCTTTTTTCCCCCACAGACCACTGTCGGGAGCGGTGAGAGCGGAGTTTCAGTGAGTATTTAATCTCACTTTCGCGGACTTTTTTTTTTTTTTTACAGAGGCGGTGTCGGGACGAGCAGAGCGCGGCGGTACAGTGAGTACTTAAACTCACTTTCGTGGGCTTTTTTTTTATACAGAGGATTACCAATCTCAGATTAGTGCCGGCGTTCCAGAGCCACGTCACAATTCAAAACGTGACGCGGGCAGGAGGAAGCAGCTGATTGGGTGAGTACAACCAGGTGAGTATTTATACTACTCTATAGTTTGACAGTCAAGGTTCATAGTTTATAAAGTTTAGAAGGTCTTAATTTTGTGGTTATAGTTTCTAAAGTGTCTGTTGTGTAGCGGGGAGTGCTAAGAAACAAGGGCCCTTGAGTATATCATTTAATTGTAGTATAATTGGTGGTATTGATTTAATTTAAATTAATTAAAGGCTAAGTCATTGCAGGAAAGCTCGGCCCCGTGGCATGCTCCTCCTGCACTGTGCGGGAAATATATCCATGTGTGCAGGAAGTGTATCCAGCTGCAGCTACTGGCAGACTGCATTGCGGCGCTGGAGTTGCGAATGGATACATACTGGAGCATTTGCGATGCTGAGGACATCGTGGATATCACGTTTAATCAGTTGGTCACACCGCAGGTAAAGTCTGCACAGGCAGAGTAGAGGGCGCAGGCAGGTAGTGCAGGGGTTCCCTGTGGCCATCCCCCTCTCAAACAGATATACCACTTTGGATATTGTTGAGGGAGATGGTTTATCGGGGGAAGGCAGAAGCAACCAAATTCCTGGCACCATGGGTGGTTCTGCTGCACGGGACGGGAGGAAAAAGAGCGGGAGAGCTATAGTGATAGGGGATTCTATTGTAAGGGGAATAGATAGGCATTTCTGCGGCTGCAAACGAGACTCCAGGATGGTATGTTGCCTCCCTGGTGCAAGGGTCAAGGATGTATCGGAGCGGCTGCAGGGCATTCTGGAGGGGGGAGGGTGAACAGCCAGTTGTTGTGGTGTATATCGGTACCACGATATAGGTAAAAAAATGGGATGAGGTCCTAAAAGCTGAATATAGGGAGTTAGGAGGTAAATTAAAAAATAGGACCTCAAAGGTAGTAATCTTCGGTTCTGTCTTCACAAAGGAGGACAAAAATAAACTCCCAGAGGTGTCGGGGAACATAGGCTCTAATGAGAGGGAGGAACTGAATGAAATCAGTATTTGTAGGGAAATTCATGGGATTGAAGGCTGATAAATGTAGATGTAGACATAGAAATAGGGCGGGGGGACTGCGATATGCTCGAACATATTAACATCGAGAGGGAGGAGGTATTGGCGGTTTTAGCAGGCCTAAAAATGGATAAATCCCCAGGCCCGGACGAAATGTATCCCAGGCTGCTGTGTGAGGCAAAGGAAGAGATTGCGGGGGCTCTAATACATATATTCAGGACCTCTCTGGCCACAGGGGATGTGCCAGAGGACTGGAGAACCGCTAATGTAGTACCATTATTCAAGAAGGGGAGTAGGGAAAAACCGGGGAACTACAGGCCAGTGAGCCTAACATCAGTGGTAGGAAAATTATTGGAAAAAATTCTGAGGGACAAAATTAGTCTCCACTTGGAGAGGCAAGGATTAATCGGGGATAGTCAACATGGCTTTGTCAAGGGAAGATCATGTCTGACTAATTTGATTGAATTTTTTGAGGGGGTGACTAGGTGTGTGGATGAGGGTAATGCAGTGGATGTGGTATACATGGATTTCAGTAAGGCCTTCGATAAAGTCCCACACAGGAGACTGGTCAAGAAGGTAAGAGCCCATGGAATCCAGGGTGCCTTGGCACATTGGATACAAAACTGGCTTAGTGGCAGAAGGCAGAGGGTGATGGTCGAAGGTTGTTTTTGTGACTGGAAGCCTGTGGCCAGTGGGGTACCACAGGGATCGGTGCTGGGTCCCTTGCTGTTTGTGGTCTACATTAATGACTTGGATATGAATGTAAAGGGTATGATCAGTAAGTTCGCGGATGATACAAAAATTGGTAGGGTGCTAAATAGCGAGGAGGGTAGCCTCAGTCTGCAGGACGATATAGATGGGTTGGTCAGATGGGCGGAACAGTGGCAAATGGAATTTAACCCGGAAAAGTGCGAGGTGATGCACTTTGGGAGGACTAACAAGGCAAGGGAATACACAATGAATGGTAAGACCCTAGGCAAGACGGAGGGTCAGAGGGATCTGGGTGTGCAAGTACACAGATCCCTGAAGGCGGCGGAACAGGTGGATAAGGTGGTAAAAAAGGCATATGGGATACTTATATTCTATGCCTCGGCTAATGAAGGCAAGAGCAAGGAGGTTATGATGGAGCTGTATAAAACACTGGTTAGGCCACAGCTGGAATACTGTGTGCAGTTCTGGTCGCCACACTACAGGAAGGGTGTGAACGCTTTGGAGAGGGTGCAGAGGAGATTCACCAGGATGTTACCAGGGCTGGAGCGCTTCAGCTATGAAGAGAAACTGGGCAGATTGGGTTTGTTTTCCTTGGAGCAGAGGAGGCTGAGGGGGGACATGATTGAGGTGTACAAAATTATGAGGGGCATAGATAGGATGGATACTGAGGAGCTTTTTCCCTTAGTAGAAGGGCCAATAACTAGGGGGCATAGATTCAAGGTAAAGGGCGGGAGGTTTAGAGGGGATTTGAGAAAGAACTTTTCCACCCAGAGGGTGGTTGGAGTCTGGAACTCACTGCCTGAAAGGGTTGTGGAGGCAGAAACCCTCACAACATTTAAGAAGCATTTGGATGAGCACTTGAAATGCCATAGCATACAAGGCTACGGACCAAATGCTGGAATATGGGATTAGATTTGACAGGGCTTGATGGCCAGCGCGGACACGATGGGCCTCTATCCGTGCTGTATAACTCTATGACTCTAAATCCCCAGGGCCTGATAATCTACATCCTAGGGTACTTAAGGAAGTGGCCCTAGAAATAGTAGATGCATTGCTGGTCATCTTCCAAAATTCTATAGACTCTGGAACAGTTCCCATGGATTGGAGGGTAGCTAATGTAACCCCACTATTTAAAAAAGGTGGCAGAAAAAAAATGGGGAATTACAGACCGGTAAGCCTGACATCGGTAGTGGGGAAAATGCTAGAGTCCATTATAAAAGATGTAATAGCACAGCACTTGGAAAACAGTGACAGGATCGGACAAAGTCAACATGGATTTACAAAAGGTAAATCATGCTTGACTAATGTACTGGAATTTTTTGAGGATGTAACTGGTAGAATAGATGAGGGAGAACCAGTGGATGTGGTGTATTTGAACTTTCAGAAGGCTTTCGATAAGGTCCCGCATAAGAGACTAGTGTGCAAAGTTAAAGCACATGGGACTGGGGGTAAGGTACTGACTTGGATAGAAAACTGGTTGGCAGACAGGAAGAAGAGTTGGAATAAACAGGTCTTTTTCCGAGTGGAAGGCAGTGACTAGTGGGGTACCGCAGGGATCGGTGCTAGGACCCCAGTTATTCACAATATATATTAATGATCTAGACGAGGGAAGTAGATGTAATATCTCCAAGTTTGAAGACGACACAAAGCTGGGTGGGCGTGTGTGCTGTGAGGAGGATGCAGAGAAACTCCTGTACGATTTGGACAGGTTGGGCAGATGCAGTATAATGTGGATAAATGCGAGGTTATCCACTTTGGTGGCAAAAACAGGAAGGCAGATTATTATCTGAACGGCAATAGATTGGGAAAAGGGGAAGTGCAACGAGACCTGGGTGTCCTTGTGCACCAGTCGCTGATGGTAAGCATGCAGGTGCAGCAGGCGGTTAAGAAGGCAAATGGTATGCTGGCCTTCACAGCGAGAGGATTCGAGTACAGTAACAAGAATGTCTTGCTGCAGTTGTACAGGGCCTTGGTGAGACCACACCTTGAGTATTTTGTGCAGTTTGGTCGCCTTATCTGAGGAAGGATGTTCTTGCCATGGAGGGAGTGCAGCAACGACTCACCAGACTGATACCTGGGATGGTAGGAATGACGTATGAAGAGAGATTGGGTCGATTAGGCTTATATTCGCTAAAGTTTAGAAGAATGAGAGGGGATCTCATTGAAACTTATAAAATTCTAACATGACTAGACAGACTAGATGCAGGAAGGATGTTCCCGATGGTCGGGGAGTCCAGAACCAGGGGTCACAGTCTAAAGATAAGGGGTAAGACATTTAGGACTGAGATGAGGAGGAATTTCTTCACCCAGAGAGTGGTGAACCTGTGGAATTCTCTACCACAGAAGGCAGTTGAGGCCAATTCATTAAATATATTCAAGAAGGAGTGAGATATACTTCTTAAGGTTAAAGGGATCAAGGGATATGGGGAGAAAGCAGGGACAGGGTACTGAATTTGGATGATCAGCCATGATCTCATTAAATGGCAGAGCAGGCTCGAGGGCCCGAATGGCCTACTCCTGCTCCTATCTTCTATGTTTCTATGTAGGGTTGTGAATCTTTGGAATTCTCTACCCCAAAGGGCTGTGATGCTGAATCACTGAGTATATTCAAGACTGAGATCCATAGATTTTTGGACACTAAGGAAATCAGGGATATGGGGATTGGGCAGCAAAGTGGAGTTGAGGTCGATGGTCAGCCATGATCTTATTGAATGGCGAGCAGGCTCGAAGGGCAGAATGGCCTTTTCCTGCTCCTATTTTTTATGTTCTTAAACTACATTATATGTGAAAGTGATTGAAAATGACAGGACTTTGTATGTGTTACAGTAAATTATGTATGATTTCTATGGTAAATCACTACATATAATTGTTACAGTAAATGACATTTGAATGTGATTGTAAATGACAGGATTCTGTAGAGACGTTACGGTAAATGATATTGGAATGCGATTGTAAACTACAGGATTCTGTATGTTAAAGTAAACCACATTATATAGGAGTGATTTGCAAATGACAGGATTATGTATGTTACAGTAAATATGATGTATATGAATGCTGTGGTAAATCACTATATATAATTGTTACAGTAAATTACATAGGATTACACAGGGTATAGAGCACAGAAACAGGCCATTCGGCCCAACCAGTCCATGCCGGCGTTTATGCTCCACTCGAGCCTCCTCCCGTCTTTCCTAGTCTAACTATGTGCATAACCCTCTATTCCCTTCTCCCTCATATGCTTGTCCAGCCGCCCCTTAAATGCATCGATACTATTCGCTTCAACCACTCCCTGTGGTCACGAGTTCCACATTCTCTGGATTACTACCTGAGCCCGGGCAAATTGGCATAGGGCAAGCAGATCAGAGTTTTAAATGCGTGCCTCAAAGAGTGCTGTGGGAAGGTGGTTTCGATTCGCGGGGCACTGGCACCAGTACTGGGGAAAGAGGGAGCTGTTCAGTCAGGACGGGCTCCAATTAAACCGGGCTGGGGCCAGCGTCCTGATGAATCGAATAACTAGGGCTGTAAACTAAAAAAGCTTGGGGGGGGGGGGGGGGGCGTTATGTGAGGGGAAATTTAGAAATCTAAAAAGAGAAAGGTCAAGGCAATACAGCAGGGTAGCAATTTGGGTAAAAATAAGCAGAGTGTGACAGGAAGAGACAGAGTATACCGGTAGCAGTGCAGCAAAGAATAAGGTCAAAGCAGGGAATCATGGTAAAAAAAATTAAATGAAAGGCTCTTTATCTAAATGCACGAAGCATTCGTAACAAGATAGACGAACTAGTGGCACGAATAGAGATAAATGGGTTTGATCTAATAGCCATTACAGAGACGTGGTTGCAAGGTGACCAAGGTTGGGAACTAAATGTTCCAGGGTACTTGACGTTTGAAAAGACAGTCAGAATGGAAAAGGAGGGAGAGTAGTCCTGATAATAAAGGATGACATAAGGACAGTAGAGAGAAAGGATCTCGGCTCGGAAGATCGAGAAGTAGAATCAGTACGGGTGGAGCTAAGGAATAACAAGGGGCAGAAAACACTGGTGGGAGTATTATATAGGCCCCTTAACAGTAGCTATACCGTTGGACAGACTATTAATCAGGAAATAGTTGGAGCTTGTAACAAAGGTAATGCAACAATCGTGGGGGACTTTAATCTTTATTTTATATATATATCAAAGGTAGTCTGGAGGACGAGTTCATGGAATGCATTCGGGACAGTTTCCTGGAACAATACGTCATGGAACCAACCAGGGAACAGGCTATTTTAGATCTTGTATTGTGTAATGAGGCAGGGTTCATTAGCAATCTCATAGTAAAGGATCCTCTGGGGCAGAGTGATCATAATACGATAGAATTTCACATTAAGTTTGAGAGTGACTTGCCCAAGTCTGAAACTAAAGCCAATTACATAGGTGTGAGGGGCGAGTTGGCGAAGGTAAATTGGAAATAAAAGGTATGGCAGTAGATAAGCAGTGGCTAGCATTTAAAGAAATATTTCATAATTCTCAACAAAAATACATTCCATTGAAAAACAGAACATCCACAGGAAAAGTGATCCATCCGTGGCTAACTGGAGAAGTTAAGGATAGCATTAGATGGAAAGAAGAAGCTTATAATGTTGTGAAGAATAGTAGTAAGTCTGAGGATTGGAAGAGTTTCAGATACCAGCAAAGGATGACCAAAAAATTGATAAAAAGGGAAAAAATAGAATGAGAGAAACTGGCAAGAAATATAAAACAGATTGTCAGAGCTTTGACATGTAAAAAGGAAGAGAGTAGCAAAAGTAAACGTTGGTCCCTTAGAGGCTGAGACAGGAGAAATTATAATGGGGGAATAAAGAAATGGTAGAAATGTCAAACAAATATTTTGTATCTGTCTTCACAGTAGAAGACACAAAAAGCATACCAAAAATGTTGGGAAACCAAGGGTCTAATGAGGGTGAGGAACTTAACGTAATTAATATAAGTGGAGAAAAAGTACTAGAGAAACTAATGGGAGTAAAAGCTGACAAATCCCCAGGACCTGATGGCCTTCATCCTCGGGTTCTAAAAGAGGTGGATGCATTGGTTTTGACCTTCCAAAATTCCCCAGATTCTAGAACGGTCCCAGCGGATCGGAAACTAGCAAATGTGACGCCGCTATTCAAGAAAGGAGGGAAGAGAGAAAACAGGAAACTACAGGCCAGTTAGCCTGACATCAGTCATCGGGAAAATGGTGGAATCCTTTGTTGAGGAAGTGGTCACAGGGCACTTAGAAAATCATAACATGACGAGGCAGAGTCAACATGGTTTTATGAAAGGGAAATCGTGTTTGACAAATTTATTAGAGTTTTTTGAGGATGTAACTAGCAGGGTAGATAAAGGGGAACAAGTGGATGTTGTATATTTTGGCATATAAAAGGCATTTTATAAGGTGCCACATAAAAGGTTATTACACAAGAGAAGGGCTCATGGGGTTGGGGGTAATATAGTAGCATGGATAGAGGATTGGTTAACGGACAGAAAACAGAGAGTAGGGATAAACGTGTCTTTTTTAGGTTGGCAGTGGGGTGCTGCAAGGATCAGTGTTGGGGCCTCAGCTATTTACAAAATATATTAATGACCTAGATGAAGGGACCGAGTGTAATGTACCAAAGTTTGCTGACGATACAAAGATAGGTGGAACAGTCTGCAAAGGGATATAGATAGACTAAGTGAGTGGGCAGTAAGGTGGCAGTTGGAGTATAATGTAGGGAAATGTGAGGTTAGTCACTTTGGTAGGAATAGTTTTTAAATAGTGAGAAAATTCTAAATGTTGTTGTTCAGAGAGATTTGCGTGTCCTCGTGCAAGAAACACATAAAGCTAGCATGCAGGTACAGCAAGCAATAAGGAAGGCAAATGGCATGTTGGCCTTTATTGCAAGGGGGTTGGAGTATAAGAGTAAGGAAGTCTTGCTACAATTGTGCAGGGCCTTGGTGAGACCACACCTGGAGTACTGTGCACAGTTTT
Organism: Somniosus microcephalus; assembly: GCF_052327205.1. Lineage (NCBI taxonomy): Eukaryota > Metazoa > Chordata > Chondrichthyes > Squaliformes > Somniosidae > Somniosus > Somniosus microcephalus. The sequence continues at coordinate 71,631,480 of NW_028225179.1, forward strand.
GGTCTCCTTATCCAAGGAAGGATACACTTATCTTGGCGGCATTGCAACGAAGGTTCACTAGATTGATTCCTGGGATGAGAGGGCTGTCCTATGAGGAGAGATTGTGTAGAATGGGCCTGTACTCTCTGGAGTTTAGAAGAATGAGAGGTGATCTCATTGAAACATACAAGATTCTGAAGGGGATTGACAGGGTAGATGCTGAGAGGTTGTTTCCCCTGGCTGGAGAGTCTAGAACTAGGGGGCATAGTCTCAGGATAAAGGGTCGGCCATTTAAGATTAAGAGGAGGAATTTCTTCACTCAGAGGGTTGTGAATCTTTGGAATTCTCTGCCCCAGAGGGCTGTGGATGCTGAGTCGTTGAGTATATTCAAGGCTGAGATCGATTTTCGGACTCTAAGGGAATCAAGGGATGTGGAGATCGGGCAGGAAAGTGGAGTTGATTTCGATGATCAGCCATGATCTTATTGGATGGCGGAGCAGGCTCGAGGGGCCGTATGGCCTACTCCTGGTCCTATTTTTTATGTTCTTATTCTCACCACTCTCTGGGTAAAGAAGTTTCTGCTGAATTCCCTATTTGATCTTCTGGTGACTATCTTATATTGATGGCCTCTAGTTATGCTCTTCCCCACAAGTGGAAACACTCTGTCTACTCTATCAAAACCTTTCATAATTTTAAAGATCTCTATTAGGTCACCACTCAGCCTTCTCTTTTCAAGAGAAAAGAGACCCAGCCTGTTCATCCTTTCCTGATAGGTATACCCTTGCATTTCTGGTATCATCCTTGTAAATCTTCTCTGCACCCTCTCCAGTGCCTCGATATCCTTTTTATAATACGGCGACCAGAACTGTACACAGTACTCCAAGTGGTCTAACCAAGGTTCGATACAAGTTTAGCATAACTTCCCTACTTTTCAATTCTCTCCCTCTAGAAATAAACCCGTGATTGGTTTGCTTTTTTTAATGGCCTTATTAACCTGTGTCGCTACTTTCAGTGACTTGTGTATTTATACTCAGAGATCCCTTTGCTCCTCTACCCCATTTAGATTCTTATTTTCCAAATAATGTGTGACCCCCCTATTTTTCTTACCAAAATGTAATACCTCACATTTATCTGTGTTGAACTTAATTTGCCAATTATATTCCCATTCTGCAAGTTTATTAATGTCCTTCTGTAACTTGTTGCAGTCCTCCTCAGTATTGACTATACCCCCCAATTTGGTATCATCTGCAAATTTAGAAATTGTGTTTTTGATTCCAAAGTCTAAATCGTTAATATAAATTGTGAACAGCAGTGGTCCCAGCACTGATCCTTGTGGAACACCACTTCCCACCTTCTGCCACTGTGAATAGCTTTACCCCTACTCTCTGCTTTCTGTCTTGAAGCCAGCCAGCAATCCATTCTGCCACTTGTGATATGTACAACTGCGATTGTAAATGTCAGGATTCTGTATAGATGTTACGGTAAGTTATACCTCTGAACGTGATTGTAAACTACAGGATTCTTTATATGTTACAGTAAACCACTTTATATTTGAAAGTGATTGCAAATGACAGGATTATGGATGTTACAATAAATGATATATATGAATGTGATTGCAAGTGACTATGTTACAGCAAGATATGCACATGAATAAATCATTATATATACATATATAAAAAATGAGATAGCAAAATACTGCGGATGCTGGAAATCCAAAATAACAGAAAATGCTGGAAAAACTCAGCAGGCCAGGCAACATCCGGGGAGAGAGAAACAGAGTTAACGTTTCAGGTCGAAACCCTTCGTCAAGACTGAAGAGATATATAGATATAAATGACATTTATATACGAATGTTACAGTAAATCACATTTAGTATTACATATAAAGGATAGGGGGATAGGGTGGGAAAGTGGAGATGAGGTAGATCAGCCATGATCTTATTGAATGACGGAGCAGTCCCTAAGGGCCGAATGGCCTACGCCTGCTCTTATTTCTTATATACATTGTATAGGAAAGTGATTGCAAATGACAGGATTCTGTAGTTTACAGTAAGTGATGTATACAAGTGCCAAGGTAAATCTCTATATATAATTGCTACAGTAAATGATGTATATGAATGTTATGATAAATCACTATATAATATATATAATTGTTACACTAAGTGATATATTACAGCATTATGTTACAGCAAGATATATACACGAATGTTAGAATAAATCACTATATATACAGGAAATGACATATGACTTACAGTAAACCACATTAAGTGTTACAGTAAATGACAGGATCATACTAAATCCCATGTTATAGCAAATTATATTGATGATTGCTACAGTAAATCACAGCAGAAATGTTATAGTAAATGATGTAGGAACGTTATACTATATCCCAGGTTACTGTAAATTATATCGGTGATTATTACAGTAAATCACATGGCATGTTGCAGTCAGATTATTATGGTTATAATGTAGGTTAGAGTGACTGACAGGATGCCCTGCAGTCCAGGCCCACCAGCTAGTGTGTTGGGGGGGGGGGGATCCTCTCCGGGGCAGGGCCCAGTTCGTTGCCTGGCTCCAGGCCGGCAGGACAATAACCCGGCTCCCCCCGCCACAGGCCGGCCCAGACAGACAGACAGCGGCCTAGGTCGGTAGGCTGGCAGTGACTGACCTCCCTCCCCAGCCCAACCCAGGGCGGGCGAGGCGGGTCTAAAGCCGCCCAGGGCCGGTATTTACCGGGTGGTGGGCTGTTTATTTAACCCCCCCTCCTCCACTAACTCAGGTCACCCGCCGACAGCCCCACACACACTCACCATGTCGCCGCAGCCCAGGCAGCCTCGCCCCACGTGACCCGACAATCCCGAGCCCAAGCCCCGCGGTCCTCCACTATCCCACAATGCAATCCGGGGAGGGTCCCTGACGCCGCCAGACCCCGCCCACTGCTCGCTCGCTTGCTGCCTCACGTGACGCCGCCAAACCCCGCCCCCTCTCGTTCGTTCTCTTCCCCCGCCTGACGTCACAAACCTCTCACTCGCTCACCCTCTCTATCTCTCTCACTGCCCCACGTGATCTCGGACGGACGCCACAAACTCCGCCCCCTCCCTCTCTGCCCCACGTGATCTCGGACGGACGCCACAAACTCCGCCCCCTCCCTCTCTGCCCCACGTGATTGCCTGACGCCACAAACCCCGCCCCCTCCCACTCTGCCCCACGTGATTGCCTGAGGCTGCAAACCCCGCCCCCCCTCGCTCGCCCGCTGCCACAAACACCGCCCCCTCCCTCACACGCTGCGCGCATTAGGCGCGGAGGAAACCGGAGCCGAGCCGGGTCCTCCACTATCCCACAATGCAGCCCGGGGTGTGGGGGAGGGTAGACAATCGCCGCGCGCAGCTCTGCTCGCGCACCCGACCCCGCCCGTCAGGGAAAAAAAGCCACAAGCCCCACCCCAAGCCTGACGTCACTAAGCAGCTACTTTCCCCAATCAAACTCCAAAAGGTTAGAAAAGGATGGGGTGGGTGGGGTTATATGACAGAAGAAGCTGACTTTATTTTTTTGTGTGGCGTTAAATTACGATGTTGCGTCACCTCCGCTGGGCGGCAAACTTGGAGCGAGCAGAAGTCGCCATAAGTACTTGGTCGGCCATATTTGTAAAACCGTGACAACATGTTGGGAAAGGTTCGTGGGGGAACAAAAGGTGTCCGGCGGCCATCTTGGTTAGGGCGGGGCGCCATGTTGGTGAGGGGCCCAGGCGTCAGACCGGCGGCCATGTTGGTAAAGGAAAGACGCCATGTTGGTGAGGGGCTGCGGCTGAGCCGCCGGGAGGTGAAGGGTTGAGAGATTCGGCGGGAAGCGGCTGTCGGCGCCTGAGGAGAAGTCAACCGAACTCAACTAGTTAACTAATTCAATAACCAGGTAACTAGTCAGAGAGAGACACGGAGAGTAAGACAGAGAGAGTGATGGCGACACAAAGAGAGAGAGTCTGAGAGGAAGAGACTGAGAGAGAGAGAGAGAGAGAGAGAGAGTGTGTCTGTCTGTCTGTGTGAGAGAGGGGGAGAGTGAGAAACAGAGTGATGGAGAGTGAGAGAGACACAAACAGAGACTGTGAGGGGGAGAGAGAGTGAGACTGAGAGAGAGTGTGTGTGTGAGAGTGTTAGAGAGAGGGGGAGAGTGTGAGACTGACAAGAGTTTTGAGTGTGGGGATATCTTTCAGTCTGACACTCAGTACTCTGGGATTTGAGTCGAGTTTTTGTTTTATTATTTTAATGTATTGTGCCAGTGTGAGAATTTGTATCTTGGGGTGCGCACTTTATTACCACAAACCTGTCCTCTCGTAGTCACCCCTTTATTAGCGTCTCCCATTCAGGGGCAGTTAAGAGACAACCACAACAGTCACCTATAGGCCCAGACCTGGGTAAGGACGGCAGGTTTCCTTCCCTAAAGGTACATTAGTGAGCCAGCTGAGTTTTTACGTCAACCGACAGCTTCACGGTCACTTTTATTAGAATCATACAGCACAGAAGGAGGCCATTCAGCCTGCCATGCTTGTGCCGGCTCTTTCAAAGCGCTGTCCAATTAGTCCCACTCCCTCCTGCTCTTTTCCCGCAGCTCTGCAATTTTTTCCTTTTCAAGTATTCATCCAATTCTCTTTTGAAAGTTACTATTGAACCTGCTTCCACTGCCCTTTCAGGCAGTGCATTCCAGATCACAACAACTCACCGTTAAAAATTCTCCTCATCTCACCCTCTGCTCTTTTGCCAATTTCCCTAAATCTGTCCTCTGGTTACTGACCCTCCTGCCACTGGAAACAGTTTCTCCTTATTTACTCTATCAAAGCCCTTCATAATTTTCAACACCTCTATAAAATCTCCCCTTAACCTTCTCCGCTCTAAGGAGAACAATAAAGGAAAACTTATATAAAGTGTTTATGCTCCACCCCTCTTCATCTAACCCTATCAGCATATCCTTCTATTCCTTCCTCATGTACATATCTAACTGCCCCTTCAATGCATCTATACTATTCACTTCAATTACTCCCTGTGGTAGCAAGTTCCACATTCTCACCACTCTCTGGGTAAAAACGTTTCTCCTGAGATCCCTATTGGGTTTATTAGTGACTATCTTATATTGATGGCCCCTAGTTCTGATCTCCCCCACAAGTGAAAACATCTTCTCTACATCTACCCTAACGAATCCCTTCATAATTTAAAGACCTCGATCAGGTCACCCATCAGCCTTCTCTTTTTTTTAGAGAAAAGAGCCCCACCCTGTTCAATCTTTCCTGACAGTTCTGGTATCGGTGCCTCTATATGCTTTTGTAATATGAAGACCAGAACTGTATACAGTACTCCCAAGTGTGGTCTAACAACTTGTTCAATACACGTTTAATTTCTCTGCTTTTCAATTCTGTCCTTATGGAAGACATTTCTGCAGCGCTTTACAGCCAATGAAGTACTTTCTGAAGTGTAGTCACAGTTGTAATGTAGGAAAAGTGGCAGCCAATTTGCGCACAGCAAGCTCCCACAGACAGCAATGCGACAATGACTAGATCATCTGTTTTACTGATGAGGGATAAATATTGGCCCCAGGACACTGGGGAGAACTACCCCCCCCGCTCTTCTTCCAATAGTGGCCGTGGGATCTTTTACATCCAGGCAGACGGGGCCCTCAGTTTAACATCTCATCCGAAAGACGGCACCTCCGACAGTGCAGCGCTCCCTCAGTACTGGCAGCCGGGGAGTGTCAGCCCAGATTTTTGTGCTCAGGCCTCTGGAGTGGGACTTGAACCCACGACCTTCTGACTCGGATGAGAGCCGTGACTCACTCAGCCACGGCTGACACATTCCAGAATCCCTCGTCTCTCCACATAACTGAAGTCCCTGCTCCCTGGGATCATTCTGCTCAATCTCCTCTGCAACCCTATCCATTCCTTGACATCCTTCCTAAAGTGTGGTGGCAAGAATTGGACACAATACTCCAGCTGAGGTCTAACCCAGTGCTTTATAAAGGTATCAGGTTTTAATTTTCAGGTTTATTTTCAACTGAATTTGAAATTTCAAACTGCCACAGTGGGAGTTGAACTCACGTTCTCAGGATTATTAGTCCAGTAACATAACCACTGGACTATCGTAGCCCCCATATGTCAGCCACGGTTCAATTGGTCACTCTCGCCCCTCTGAGTCGGAAGGTCGTGGGTTTGAGCCCCACACACTCAAGAGACTCGAGCCTCTAAGAGTGTTAAAAAAACAGCTTGAAGGCTTTGTGTCTTAATGCGAGGAGCATTCGTAATAAGGTGGATGAATTAGCTGCGCAAATAGATGTAAACGGATATGATATAATTGGGATTACGGAGACATGGCTCCAGGGTGACCAAATCAAATCAAATCAAATCAACTTTTATTGTCATTGTTAGTGCACAAGTGCAGTACAACGAAATGTAGGCTTGCAGCTCCCGAGAGTGTACATTTAGATTAAGACATTTAAACATTCAACATACATTTGGCTTGTAATACATTAACATAAACATAACCATAATAAAGTGCATTGGCAGATGTGCAGGCTTTAGAGTTTATTTGTGGAGTTCAGTAGGATGACAGCCCTGGGAAGGAAGCTGTTCCTAAATCTGGTCGTACGGGTGCGAATGCATCTGTAGCGTCTCCCAGATGGCAGGAGGGCGAACAGACTGTGGCTGGGGTGGGTAGGGTCTTTGATGATGGACCGTGACCTCCGTAAACAGCGTTTCTGGTATATGTGCTCTATGGTCGGTAGCCGGGTGCCGGTAATGCGTTGGGCAGTTTTGACGACCCGCTGCAGGGCTTTCCGGTCATAGTAGCTACAGCTGCCATACCATACTGTGATACAGTTTGTCAGGATGCTCTCTATTGTGTAGCGGTAAAAGTTAGAGAGGATCAGGGGTGACAGGTTACATCCCTTCAGCCTCCTTAGGAAATATAGGCGCTGCTAGGCCTTCTTCACCAGAGAGGAGGTATTGAGGGAATTCAACATCCAGGGGTGTTCAATATTCAGGAAGGACAGGCAAAAAGGAAAAGGCGGTGGGGTAGCATTGCTGGTTAAAGAGGAGATTAACACAATAGTAAGGAAGGATATTAGCTCTGATGTGGAATCCGTTTGGATAGAGCTGAGAAATACCAAGGGGCAGAAAACATTAGTGGGAGTTGTATACAGACCCCCAAACAGTAATGCTGAGGTTAGGGATGGCATTAAACGGGAAATTAGAGAAGCGTGCAATAAGGGCACAGCAGTTATCATGGGTGACTTTAATCTACAAATAGATTGGGCTAACCAAATTAGTAATAATACTGTGGAGGAGGAATTCCTGGAGTGTATACGGGATGGTTTCCTGGACCAATATGTCGATGAGCCAACTAGAGATCAGGCCATCTTAGACTGGGTATTATGTAATGAGAAAGGATTAATTAGCAATCTTGTTGTGCGAGGCCCCTTGGGGAGGAGCGATCATAATATGATTGAATTCTTCATTAAGATGGACAGTGAAGTAGTTGATTCAGAGACTTGGGTACTGAATTTAAATAAAGGAAACTACGATGGTAGGAGGCGCGAGTTGGCTAGGATGGATTGGGGAATGTTACTCAAAGGGTTGACGGTGAATAGGCAATGACAAACATTTAAAGATTGCATGGATGAACTACAGAATTTGTTCATCCCTGTTTGGCATAAAAATAAAAAGGTGACTCAACATTGGCTAACAAGGGAAATTAGGGATAGCATAAGATCCAAGGAGAAGACATGTAAATTGGCCAGAAAAAGCAGCAAACCTGAGGATTGGGAGCAGTTTAGGATTCAGCAAAGGAGGACAAAGGGATTAATTAGGAGGGGGAAATAGAGTATGAGAGTAAGCTTTCAGGGAACATAAAAACTGACTGTAAAAGCTTCTATAGATATGTGAAGAGAAAAAGATTGGTAAAGTCAAGCGTAGGTCCCTTACAGTCAGAATCAGGGGAATTTATAATGGGGAACAAAGAAATGGCAGAGCAATTAAATACATACTTTGGTTCTGTCTTCACAAAGGAGGACACAAATAAACTCCCAGGGATGTTGGGGAACATAGGGTCCAACGAGAGGTAGGAACTGAATGAAATCAGTATTTGTAGGGAAATGGTGTTAGGGAAATTGACGGGATTGAAGGCCGATAAATCCCCAGGGCCTGATAATCTGCATCCTAGGGTACTTAAGGAAGTGGCCCTAGAAAGAGTAGATGCATTGCTGGTCATCTTCCAAAATTCTAAAGACTCTGGAACAGTTCCCATGGATTGGAGGGTAGCTAATGTAACCCCACTATTTAAAAAAGGTGGTGGAGAAAAAACGGGGAATTATAGACCGGACATCGGTAATGGGGAAAATGCCAGAGTCCATTACAAAAGATGTAATAGCAGAGCACTTGGAAAACAGTGACAGGATCGGACAAAGTCAACATGGATTTACAAAAGGTAAATCGTGCTTGACTAACCTACTGGAATTTTTTGAGGATGTACCTGGTAGAATACTCACATACTCTATTTCCCCCTCCTAATTAATCCCTTTGTCCTCCTTTGCTGAATCCTAAACTGCTCCCAATCCTCAGGTTTGCTGCTTTTTCTGGCCAATTTATATGTCCTCTCCTTGGAGCACGGTGGCATAGTGGTTAGCACTGTTGCCTCACAGCGCCAAGGACCCGGGTTCAAATCCGGCCTCGGGTGACTGTCTGTGTGGAGTTTGCACATTCTCCCCGTGTTTGCGTGGGTTTCCTCCGGGTGCTCCGGTTTCCTCCCACTGTCCAAAGATGTGCGGGTTAGGTTGATTGGCCATGATAAAAAATTGGCCCTTCGTGTTAGGGGGGATTAAATACGTGGGGTTACTGGGATAGGGCTTGGGTGGGATGGCTGTCGGTGTAGGGACCGGGTGCTAGGGTTTGGATGATCAGCCATGATCTCGTTGAATGGCGGAGCAGGCTCGAAGGGCCGAATAGCCTACTCCTGCTCCTATCTTCTATGTTTCTATGTAATAGATAAGGGAGAACCAGTGGATGTGGTGTATTTGGACTTTCAGAAGGCTTTCGATACGGTCCCGCATAAAAGACTAGCGTGCAACGTTAAAGCACATGGGATTGAGGGTAAGGTACTGACTTGGATAGAAAACTGGTTGACAGACAGGAAGCAAAGAGTTGGAATAAACAGGTCTTTTTCCGAGTGGCAGGCGGTGACTAGTGGGTTACAGCAGGGATCAGTGCTTGGACCCCAGTTATTCACAATATATATTAATGATCTAGACGACGGAACTAGATGTAATATCTCCAAGTTTGCAGATGACACAAAGCTGGGTGGGCGTGTGTGCTGTGAGGAGGATGCAGAAAAACTCCAGTACAATTTGGACAGGTTGGTCGATATGGCAGATGCAGTACAATGTGGATAAATGCGAGGTTATCCACTTTGGTGGCAAAACCAGGAAGGCAGATTATTATCTGAACGTCAATAGATTGGGAGAAGGGGAAGTGCAACGAGACCTGGGTGTCCTTGTGCACCAGTCGCTGAAGGTAAGCATGCAGGTGCAGCAGGCGGTTAAGAAGGCAAATGGTATGTTGGCCTTCATAGCGAGAGGGTTCGAGTACAAGAACAAGGATGCCTTGCTGCAGTTGTACAGGGCCTTGGTGAGACCACATCTTGAGTATTGTGTGCAGTTTTGGTCACCTTATCTGAGGAAGGATGTTCTTGCCATGGAGGGAGTGTAGCGAAGATTCACCAGACTGATACATGGAATGATGTATGAAGAGAGATTGGGTCGATTAGGCTTATATTCGCTAGAGTTTAGAAGAATGAGAGGGGATCTCATTGAAACTTATAAAATTCTAAGAGGACTAGACAGACTAGATGCAGGAAGGATGTTCCCGATGGCGGGGGAGTCCAGAACCAGGGGTCACAGTCTAAGGATAAGGGGTAAGCCATTTAGGACAGATGAGGAGGAATTTCTTCACCTAGATAGTGGTGAACCTGTGGAATTCTCTGCCACAGAAGGCAGTAGAGGCCAATTCATTAAATATATTCAAGAAGGAGTTAGATATATTTCTTAAGGCTAAGGGGATCAAGGGATATGGGGAGAAGGCAGGGACAGGGTACTGAATTTGGATGATCAGCCATGATCACATTGAATGGCGGAGCAGGCTCGAGGGGCTGAATGGCCTACTCCTGCTCCTATCTTCTATGTTTCTATGTCTCGTAACCCAGGCCGACACTCCCCGGTTGCCAGTACTGAGGGAGCGCTGTACTGTCGGAGAGGCTGTACTACTGTACTGTCGGAGGGTCAGTAGTGAGGGAGCACTGTTCTGTCAGAGGGTCAGTGCTGAGGGAGCGCTGCTCTGTCGGAGGGGCAGTACCACATAGGATATACGGCACAGAAACAGGCCATTCGGCCCAACCAGTCCATGCCGGCGTTTATGCTCCACATGAGCCTCCTCCCATCTTTCCTCATCTAAATCCTATCAGTGTAACTCTCTATTCCCTTCTCCCTCATATGCTTGTCCAGCCTCCCCTTAAATGCATCTTATACTATTCGCTTCAACCACTCCCTGTGGTAGCGAGTTCCACATTCTCACCACTCTCTGGGTAAAGAAGTTTCTTCTGAATTCCCTATTGGATTTCTTGGTGACTATCTTATATTGAGGCCTCTAGTTATGCTGTTCCCCACAAGTGGAAACATTCTCTGTATCCACTCTATCAAAACCTTTCATAATTTTAAAGACCTCTATTAGGTCACCCCTCAGCCTTTTTTCAAGAGAAAAGAGACCCAGCCTGTTCATCCTTTCCTGATATGTGTACCCTCGCATTTCTGGTATCACCCGTGTAAATCTTCTCTGCATCCTCTCCAGTGCCTCTATATACTTTTTATAATATGGCGACCAGAACTGCACGCAGTGCTCCAAGTGTGGTCTAACCAAGGTTCGATACAGGTTTAGCATAACTTCCCTACTTTTCAATTCTATCCCTCTAGAAATAAACCCTAGTGCCTGGTTTGCTTTTTTTTATGGCCTTGCTAACCTGTGACGCAACTTTTAGTGATTTGTGTATCTGTGCTCCGAGATCCCTCTGCTCCTCTACCCCACCTAGACTTGTACCCTCCAAGCAATAAGTGACCTCAATATTCTTCCTACAAAAATGTAACACCTCACATTTATCTGTGCTGAACTTCATTTGTCAATTATTTGCCCATTCTGCAAGTTTATTAATGTTGTCCTGTAATGTGTTGCAGTCCTCCTCAATATTGACTATACCCCCCAATGTGGTATCATCTGCAAATTTAGAAATTGTGTTTTTGATTCCAAAGTCTAAATCGTTAATGTAAATTGTGAACAGCAGTGGTCCCAGCACTGATCCTTGTGGAACTCCACTACCTACCTTCTGCCACTCGGAATAGTTACTCTTTACCCCTACTCTCTGCTTTCTGTCTTGAAGCCAGCTAGCTATCCATTCTGCTACTTGTCCCCTGACTCCACATTCTCTGACCTTGTTCATTAGTCTATTATGGGGTACCTTATCGAAGGCCTTTTAAAAATCTCGATAAATTACATCTACTGCATTACCCTTCCTGTTCCCTCTTCAAAAAATTCAAATAAGGTTGGTCAAGCAAGACTTTCCCTTTTGAAATCCATGCTGACTATTCATCATTATACTTTTCATTATTATACTTTTCGTTTCGAGATGTTCTTCTATTCTCTCCTTTAGTAGGGATTCCATTATTTTTCCTACCACCGATGTTAAGCTGACTGGTCTGTAGTTCCCTGGACATATTCTATCCCCCTTCTTAAATCTTGGTATTATGTTACCTATCCGCCAGCCCTCTGGCACTACACCTTTTTCTAATGAATTATTAAATATGTGTAGTAATGCCCCTGCTATCTCTTCCCTAGATTCTTTTAAAATGCGTGGATGCAATCCATCCGGACATGGGGTTTTATCCTCTTTGAGTTTGATTAGTTTATTTAATATATCCCCTTTTTTATTTTAAATGTAGTTATCTCATTACTCATCTCATCATCCAATGTCATATCCACCTGTGCTATCCCCCTGGTAAATACCGAAGCAAAATAATGATTTAATGTTTCTGCCATTTCCCTATCGTTACCTGTGGTATTATCCTGTCTGTCCCTTAATGGCCCTATTCTCATCCCAGCCTTCCTTTTTTTATTGATGTGCCTGTGAAATATTTTACTATTTTGTTTTATGTTCCTTGATAATTTAATTTCATAGTTCCTCTTTGCCTCTAATTGTTTTTTTGACTTCTCTCCTAATCCCTTCGTATTCTCTTCTAATCATGCCCTCCTCTGCTGTCTATGCATTTAATGTATGCCTCTTTCCTTTTCCTCAATTGTTCCCTGATGTCTTTATTCATCCATGGAGTCTCATTTGTGTTTAGTTTGTTCTTTCCTTTTAGCGGAATATATTTTCCCTGCACTCTGTTGAACACCGTTTTAAATGTTTCCCATTGTCGTTCTACATCGTTGTTTGCCAATATTGTTGCCCATTTTATCTTCCCAAGTTCTATTCTCAGCCCCTCAAAATCAGCTTTTCTCCAATCTATTACCCTGGTTTTCGTCATACTTATGCCCTTCTTGATTATCATCTTAAAGTGTATTATATTATGGTCACTATTGCCTATATGTTCCTCTACTTTTACTTCTCTTATCTGCTCTGGCTCATTCCCCATAACTAGATCTAATAGCGAATCCTCCCTTGTTGGGCTTTTTACATATTGGGTTAGAAAGGAGTCCTGTACACATTGCAGCAACTCCATTCCCATATCCCCTTTATCTACCTCTTCTGTCCAATTAATATCGCAGTAGTTGAAATCCCCTGTGGTTATTATTCTATGTTTTTTACTAATTTCCCTAATTTGCCTGCATATTCCTTTCACTATTAAGTGGTCTGTAGACTACGTTTATTATTGTGATTGATCCTTTATTCTCTTTTATCTCTATCCATGGATTCTATTTTTGTCTTGCTGATAGCTACGACCCTTTTTTCTACTGCCATTATGTTATCCCTAATAAGTACAGCTACTCCACCTCTCCTTTTTCCCTCTTTATTTTTCTATATCTGTTATACCCTGCAATGTTTAATTCCCAGTCCTGATTTTTCTGTAACCATGTCTCAGTAATCCCTACGATGTCTGGTTCCTCCTAACGCATGATTGCCTCCAGCTCCCCTGTTTTATTATGGACACTGTGTGCATTGCTGTACAGACAGTTTAACTAATTTTAATAGGATTTCCTCTCACTTTATGTTTAACCATCTTTTTAGACTCCTGGGGGGAGAAATTCAGTTGGCTGCGCCACCCGTTAGCGCCTTAAGAGGGCGCTAAGTGGGTCGCAAGCCAACTGGCGCCCGGGCGCGGCACTGCCCACGCCTCCCGCTAAATTCCGCGGGACGCTAGTGGTGGCGCTAACCGTTAGTGCTGCGCCGCCACCGATGACGTCATCAGTGTGTGCAGCACCCCACTGACGCCCCGGCTGCGATTTTTGGAATCGCCCCCTGATTTACCGCCGGACGCTATGTCCGACCGGTTCCGGGGGGCCTACCTGCGGCCGGGGAGGCGCAAATGAAAGGAGAGGTGTGGGGCGGCCATTTTTGTTGTTGGCCGCCTGCCAGCACCTGCCTGCGCTCCCGTCCCCGGCCTCCTGACCCCCCCCCGCCCCGCGGAGTGCCGGCTGCGTTCCAAGAGCCCGGCACTTCTCCTCGGTGCCGGGCTCTTTTGCCTGCACTCGCGATCCTCGGGAGCCCAGCTGGGCCCCAGATCGTGCTGCACAAGGCCCCTCCCCTTTAAGAAGGGGAGGAAGGCCTGCAATACCTCAGCGCGACGTGCTGCAGCGTGTGGCGCTGCGGCACGTTGCGCCACAATATTCAGTCGCAGCGTCCCAAGAGGGATGCAGGGCGCCTCCAGTAGTGCCGCGCTTCCCTTTGGGGCGCTACCACTCAATTTCCAGCTGGCGGCCACGAATGCTTCCGGGGCGCTACTTTTAGCGCCCTTGCGAGGCTTGCGCCCCAAACGGGGCTATAGTGAATTTCTCCCCCCTGTTCTTTAACTGTATTTGCTCCCTTGGCGTCAATGTCCTCCCTTACTTTATTCTCCCCTGTGCTCACTTTTCCTGTTCTGTTTATATTTAGGCTGCTTACGTTTCTTGTAGATCCCTCCCCCCCGTCCTTACTAGTTTAAAGCCTTTGCCACCTCCCTATTTACTCTTTCCGCTGGGACACGAGTCCAATCATAGAAACATAGAAGATAGGAGCAGGAGTAGGCCATTCGGCCCCTCGAGCCTGCTCCGCCATTCAATGAGATCATGGCTAATCATCCAAGTTCAGTACCCTGTCCCTGACTTCTCCCCATATCCCTTGATCCCTTTAGCCTTAAGAAATATATCCAACTCCTTCTTGAATATATTTAATGAATTGGCCTCCACTGCCTTCTGTGGTAGAGAATTCCACAGGTTCACCACTCTCTGGGTGAAGAAATTCCTCCTCATTTCTGTCCTAAAAGGCCTACCCCTTATCCTTAGACTGTGACCCCTGGTTCTGGACTCCCCGACCATCGGGAACATCCTCCCTGCATCTAGTCTGTCCAGTCCTGCCAGAATTTTATAAGTTTCAATGAGATCCCCTCTCATTCTTCTAAACTCCAGTGAGTACAAGCCCAATCGTCCCAATCTCTCCTCATCCGTCATTCCCGCCATCCCAGGTATCAGCCTGGTGAATCTTCGCTGAACTCCTTACATGGCAAGAATATCCTTCCTCAGATAAGGCGACCAAAACTGCACACAATACTCAAGATGTGGTCTCACCAAGGCCCTGTACAACTGCAGCAAGACATCCTTGTTCCTGTACTCAAACCCTCTCGCTACGAAGGCCAACATACCATTTGCCTTAACCGCCTGCTGCACCTGCATGCTTACCTTCAGCGACTGGTGCACAAGGACACCCAGGTCTCGTTGCACTTCCCCTTCTCCCAATCTATTGCCATTCAGATAATAATCTGCCTTCCTGTTTTTGCCACCAAAGTGGATAACCTCACATTTATCCACGTTATATTGCATCTGCCATGCTTCTGCCCAATCACCCAACCTGTCCAAATCATCCTGTAGTTTCTCGGCATCCTCCTCACAGCACACACGCCCACCCAGCTTTGTGTCGTCTGCAAATTTGGAGATATTACATCTAGTTCCCTTGTCTAGATCATTAATATATATTGTGAATAGCTGGGGTCCAAGGACCGATCCCTGCGGTACCCCACTAGTCACTGCCTGCCACTCGGAAAAAGACCCGTTTATTCCAACTCTTTGCTTTCTATCTGCCAACCAGTTCTCTATCCAAGTCAATACCTTGCCCCCAATCCCATGTGCCTTAACTTTACACGCTGTTAGATCGGGTAATTAATTTCAGTGGACCACACTGATCTGAGGTCAACACACTAAAATTAAAGTTTGCGAGTCCGGTGGTAAGTTTTAAATAGTCGATTTATTGCATCACTTGATTTACACTGTTTGACTTCCTTTATCCAACTAACATCATATTCAAAATGGCTGGTTTTTATACAGCAGCAGATGTACCCGCCCCCTTTATTACCATTGGCTCAGCAGCCTGCATGCAGAGCTATGGTTGGTTCAACTACATCACACTGATTGGATCTCTGGTACATCAATCATTCCTTTGTTCTCTGTTTAAGCTAAATCAGCACTTTCAGTATTAAGCTTAGATCAGCATTTTCAAAGTTAAGCTTAGATCAGCATTTTCATTGTTCTCAGTTTTTAAGTCAGCCGATGTGACATTACCAGCTGTGATTGGATCTGATACATCACACCATCCTTTGACACGTGGTCAGCTTAAGCATAATCAGATTTCTATAAATCATTAGTTTAATCATATTAAAATCTATGTTATTAATATGTATATATATATTCCCTAACACACGCTAATCTCTTATGTGGGACCTTATCGAAAGCCTTCTGAAAGTCCAAATACAGGAAACTTTCATTTAACCGGAGGTTAAATGTCCGGAAAGCTCTATCTACTGGCAAAATTCAGGAGCTGTTTCCTATAAGTTTTTTTACTTCTCGTTGCCTTTTTTTTCCAGTCAGGCTGTGCAAGGTCTAGCTGAAGCTGTTGCTTAGCTACAGAGACGCTTTTAAGCTGCGGCCGACTGTTTTGAAGCTGTTGCTAAGCAACAGGGTTTGTTGATTCACACGGAGCTCAAAAGCTCCGTATGTTTTAACATTAGCGCTGGTTTCTACGGCAGTTTTGATGGTACGGCACCAGCTCGGTCCCGTCAGTGCCGGACACCAGAAAGTTTCCTGTACACCACATCCACTGGTTCTCCCTTATCTATTTTACTAGTTACATCCTCAAAAAATTCCAGTAGATTAGTCAAGCACGATTCACCTTTTGTAAATCCATGTTGACTTTGTCCGATCCTGTCACTGTTTTCCAAGTGCTCTGCTATTACATCTTTTATAATGGACTCTAGCATTTTCCCCACTACCGATGTCAAGCTTACCGGTCTGTAATTCCCCGTTTTCTCTCTACCACCTTTTTTGAATAGTGGGGTAACATTAGCTACCCTCCAATCCATGGGAACTGTTCCAGAGTCTATCGAGTTCTGGAAGATGACCAGCAATGCATCTACTATTTCTAGGGCCACTTCCTTAAGTACCCTAGGATGTAGATTATCAGGCCCTGGGGATTTATCGGCCTTCAATCCCATCAATTTCCCTAACACCATTTCCCTACAAATACTTATTTCTTTCAGTTCCTCCCTTTAATCAGACCCTATGTTCCCCGACATCTCTAGGATCCCAGTTCAGGTGGAGCCCGTCCCATCGGTACAGCTCCTTCCTGTCCCAGAACTGGTGCCAGTGTCCCATGAAAAGGAACTCCTCTTTCCCACACCAGCCCTTTAGCCACGTGTTACTTCTCCTGATCTGTCTGCTTCTATGCCGGTTTGCACATGGCTCAGGCAATAATCTAGAGATTATTACCCTCGAGGTCCTGCTTTTTAATTAAGAGCCTAATTCCTGAAGCTCTTTCAGCAGGACCTCCTCCCTGTTCCTACCTATATCGTTTGTTCCAACATGGACCACGACAACTGGATTTACCCCCTCCCTTTCCAAGTTCCTCTCCAGCCGCCGTGAGGTATCCCTTACCCTGGCACCAGGTAGGTAACACACCCTTCGGGATTCTCGTTCTTGGCTGCAGAGGACTCTATCTATCCCCCTAACTATAGAGTCCCCTATTACTACCACATTTCTATTCTGCTCTTCCCCCCCCTTGATATCCTTCTGAGCCCCGGTGCCTTGGTCTGCATTGTGGCTGTTCTCCCTGCAGCCTTTCTCCTTGTCCTCACAGGTAGTGAGTACATCGTACCTGTTGGACAGGACCAGTGTCTGCGGGACCTCCTTCTCAACCTCTCCTAAATCCCCACTACCCGTCTCCCTAACAGTCACACCCTCCCCTTCCTGAACCTGGGCTTTCCTCTGGGGTTGTGGATAAAACTGTCCAGAAATTCCTCCCCCTCCGTTATGTGTCGGAGTGTCTCCAACTCGCACTCCAGCTCAATCACTCTGAGCCGGAGAGATTCGAGATGGAGATTTCTCCTGCAGACGTGTCTCGCTGCCCACAAACTCCCACATACTGCAGTCCAGACACACAACCTGCCCTGCCATATCTTAGTCCAGCCTTATTTTATTTATTTAATTAGTTAAAGTCTTTACTCAACGATTATTTATAGTTATATTAAATAGTTTAACTAGTTAAGCTACAAATTTAATACAGTACTTTGTAGTTTCCCGCACCTAGCTTAAACCACTGTCTTAGGTTAGAGATAAGAAAAAACCTTAATACTCACCAATATAGCACTGAGGGAGCGCTGCACTGTCAGAGGGGCAGTACTGAGGGAGCGCCGCACTGTCAGAGGGGCAGTACTGAGGGAGCGCCGCACTGTCAGAGGGGCAGTACTGAGGGAGCGCTGCACTGTCAGAGGGGCAGTACTGAGGGAGCGCCGCACTGTCAGAGGGGCAGTACTGAGGGAGCGCCGCACTGTCAGAGGGGCAGTACTGAGGGAGCGCTGCACTGTCAGAGGGGCAGTACTGAGGGAGCGCCGCACTGTCAGAGGGGCAGTACTGAGGGAGCGCCGCACTGTCAGAGGGGCAGTACTGAGGGAGCGCCGCACTGTCGGAGGGGCAGTACTGAGGGAGCGCCGCACTGTCGGAGGGGCAGTACTCACTGTCGGAGGGGCAGTACTGAGGGAGTGCTGCACTGTCAGAGGGGCAGTACTGAGGGAGCGGCGCACTGTCAGAGGGGCAGTACTGAGGGAGCGCCGCACTGTCGGAGGGGCAGTACTCACTGTCGGAGGGGCAGTACTGAGGGAGTGCTGCACTGTCAGAGGGGCAGTACTGAGGGAGCGCCGCACTGTCAGAGGGGCAGTACTGAGGGAGCGCCGCACTGTCAGAGGGGCAGTACTGAGGGAGCGCCGCACTGTCAGAGGGGCAGTACTGAGGGAGCGCTGCACTGTCGGAGGGGCAGTACTGAGGGAGCGCTGCACTGTCGGAGGGGCAGTACTCACTGTCGGAGGGGCAGTACTGAGGGAGTGCTGCACTGTCAGAGGGGCAGTACTGAGGGAGCGCCGCACTGTCGGAGGGGCAGTACTGAGGGAGCGCTGCACTGTCAGAGGGGCAGTACTGAGGGAGCGCCGCACTGTCAGAGGGGCAGTACTGAGGGAGCGCCGCACTGTCAGAGGGGCAGTACTGTGGGAGAGCCGCACTGTCAGAGGGGCAGTACTGAGGGAGCGCTGCACTGTCGGAGGGGCAGTACTGAGGGAGCGCTGCACTGTCGGAGGGGCAGTACTCACTGTCGGAGGGGCAGTACTGAGGGAGTGCTGCACTGTCGGAGGGGCAGTACTGAGGGAGCGCTGCACTGTCGGAGGGTCAGTACTGTGGGAGAGCCGCACTGCTGGAGGGGCAGTACTGAGGGAGAGCTGCACTGTCGGAGGGGCAGTACTGAGGGAGCGCTGCACTGTCGGAGGGGCAGTACTGAGGGAGAGCTGCACTGTTGGAGGGGCAGTACTGAGGGAGAGCTGCACTGTCGGAGGGGCAGTACTGAGGGAGCGCTGCACTGTCGGAGAGGCAGTACTGAGGGAGAGCCGCACTGTCGGAGGGGCAGTACTGAGGGAGAGCTGCACTGTTGGAGGGGCAGTACTGAGGGAGAGCTGCACTGTCGGAGGGGCAGTACTGAGGGAGAGCTGCACTGTTGGAGGGGCAGTACTGAGGGAGAGCTGCACTGTCGGAGGGGCAGTACTGAGGGAGCGCTGCACTGTCGGAGAGGCAGTACTGAGGGAGAGCCGCACTGTCGGAGGGGCAGTACTGAGGGAGAGCTGCACTGTCGGAGGGTCAGTACTGAGGGAGAGCCGCACTGTCGGAGGGGCAGTGCTGAGGGAGAGCTGCACTGTCGGAGGGGCAGTACTGAGGGAGTGCTGCACTGTCGGAGAGGCAGTACTGAGGGAGAGCCGCACTGTTGGAGGGGCAGTACTGAGGGAGAGCTGCACTGTCGGAGGGTCAGTACTGTGGGAGAGCCGCACTGTCGGAGGGGCAGTACTGAGGGAGAGCTGCACTGTCGGAGGGGCAGTACTGAGGGAGAGCCGCACTGTTGGAGGGGCAGTACTGAGGGAGAGCTGCACTGTCGGAGAGTCAGTACTGAGGGAGAGCCGCACTGTTGGAGGGGCAGTACTGAGGGAGAGCTGCACTGTCGGAGGGGCAGTACTGAGGGAGCGCTGCACTGTCGGAGAGGCAGTACTGAGGGAGAGCCGCACTGTTGGAGGGGCAGTACTGAGGGAGAGCTGCACTGTCGGAGGGTCAGTGCTGAGGGAGAGCTGCACTGTCGGAGGGGCAGTACTGAGGGAGCGCTGCACTGTCGGAGAGGCAGTACTGAGGGAGAGCCGCACTGTTGGAGGGGCAGTACTGAGGGAGAGCTGCACTGTCGGAGGGTCAGTACTGTGGGAGAGCCGCACTGTCGGAGGGGCAGTACCGAGGGAGAGCTGCACTGTCGGAGGGGCAGTACTGAGGGAGAGCCGCACTGTTGGAGGGGCAGTACTGAGGGAGAGCTGCACTGTCGGAGAGTCAGTACTGAGGGAGAGCCGCACTGTCGGAGGGGCAGTACTGAGGGAGAGCTGCACTGTCGGAGAGTCAGTACTGAGGGAGAGCCGCACTGTTGGAGGGGCAGTACTGAGGGAGCGCTGCACTGTTGGAGGGGCAGTACTGAGGGAGAGCTGCACTGTCGGAGAGTCATTACTGAGGGAGCACCGCACTGTTGGAGGGGCAGTACTGAGGGAGCGTTGTAATATCGGAGGGGCAGTACTGTGGGAGCGCTGCACTATTGGAGGGGCCGTCTTTTGGATGTTAAACCGAGGGCCCCGTCTGCCCCCTCAGGTGGATGTGAGAAGATTCCATGGCACTATTGGAAGAAGAGCAGGGGGAAGTTTTGCTCGGTGTCCTTGGCCAATATTTATCCCTTAACCAACATCACTAGCACATAGTATTTACAGCACAGAAACTGGTCCATATCGGAGTTTATGCTCAACACGAGCCTCCTCCCACCTTACTTCATCTCACTCTATCAGCATATCCTTCTATTCCTTTCTCCCTCATGTGTTTATCCAGCTTCCCGTTAAATGCCTCTATACTATTCGCCTCAACCTCTCCCTGTGGTAGCGAGTTCCACATTCTCACCACCCTCTGGGTGAAGAGGTTTCTCCTGAATTCCCGATTGGATTTCTTGGTGACTATCTTATATTTACGGCCTCTAGTTTTGGACTCCCCACAAGTTGAAACACCTTCTCTGCGTCTACCCTATTGGACCCTTTAAAGACCTCTATTCGGTCACATTGGCTGTTTGTGGGATCTTGCTCTGTGCCAGTTGGCTGCCGCCTCTCCTACATTACACTTCAAAACAAAAAGTACTTCATTGGCTGGGATGCGCTTTGGGACGTCCTGGGGTTGCGAAAGGCGCTGTCGAAATGTTAATTCTATCTTTTTATATATTAAGAACTTATTGGAACTGGCAAGAAAAGGAAATTTTTGTTCTTTAATCACGTTTCCATCTTTTGACAGACGTATCGCGAGATCAAAGCATCGTGAACTGCCAGCGATGGTGACCCGCAAGGCGTCCTCTGCTCATGCCCGCAGGGGCTGAAGTGTGAAACGTTTGACCCTCTCCCTCCCTGGCATCCCCTCCCCGCCAAACCCCCTACCCTAGCTGTAGCCTCGAGGTGCCATGGGTGATTCCCACCTGGCGCGGACCCCCATCCCCGTGCCCGCCTTCTTCAAGCAGGCGGAGGAGCCCTTCTCGCTCAAGAGGCGGGGGCGGCCGGGGGGCCACAGCCTGACCCCACGGCCCCCGGTCAAGATGGCCCTGCCCGTCAGCCGTGTCTTCCCCAAACGGCAGCAGGCGTGGAGCCAGCCACGGCCCCAGAGCGTCTCCGGCAAGGACCCGGCCGCCCAGCGCCTCAGCAGCCGCCTCTATGACGAGAGCAAAGAAGAACTCTACTTTGACCAGTGCTTCCACAAGATCAGCAAGCTGGGGCGTGGCTCCTTCGGAGAGGTGTTCAAGGTATGTATCTCCCCCCCCGGTGACCCGTCTACTGGCGTGAAGTAGAGAAGGAGATGAGCAGTGATATGGGATACCGGCACTTTCCCCACTGGCTAAGGAGATCGAATCGAGTTTATGTAAAAGTATATAGAGTAAACTGAGAAGTGACGGGGGGTGGGGGCCGTCAATTTAAGAATGAACTTGTATTTCTATGGCGCCTTTCACGACCTCTGGAAGCTTCACAGCCAATCAACTACTTTTTGAAGTGTAGTCACGGTTGTAAGGTAGGAAACGCGGCAGCAGATTGGCGCACAGCAAGCTCCCACAAACAGCAACGTGATGACGACTAGATGATCTGTTTTGCGGTGGATAAATATTGGCCCAGGACACCGTGGAGCACTCCCCTGCTCGTCTTTAAAATTAATCCCACTGCCCCGCTCTCTCCCCATAGACCTATACCTTGTTCTGATTGAAGTGTTCATCAGATCTTCCCTGAAAAGATGCACCGATCTCAATCACTCCCTGCGGTAAAGCATTCCGTGCTCCAAAAGCCCTTTCCCCACTTTCTTAGGTGACATCCTTAAACTGATGATCTCCACCCCCCCACCCAACAGGAGATGGTCTTTTCCGATTCACTGTTTAGAATGTCAAAAAAAAAACTCGATTCAATCCCCTCTTACTTCTCACTTCTCTCCTCCACAGAGTCGGCTGTGGTTCAGCAGTACTCACTCTCGCCTCTGAGTCAGAAGGTCGTGGTTTTCGAGCTCCACACACACACACACTCCAGAGACACGAGCCCCATAATTTGCATTTACATAGTGCCTTTAACGTAGCAAAACATCCCAAGGCGTCCACAAGAGCGTTATAAAACAAAATTTGACACCCAGCCAAATAAGGAGCTGTTAGGACATGGTTTGGTCAAAGAGGTAGGTTTTAAGAAGTCTCATAAGAAAGGAAAGAGAGGCGGAGAGGTTTAGGGAGGAAATTCCAGAGCTTAGGGCCCAGGCAGCTGAAGGCATGGCCGCCAATGGTGGAGCGTTTAAAATCGAGGATGCTCAAGAGGCCAGAATTGGTGGAGTGCAGTGATCTCGGCGGGTTGTGGAGCTGGAGGAGATTCGTGAGAGGCGGCCTATAAATATCATAAGCGTGTGTGCTGTGAGGAGGATGCAGAGAAACGCCAGTATGATTTGGACAGGTTGGGTGATTGGGCAGATGCAGTATAATGTGGAAAAATGTGAGGTTATCCACTTTGGTGGCAAAAACAGGAAGGCAGATTATTATCTGAATGGCAATAGATTGGGAAAAGGGGAAGTGCAACGAGACCTGGGTGTCCTTGTGCACCAATCGCTGAAGGTAAGCATGCAGGTGCAGCAGGCGGTTAAGAAGGCAAATGGTATGTTGGCCTTCATAGCGAGAGGATTCGAGTACAGGAGCAAGGATGTCTTGCTGCAGTTGTACAGGGCACACCTTGAGTATTGTGTGCAATTTTGGGCACCTTATCTGAGGAAGGATGTTCTTGCCATGGAGGGAATGCAGCGAAGATTCACCAGACTGATACCTGGGATGGCAGGAATGACGTATGAGGGGAGATTGGGCCGATTAGGCTTATACTCGCTGGAGTTTAGAAGAATGAGAGGGGATCTCATTGAAACTTATAATATTCTAACAGGACTAGACAGACTAGATGCAGGAAGGATGTTCCCGGTGGCGGGGGAGTCCAGAACCAGGGGTCACAGTCTAAGGATAAGGGGTAAGCCATTTAGGACTGAGATGAGGAGGAATTTCTTCACCACAGAAGGCAGTTGAAGCCAATTCATTAAATATATTCAAAAAGGAGTTGGATATATTTCTTAAGGCTAAAGGGATCAAGGGATATGGGGAGAAAGCAGGGACAGGGTACTGAGTTTGGATGATCAGCCATGATCTCATTAAATGGCGGAGCAGGCTAGAGGGGCCGAATGGCCTACTCCTATCTTCTATGTTTCTGTGTTCCTTAACAAGTTACAGAGCGAGTCTGGATCGACAAAGGTTACCTGCCGACCTGGGGAAACGCAGTAATATCGTTTAATTCTCTCTATGTCTACCGCTTAAAGACTGTGTGCGTCTGGACTTGGACGAACACAATTTAAAAAAAGAAAGACTTGCATTTCTATAGCACCTGTCACTTCCTCAGGACATCCCAAAGCCCTTTACAGCAACAACAACTTGTATTTATATAGCGCCTTTAACGATGTAAAACATCCCAAGGCGTGTCACAGGAGTATTAAAAGACAAAAAAAATTTGACGCCGAGTCACATAAGGAGAAATTAGGGCAGGTGACCAAAAGCTTGGTCAAAGAGGCAGGTTTTGAGGAGCGTCTTAAAGAAGGAAAGAGAGGTAGAGAGGTTTAGGGAGTGAATTCCAGAGCTTGGGGCCTAGACAGCTGAAGGCACGGCCACCACAGGTTGAGCGATTATAATCAGGGATGCTCAAGAGGGCAGAATTAGAGGTGCGCAGATATCTCGGGGGGTTGTGGGGCTGGAGGAGATTACAGAGATAGGGAGGGGCGAGGCCATGGAGGGATTTGAAAACAAGGATGAGAATTTTGAAATCGAGGCGTTGCTTAACCGGGAGCCAATGTAGGTCAGCGAGCACAGGGGTGATGGGCGAACGGGACTTGGTGCGAGTTAGGACACGGGCAGCCGAGTTTTGAATGACCTCAAGTTTATGTAGGGTAGAATGTGAGAGGCCAACCAGGAGTGCGTTGGAATAGTCAAGTCTAGAGGTAACAAAGGCATGGATGAGGGTTTCAGCAACGGATGAGCTGAGGCAAGGGCATAGTGGTTAGCACTGTTGCCTCACAGCGCCAGGGACCCGGGTTCGAATCCGGCCTCGGGCGACTGTGTGGAGTTTGCACATTCTCCCCGTGTTTGCGTGGGTTTCCTCCGGGTGCTCCGGTTTCCTCCCACAGTCCAAAGATGTGCGGGTTAGGTTGATTGGCTATGATAAATTGACCCTTAGTGTTAGGGGGATTAAATACGTGGGGTTACGGGGATAGGGTGGGATATGTGTTGGTGTAGGGGTTATGGGGATCGGGTGGGATATGTGTCGGTGCAGGCTCGATGGGCCGAAATGGCCTCTATCTGCACTGTGGGGTTTCTGTGATTCTGTGATTCAGAGACGGGCGATGTTACGGAGGTGGAAGTAGGTGGTCTTTGTTATGCTGCGGATATGTGGTCGGAAGCTCATTTCAGGGTCAGATATGACACCAAGGTTGTGAACAGTGTGGTTCAGCCTCAGACAGATGTTAGGGAGAGGGATGGAGTCAGTGGCTAGGGAACGGAGTTTGTGGCAGGGACCGAAAACAATGGCTTCGGTCTTCCCAATATTTAATTGGAGCAAATTTCTGTTTATCCAGAACTGGATGTCGGACAAGCAGTCTGACAATTTAGAGACCGTGGAGGGGTCGAGCGAAGTGGTGGTGAGGTAGAGCTGGGTATCGTCAGCGTACACGTGGAAACTGACGCTGTGTTTTCGGATGATGTCGCCAAGGGGCAACATGCAGATGAGAAATAGGAATACAGCCAATGAAGTACTTTCTGAAGTGTAGTCACTTGTAATGTAGGAAACGCGGCAGCCAATTTGCGCACAGCAAGCTCCCACAAACAGCAATGTGATAATGACCAGATAATCTGTTTTAGTGATTTTGATTGAGGGATAATTATTGGCCTGCTCTTCTTCAAAATAGCGCCATGGAATCTTTTACATCCACCTGAGAGCGCGGATGGGGCCTCGGTTTAATGTCTCATCCGAAAGACAGCCCCTCCGACAATGCACCTCTCCCTCAGCACTGCACTGGAGTGTCAGCCTAGATTTTTGTGCTCAAGTCTCTGGAGTGGGACTTGAACCCACAACCTTCTGACTCAGGCGAGAGTGCTGCCCACTGAGCCACGGCTTGTTGTTGCAAGGTATATTTGGTGTTGAATTCGAACAGCTTATGCCGGCTTACCATCGCTCTTCTTTTTGTTCTTCTTCACCGCTCCCTCCCACTCCTCTCTCTCCGGGACGGCGCTTCAGGTCAGGAGCAAGGAGGACGGGAAGCTCTACGCAGTCAAGCGCTCGATGGAGCTCTTCCGGGGGGAGTCGGACCGCTCCCGGAAGCTGGAGGAGGCGCAGAAGCACGAGCGGCTGGAGGCCCACGGCAACCTGGTGCGCTTCGTGCGGGCCTGGGAGGAGCGGCGGCAGCTCTACATCCAGACAGAGCTGTGCGACACCAGCCTGCAGCAGTACGCCGAGGGGCGTTGCCCGCTGCCCGAGCGCCAGGTCTGGGGCTTCCTGGCCGACCTGCTGGCCGGCCTCAAGCACCTCCACGACCGCAACCTCGCGCACATGGACGTCAAGCCGGCCAACGTCTTCATCGCCGGCGGCCGGGTCTGCAAGCTGGGCGACTTCGGCCTGATGCTGGAGCTGGACCGCGGCGACCTGAGCGAGGCGCAGGAGGGGGACCCCAAGTACATGGCCCCCGAGCTCCTCAACGGCATCTACAGCAAGGCAGCTGACGTCTTCAGGTAGGGAGAGCGGGTGTCACAGTGTGTTAGATACACTGTCCTTTCCCCCTCTGGGACCGGGTGTCAGTGCGTTAGATACACTGTCCTTACCCCCTCTGGGACAGGGTGTCACAGTGCGGTAGATACACTGTCCTTTCCCCCTCTGGGACCGGTTGTCACAGTGCGTTAGATACACTGTCCTTACCCCCTCCGGGACTGGGTGTCACAGTACGTTAGATACACTGTCCTTTCCCCCTCTGGGACTGGGTGTCACAGTGTGTTAGATACACTGTCCTTTCTCCCTCTGGGACCGGATGTTACATTGCTTTAGTTACACTGTCCTTTCCCCCTCTGGGACCGGGTGTCACAGTGCGTTAGATACACTGTCCTTTCCCCCTCTGGGGCCGGGTGTGACCGTATATTAGATACACTGTCCTTTCCCCCTCTGTGACCGGGTGTAACACTGGTTTAGATACACTGTCCTTTCTATAATGTATGTACCTTTAAGGGGGAGAACTACTTTTTACAGCTCCTGTATCCTGTAGTACCGGCAGTGACCACACCTATATATAAACCCTGAGTCGTGATCTGTACAGTCAGTTGGAGTTTGAACCCTCATTCAGTAAACACCTGTTGATCGTTCCCTGCAGTCTGTGTCTGATTATTGAAGGACACACATTAAGATACACGGATCTAACATTGGCGACGAGCAGATTCGAACCTACCTGCAACTCTGCATCACCTCCCAGGGATTCGCTCCTGGAGAACAGTGGAAGGAGGTTGAGTCCAGAAGCACGGGCGTCGACCACGGGCAACCGCCCAGTCATCCAGCGGAGATTTGAGCATCGCAGGGGAGGCTGTCGAGAGCCAGGCTTGGCTTTCCAGTCACGGTGGTCCAGCGAGGCAGGCTGGCAACAGGTACTGCGCAGACCCTTCCCGGACAGCGGCGGCTAGAGCCGACCGAGCGGCACAGAAAAAGGCTGAGCAGCGTCGACGGGGGAGAGAGAGAGGGCAGAGCGCACAGGGAGCAGCCGGTGTTCAGGGCCGAGCGGCGTCAACGGGGGAGAGAGACGAGAGAGAGCAGAGCGCAGCCGGTGTTCAAGGGCCGAGCAGCGTCAACGGGGGAAGAGAGGCGCGCAGGAAAACGCGAGGCGCTGCCATTGCCCCGAGGACCGCAGAGAGCGGCATTGGCAGCAGCGCAGGAGCAGCGCACGAAACCCACAGGGCGTCGCCATTTGCCACGAGGACTGCCGAGAGCGGCATTGGCAGCAGCGCGGGAGACGCCATTTTAAGCCGCAGCGGGGTAGAAAGGAAAGCGCGGGAGACGCCATTTTAAGCCGCAGCGGGGAAGAAAGGAAAGCGCGGGAGACGCCATTTTAAGCCAGTCTAACCACACCCAAAAATGCCGAAGAGTGGCAGTATCACAGCGTTCGACAATGAAGTCGAACGCATAGAAGTATACTGCAAGGCGAATGAAGTGCCAGATGACAAGAAAGCGCTGGTATTGTTGAATTCAATGGGTGCAAAAACGTATGGCTTACTACGAAACCTAGTAACCCCAGAGAAGCCAGTAGAAAAGGATTTTGAAAACATAGTGTCAATCCTACAGGACCACTTAAACCCCACACCGCTGCTGATAGCAGAAAGATTTAAGTTTCACAAAAGGAACCAGCATAAAGATGAAAGTAATGCTGAGTATTTAACGGAACTGCGCAAGCTATCGAAACACTGCCAGTTTGGAACGGGACTAGCAGATACTTTAAGGGACAAGTTTGTGTGTGGGCTTCAAAGTGAAGGAACCCAGAAACGGCTCCTATCAGAAAAGGATCTTACGCTGGACAAGGCTTTCAGCATGGCAGTATCACACGAAGCAGCAGCAGCAGAGATACAACGGAGACCGCAAGAATATGGCACAAATGAAATGTCATACGGAACAGTGAAGTGCTATCGCTGCGGCAGAACAACCCACGACCATAATGATTGCTGGTTCAAGGACAAAGTGTGCAGACAGTGTGGAAAAGTAGGACACATAGCAAGAGTCTGCAGGTCGGGAAAGAAAACCAGCAGCAAGAAATCTCCACAGGAGAAGCACAAGAAGGTACATAAGGTGACGGAGAGTAGTTCAGACGAACAGAAGAGTGATACAAACTCTGGAAGCAAGGAGCTGGGTTGTCTGAAACTACATAATGTGATCAAAACGGAGGATCACCAAACTATCTGGGTCACGCTCAAGATAGCAGGAGTCCAAGTGAAAATGGAATTGGACACAGGATCAGCCCTAACAGTCATAAACCGAAGGGACTACAAGTGGCTATTCTCACATATACCCTTGAGAGATACAAAGATTGTCTTGAAGACGTACACGGGGCAAAAAGTCTACCCCAAAGGAAAAATAAGGGTGAACGTTATATATAACGGCAAGGAAACACCAAAAATGGACGTATATGTATTGCCAGATGGAGGACCACCACTACTAGGACGTGAATGGATCCGGAAGATACAGCTAGATTGGCATTCCATATAAGCACTGACTGTAGATGCCAAAAAGGGTGACGACGTCACACCTGGACGACTGTCAAAAATGCTAACTGACGCACAAGAAGTGTTCCAGCAGGGACTCGGAACACTAAAAGGCATAACAGCGACGATCAAAATAGAGGAAAATGCAAGCCCAAAGTTTTTTAAGGCCAGACTGGTACCTTATGCGATCCGCCCAGCCGTCGAAGCAGAGCTGGAAGGTTTGGAACGTTCAGGAGTACTGTCCAAAGTGGACTGGAGCGAGTGGGCTACACCCATCGTTCCTGTAATGAAGAGGTCGTTGAGTAATACGCCTGGGGAACCAAAGAAGGTTCGCATCTGTGGGGACTTTAAGGTGACAGTGAACCCAGTCCTTCACACTGTACAATATCCACTTCCGCGGATTGAAGATATTTTCGCCTCGCTATCTGGAGGGAAACGCTTCACTAAGATTGATCTGGCCCAGGCGTACCTGCAAATGGAGGTAGAAGAAGCCTCGAAACAGTACCTCACGATCAACACTCATAAAGGTCTCTACCAATACAACCGGCTGGTGTTCGGGGTAGCATCAGCTCCGGCTATTTGGCAAAGGGCAATGGAACAAGTCCTGCAAGGGATTCCAGGGACCCAGTGTTATTTGGACGACATCCTGGTCACCGGCGAAAATGACAGTGATCACCTCGCCAACCTGGAGCAGGTGCTCACGAGATTGAAGGAATATGGGCTCCGAACTAATCGCCACAAATGCGAGTTTTCCCAGAAGCAGATCTCGTATTGTGGCCATGTTATTGATAAAGAGGGGTTACATAAGTCCCCTAAAAAGATTGAGGCAGTAGTCAAGGCTCCAGCACCGGAAAATGTGTCACAACTGAGGTCGTTCCTCGGGCTGGTGAACTACTACCATAAGTTCTTGCCGAATTTGTCTACCGTACTACACCCACTGAACACCCTACTGCAAACGGGGGTACCATGGAAGTGGAGTGACGAATGTAAACAAGCTTTCCAGAAGAGCAAAGCATTGATCACATCAAAAGAGGTGTTGGCTCATTTCAACCCAGCACTACCAGTTCGGTTGGCGTGTGATGCATCACCCTATGGCATTGGAGCGGTGCTGTCGCACAAATTCCCGGACGGCTCGGAGAGGCCAGTAGCCTTTGCGTCTCTGTCACTAACCTCAGCCGAGCGTAACTACGCCCAGATTGACAGGGAGGCCCTCAGCCTAATGTGGGGAGTGAAAAAGTTCATTCACTATCTGCACGGGCAGAAGTTCACCTTGCTGACTGACCACCAACCACTTGTCTCCATCTTTAATCCAAAGAAGGGCGTTCCGGTGATGACTGCGCAACGGCTACAAAGATGGTCCCTTTTTCTAGGGGCGCACCAGTATGAAATCGAGTACAAGGGCACGAAACAGCATGGACACGCTGATGGGCTATCACGCCTGGCACTGCCTACTGCGGAGGAAGCACCAGCAGTGGATCCTGTCGAAATATTTCATTCGACTATAATTGAATGCTTGCCAGTAACTAACGCTGGTATAGAGAAGGAGACCCGAAATGACCCGACACTGTCTCGGATATATGATTTGACGGTGAAGGGATGACCAGCACATGGCGACTCACTGTTGCCAGCATTCTCATCCAGAAGAGAACAGCTGTCAGTATGCCAGGGGATCTTGATGTGTGGATCCCGAGTGGTAATTCCACCCAAGTTAAGGGAGAGAGTGCTCAATGAGCTTCATGAAGGTCATCTGGGAGGGGTGAAAATGAAAAGCCTTGCTAGGGCTTATGTGTGGTGGCCGGGGATCGATCAGCAAATCGAGGACCTGACAAAGAGCTGCTCAGGATGCCAGAAGGTCCAAAATGCACCACCACATGCCCCTCTACACCCATGGGAGTGGCCCTCATCTCCATGGCAACGGGTGCATATTGATTTTGCTGGTCCCTTCATGGACTCAATGTTTTTAATAGCCGTGGATGCGCACTCGAAATGGCCTGAGGTGATCAAAATGTCCTCCACCACCACGGAGAAAACTATTGCAGTCCTACGGACCATTTTTGCCAGGAACGGCTTGCCAGAGCAGATTTGCTCTGATAACGGACCACAGTTTGTGTCCGAAGAGTTTCGAAGATTTATGAAAAGGAATGGGGTAAGGCATTACACATCCGTCCCGTATCATCCAGCCACAAATGGATTGGCTGAGAGCTTCGTACAAACCTTTAAAAAAGCAGTAAAGGCCATGTGCGATGACGACATTCCACTGCAGCATAAGGTGGACAATTTCCTGTTAGCCTACAGAAATGCGACACATGCAGTCACCAACCAGGCTCTGGCCATGATGTTCTTTAACCGAAGGTTGAGATCTCGTCCGGATTTGCTCAGACCAAATGTACGAAGAGATGTTGAGAGTAAGCAATTCCAGCACATCAATGAGAAGCCGACAAGGAGCTTCAATGTAGGGCAACCAGTCTTGGCCCACGACTACCGAACAGAGAAATGGCAACCAGGAACGATATGCACACGGCAGGGGCCACTAATGTACACAGTGGATGTTGGGGAGAACATTGTGAGACGCCATGTTGACCAGATCCTAGAGTCACAGGAACGAGTCAACCCCATGTCTCGGCCATACGTACCTGGTGAGGAACCTGACGTACAGGTCGCATCTACCTCAGAAACAATAGCATTGGAAGCTGATGAATCAACTGACGACAGGGTGCTAGAATCGCCTCCGCACCAAGAGCGAGACACTTGGGAAAGGTGTTATCCAGAAAGAATCAGGAAGCCTCCCCAAAGACTGAATTTATAAATAGACTATTTTCAGTTAATGTTGCATGTTAAAAGTGTTAATTGTAATTAGTTTGATATTTAATTGTTAAATGAGTGTTATGGTACTGTTAATCTAAAAGGGGAGGAATTGTAATGTACGTACCTTTTAAGGGGGAGAACGACTTTTTACAGCTCCTGTATCCTGTAGTACCGGCAGTGACCACACCTATATATAAACCCTGAGTAGTGATCTGTACAGTCAGTTGGAGTTTGAACCCTCATTCAGTAAACACCTGTTGATCGTTCCCTGCAGTCTGTGTCTGATTATTGAAGGACACACATTAAGATACACGGATCTAACACTTTCCCCCTCTGGGACCGGATGTCACAGTGCATTAGATACACTGTCCTTTCCCCCTCTGGGACCGGGTGTCACAGCGTGTTAGATGCACTGTCCTTTCCCCCTCTGGGACCGGGTGTTACAGTGTGTTAGATACACTGTCCTTTCCCCTCTGGGCCCGGGTGTTAGTGTGTTAGATACACTGTCCTTCCCCCTCTGGGACCGGGTGTCACAGTGCATTAGATACACTGTCCTTTCCCCTTCTGGGACCGGGTGACACAGTGTGTGAGAAACGCTGTCCATTCCCCCTCTGGGACCGGGCGTTTTACTGTATTAGATACACTGTCCTTTCCCCCTCTGGGACCGGGTGTCACAGTGCGTTAGATACACTGTCCTTTCCCCCTCTGGGACCGGGCGTCACAGTGCGTTAGATACACTGTCCTTTCCCCCTCTGGGACTGGGTGTCACAGTGCGTTAGATACACTGTCCTTTCCCCCTCTGGGACCGGGTGTCATAGTGAGTTAGATACACTGTCCTTTCCCCCTCTGGGACCGGTTGTCACAGTGCGTTAGATACACTGTCCTTTCCCCCTCTGGGACTGGGTGTCACAGTGCCTTAGATACACTGTCCTTTTCCCCCTCTGGGACCGGGTGTCACAGTGCGTTAGATACACTGTCCTTTCCCCCTCTGGGACTGGGTGTCACAGTGCCTTAGATACACTGTCCTTTCCCCCTCTGGGACCGGGTGTTACAGTGCGTTAGATACACTGTCCTTTCCCCCTCTGGGACCGGGTGTCACAGTGCCTTAGATACACTGTCCTTTCCCCCTCTGGGACCGGATGTCACAGTGTGTTACATACACTGTCCTTTCCCCCTCTGGGACCGGGTGTCTCAGTGTCCTTTCTGTTTCTGCTGTGCGGTTTTCACCAGGACTGGTTTCATATTGAAATGTTTGTCTCGTTTCCTCCCGTACAGTCTGGGAATGTCGATCCTTGAGATCTGTTGTAACCTGGAGCTTCCCCGGAGTGGGGATGGCTGGCAGAAGCTTCGACAAGGGTACCTGCCACATGAGTTTGTGTCAGGTAAGGAGACGTGTGTGCTGGTTGACAGTGAATGATAGGGCAGGTTGTGGGGGCAATTGGTCAAGGGCGAGAGGTTTGGCCGGGAGGATGGGAGGGGTTGGGTGAGGGGGTCGGAAGGAGGCGAGGGGTTGGGTTCGGGGTTCGGATGGGTGCTAGGGGTTTGGGTGAGTGGGTCGGATGGGGGCGAGGGGTTGGGTTCGGGGGTCGGATGGGGGCGAGGGGTTGGGTTCGGGGTGCGGATGGGGGCGAGGGGTTGGGTGAGTGGGTCGGATGGGGGCGAGGGGTTGGGTTCGGGGTCGGATGGGGGCGAGGGGTTGGGTTCGGGGTTCGGATGGGGGCGAGGGGTTCGGATGGGGGCGAGGGGTTGGGTTCGGGGTTCGGATGGGGGCGAGGGGTTGGGTGAGTGGGTCGGATGGGGGCGAGGGGTTGGGCGAGTGGGTCGGATGGGCGCGAGGTGTGGGGTTCGGGGTTCGGATGGGGGGGCGAGGGGTTGGGTTCGGGGGTCGGGTGGGGGCGAGGTGTTGGGTTCGGATGGGTGCGAGGGGTTGGGTGAGTGGTTCGGATGGGGGCGAGGGGTTGGGTTCGGGGTTCGGATGGGGGCGAGGGGTTGGGTTCGGGGGTCGGATGGGGGCGAGGGGTTGGGTTCGGGGGTCGGATGAGGGCGAGGGGTTGGGTGAGTGGGTTGGATGGGGGCGAGGGGTTGGGTGAGTGGGTCGGATGGGGGCGAGGGGTTGGGTGAGTGGGTCGGATGGGGGCGAGGGGTTGGGTGAGTGGGTCGGATGGGGGCGAGGGGTTGGGTTCGGGGGTCAGATGGTGGCGAGGGGTTGGGTTCGGGGTTTGGATGGGGGCGAGGGGTTGGGTTCGGGGGGTCGGATGGGGGCGAGGGGTTGGGTTCGGGGGGTCGGATGGGGGCGAGGGGTTGGGTTCGGGGTTCGGATGGGGGCGAGGGGTTGGGCGAGTGGGTCGGATGGGGGCGAGGGGTAGGTGAGTGGGTCGGATGGGGGCGAGGGGTTGGGTTCGGGGTTCGGATGGGGGCGAGGGGTTGTGTGAGTGGGTCAGATGGGGGCGAGGGGTTGGGCGAGCGGGTCGGATAGGGGCGAGGGGTTGGGTTCTGGGTTCGGATGGGGGCGAGGGGTTGGGTGAGTGGGTCAGATGGGGGCGAGGGGTTGGGTGAGTGGGTCGGATGGGGGCGAGGGGTTGGGTTCGGGGTTCAGATGGGGGCGAGGGGTTGGCTGAGTGGGTGGGATGGGGGCGAGGGGTTGGGTTTGGGGTTCGGATGGGGGCGAGGGGTTGGGTGAGTGGGTCGGATGGGGGCGAGGGGTTGGGCGAGTGGGTCGGATGGGGGCGAGGGGTTGGGTTCGGGGTTCGGATGGGGGGGCGAGCGGTTGGGTTCGGGGGTCGGGTGGGGGCGAGGGGTTGGGTTCGGGGTGCGGATGGTGGCGAGGGGTGGGGTTCGGGGTTCGGATGGGGGCGAGGGGTTGGGTTCGGGGGTCGGATGGGGGCGAGGGGTTGGGTTCCGGGTTCGGATGGGGGCGAGGGGTTGGGTTCGGGGTTCGGATGGGGGCGAGGGGTTGGGTTCGGGGTTCGGATGGGGGCGAGGGGGTCGGATGGGGGCGAGGGGTTGGGTTCGGGGTTCGGATGGGGGCGAGGGGTTGGGCGAGTGGGTCGGATGGTCGCGAGGGGTTGGGTTCGGGGTTCGGATGGGGGGCGAGGGGTTGGGTTCGGGGGTCGGGTGGGGGCGAGGTGTTGGGTTCGGGGTTCGGATGGGGGCGAGGGGTTGGGTTCGGGGGTCAGATGGTGGCGAGGGGTTGGGTTCGGGGGTCGGGTGGGGGCGAGGGGTTGGGTTCGTGGTTCGGATGGGGGCGAGGGGTTGGGTTCGGGGTTCGGATGGGGGCGAGGGGTTGGGTTCGGGGGTCAGATGGTGGCGTGGGGTTGGGTTCGGGGGTCGGATGGGGGCAAGGGGTTGGGTGAAAGGGTCGGATGGGGGCGAGGGGTTGGGTTCGGGGTTCGGATGGGGGCAAGGGGTTGGGTGAAAGGGTCGGATGGGGGCGAGGGGTTGGGTGAGTGGGTCGGATGGGGGCGAGGGGTTGGGGTTCGGGGTTCGGATGGGGGCGAGGGGTTGGGTTCGGGGTTCGGATGGGGGCGAGGGGTTGGGTGAGTGGGTCGGATGGGGGCGAGGGGTTGGGTGAGTGCGTCGGATGGGGGCGAGGGGTTGGGTGAGTGGGTCGGATGGGGGAGAGGGGTTGGGTTCTGGGTTCGGATGGGGGCGAGGGGTTGGGTTCAGGGGTTCGGATGGGGGCGAGGGGTTGGGTGAGTGGGTCGGATGGGGGCGAGGGGTTGGGTTCGGGGTTTGGATGGGGGCGAGGGGTTGGGTGAGTGGGTCAGATGGGGGCGAGGGGTTGGGCGAGCGGGTCGGATGGGGGCGAGGGGTTGGGTTCTGGGTTCGGATGGGGGCGAGGGGTTGGGTGAGTGGGTCAGATGGGGGCGAGGGGTTGGGCGAGCGGGTCGGATGGGGGCGAGGGGGTGGGTTCGGGGGTTCGGATGGGGGCGAGGGGTTGGGTGAGTGGTTCGGATGGGGGCGAGGGGTTGGGTGAGTGGGTCGGATGGGGGCGAGGAGTTGGGTGAGTGGGTCAGATGGGGGCGAGGGGGTGGGTTTGGGGTTCGGGTGGGGGGTGAGGGGTTGGGTTTGGGGTTCGGGTGGGGGGGCGAAGGGTTGGGTTTGGGGTTCGGATGGGGGTTCGGGGGTCGGATGGGGGCGAGGGGTTGGGTTCGGGGTTCGGATGGGGGCGAGGGGTTGGGTGAGTGGGTCGGATGGGGGCGAGTGGTTGGGTTCGGGGTTCGGATGGGGGCGAGAGGTTGGGTTTGGGGTTCGGATGGGGGCGAGGGGTGGGTGAGTGGGTCGGATGGGGGCGAGGGGTTGGGTTCGGGGTTCGGATGGGGGCGAGGGGTTCGGTTTGGGGTTCGGATGGGGGCGAGGGGTTCGGATGGGGGCGAGGGGTTGGGTTCGGGGTTCAGATGGGGGCGAGGGGTTGGGTGAGTGGGTCGGATGGGGGCGAGGGGTTGGGTTTGGAGTTCGGATGGGGGCAAGGGGTTGGGTAAGTGGGTCGGATGGGGGAGAGGGGTTGGGTGAGTGGGTCGGATGGGGGCGAGGGGTTGGGTTCGGGGTTCGGATGGGGGCGAGGGGTTGGGTTCGGGGTTCGGATGGGGGCGAGGGGTTGGGTTCGGGGGTCAGATGGTGGCGAGGGGTTGGGTTCGGGGGTCGGATGGGGGCGAGGGGTTGGGTGAGTGGGTCGGATGGGGGCGAGAGGTTGGGTTCGTGGTTCGGATGGGGGCGAGGGGTTGGGTTCGGGGTTCAGATGGGGGCGAGGGGTTGGGTGAGTGGGTCGGATGGGGCGAGGGGTTGGGTGAGTGGGTCGGATGGGGGCGAGGGGTTGGGTGAGTGGGTCGGATGGGGTGAGGGGTTGGGTGAGTGGGTCGGATGGGGGCGAGGGGTTGGGTTTGGGGTTCGGGTGGGGCCGAGGGGTTGGGTGAGTGGGTCGGATGGGGGCGAGGGGTTGGGTTCGGGGTTCGGCTGGGGGCGAGGGGGTCGGATGGGGGCGAGGGGTTGGGTTCGGGGTTTGGATGGGGGCGAGGGGTTGGGTGAGTGGGTCGGATGGGGGCGAGGGGTTGGGCGAGTGGGTCGGATGGGGGGGTGAGGGGTTGGGCGAGTGGGTCGGATGGGGGCGAGGGCTTGGGTTCGGGGTTCGGATGGGGGCGAGGGGTTGGGTTCGGGGTTCAGATGGGGGCGAGGGGTTGGGTGAGTGGGTCGGATGGGGGCGAGGGGTTGGGTTCGGGGTTCGGATGGGGGCGAGGGGTTGGGTTCGGGGTTCGGATGGGGGCGAGGGGTTGGGTTCGGGGGTCAGATGGTGGCGAGGGGTTGGGTTCGGGGGTCGGATGGGGGCGAGGGGTTGGGTGAGTGGGTCGGATGGGGGCGAGAGGTTGGGTTCGTGGTTCGGATGGGGGCGAGGGGTTGGGTTCGGGGTTCAGATGGGGGCGAGGGGTTGGGTGAGTGGGTCGGATGGGGCGAGGGGTTGGGTGAGTGGGTCGGATGGGGGCGAGGGGTTGGGTGAGTGGGTCGGATGGGGTGAGGGGTTGGGTGAGTGGGTCGGATGGGGGCGAGGGGTTGGGTTTGGGGTTCGGGTGGGGCCGAGGGGTTGGGTGAGTGGGTCGGATGGGGGCGAGGGGTTGGGTTCGGGGTTCGGCTGGGGGCGAGGGGGTCGGATGGGGGCGAGGGGTTGGGTTCGGGGTTTGGATGGGGGCGAGGGGTTGGGTGAGTGGGTCGGATGGGGGCGAGGGGTTGGGCGAGTGGGTCGGATGGGGGGGGGAGGGGTTGGGTGAGTGGTTTGGATGGGGGCGAGGGGTTGGGTTCGGGGTTCGGATGGGGGCGAGGGGTTGGGTTCGGGGTTCAGATGGGGGCGAGGGGTTGGGTGAGTGGGTCGGATGGGGCGAGGGGTTGGGTGAGTGGGTCGGATGGGGGCGAGGGGTTGGGTGAGTGGGTCGGATGGGGTGAGGGGTTGGGTGAGTGGGTCGGATGGGGGCGAGGGGTTGGGTTTGGGGTTCGGGTGGGGCCGAGGGGTTGGGTGAGTGGGTCGGATGGGGGCGAGGGGTTGGGTTCGGGGTTCGGCTGGGGGCGAGGGGGTCGGATGGGGGCGAGGGGTTGGGTTCGGGGTTTGGATGGGGGCGAGGGGTTGGGTGAGTGGGTCGGATGGGGGCGAGGGGTTGGGCGAGTGGGTCGGATGGGGGGGTGAGGGGTTGGGTGAGTGGGTCGGATGGGGGCGAGGGCTTGGGTTCGGGGTTCGGATGGGGGCGAGGGCTTGGGTGAGTGGGTCGGATGGGGGCGAGGGGTAGGGTTCGGTGTTCGGATGGGGGCCAGGGGTTGGGTGAGTGGGTCGGGTGGGGGCGAGGTGTTGGGGTCGGGTGGGGGCGAGGGGTTGGGTGAGCGGGTCGGGTGGGGGCGAGGGGTTGGGTTCGGGGGTCGGATGGGGGCGAGGGGTGGGTGAGTGGGTCGGATGGGGGCGAGGGGTTGGGTTCGGGGTTCGGATGGGGGCGAGGGTTTGGGTGAGTGGGTCAGATGGGGGCGAGGGGTTGGGTGAGTGGGTCAGATGGGGGCGAGGGGTTGGGTGAGTGGGTCAGATGGGGGCGAGGGGGTGGGTTCGGGGTTCGGGTGGGGGGTGAGGGGTTGGGTTTGGGGTTCGGATGGGGGCGAGGGGGTCGGATGGGGGCGAGTGGTTGGGTTCGGGGTTCGGATGGGGGCGAGGGGTTGGGTTCGGGGTTCGGATGGGGGCGAGGGGTTGGGTGAATGGGTCGGATGGGGCGAGTTGTTGGGTTCGGGGTTCGGATGGGGGCGAGAGGTTGGGTTTGGGGTTCGGATGGGGGCGAGGGGTGGGTGAGTGGGTCGGATGGGGGCGAGGGGTTGGGTTCGGGGTTCGGATGGGGGCGAGGGGTTCGGTTTGGGGTTCGGATGGGGGCGAGGGGTTCGGATGGGGGCGAGGGGTTGGGTGAGTGGGTCGGATGGGGGAGAGGGGTTGGGTGAGTGGGTCGGATGGGGGCGAGGGGTTGGGTTCGGGGTTCGGGTGCGGCGAGGGGTTGGGTTCGGGGTTCGGGTGGGGGCGAGGGGTTGGGTTCGGGGTTCGGATGGGGGCGAGGGGTTGGGTTCGGGGGTCGGATGGGGGCGAGGGGTTGGGTGAGTGGGTCGGATGCGGGCGAGGGGTTGGGTGAGTGATTCGGATGGGGGCGAGGGCTTGGGTTCGGGGGTCGGATGGTGGCGAGGGTTTGGGTGAGTGGTTCGGATGGGGGCGAGGGGTTGGGCGAGTGGGTCGGATGGGGGCGAGGGCTTGGGTTCGGGGGTCGGATGGTGGCGAGGGGTTGGGTGAGTGGGTCAGATGGGGGCGAGGGGGTTGGGTGAGTGGGTCAGATGGGGGCGAGGGGTTGGGTTCGGGGTTCGGATGGGGGTGAGCGGTTGGGTGAGTGGGTCAGATGGGGGCGAGGGGTTAGGTTCGGGGTTCGGATGGGGGCGAGGGGTTGGGCGAGTGGGTCGGATGGGGGAAAGGGGTTGGGGTCTGGGTTCGGATGGGGGCGAGGGGTTGGGTGAGTGGGTCAGATGGGGGCGAGGGGTTGGGATCGGGGTTCGGATGGGGGCGAGGGTTTGGGTTTGGGGGTCGGATGGGGGCGAGGGGTTGGGTTCGGGGGTCGGATGGGGGTGAGGGGTTGGGATCGGGGGTCGGATGGGGGCGAGGGGTTGGGTTCGGGGGTCAGATGGGGGCGAGGGGTTGGGTTAGTGGGTCGGATGGGGGCGAGGGGTTGGGTTCGGGGTTCGGATGGGGGCGAGGGCTTGGTTTCGGGGTTCGGATGGGGGCGAGGGGTGGGTGAGAGGGTCGGATGGGGGCGAGGGGTTTTCGGGGGTCGGATGGGGGTGAGGTGTTGGGTTCGGGGGTCGGATGGGGGCGAGGGGTTGGGTTCGGGGGTCAGATGGTGGCGAGGGGTTGGGTTCGGGGGTTGGGCGGGGGCGAGGGGTTGGGTGAGTGGGTCGGATGGGGGCGAGGGGTTGGGTTCGGGGTTCGGATGGGGGCGAGGGGTTGGGTGAGTGGGTCGGATGGTGGCGAGGGGTTGGGGTTCGGGGGTCGGATGGGGGCGAGGGGTTGGGTTCTGGGGTTCGGATGGGGGCGAGGGGTTGGGTGAGTGGGTCGGATGGGGGCGAGGGGTTGGGTTCGGGGGTCGGATGGGGGCGAGGGGTTGGGTTCGGGGTTCGGATGGGGGCGAGGGGTTGGGTGAGTGGGTCGGATGGGGGCGAGGGGTTGGGTGAGTGGGTCAGATGGGGGCGAGGGGTTGGGTTCGGGGTTCGGATGGGGGCGAGGGGTTGGGTGAGTGGGTCGGATGGGAGCGAGGGGTTGGGCGAGTGGGTCGGATGGGGGCGAGGTGTTGGGTTCGGGGTTCAGATGGGGGCGAGGGGTTGGGTTCGGGGTTCAGATGGGGGCGAGGGGTTGGGTTCGGGGTTCAGATGGGGGCGAGGGGTTGGGTTCGGGGTTCAGATGGGGGCGAGGGGTTGGGTTCGGGGTTCAGATGGGGGCGAGGGGTTGGGTTCGGGGTTCAGATGGGGGCGAGGGGTTGGGTTCGGGGTTCAGATGGGGGCGAGGGGTTGGGTTCGGGGTTCAGATGGGGGCGAGGGGTTGGGTTCGGGTTCGGATGGTGGCGAGGGGTTGGGTTCGGGGTTCGGGTGTGGGCGAGGGGTTTTCGGGGGTCGGATGGGGGTGAGGGGTGGGTGAGTGGGTCGGATGGTGGCGAGGGGTTGGGTTCGGGGTTCGGATGGGGGCGAGGGGTTGGGTTCGGGGTTCGGATGGTGGCGAGGGGTTGGGTTCGGGGTTCGGATGGGGGTGAGGGGTTGGGTTCGGGGTTCGGATGGGTGCGAGGGGTTGGGTGAGTGGTTCGGATGGGGGCGAGGGGTTGGGTTCGGGGTTCGGGTGGGGGCGAGGGGTTGGGTTCGGGGGTCGGATGGGTGCGTGGGGTTGGGTTCGGGGGTCGGATGGGGGCGAGCGGTTGGGTGAGCGGGTCGGGTGGGGGCGAGGGGTTGGGTTCGGGGGTCGGATGGGGGCGAGGGGTTGGGTTCGGGGGTCAGATGGTGGCGAGGGGTTGGGTTCGGGGTTCGGATGGGGGCGAGGGGTTGCGTTCGGGGGTCAGATGCGGGCGAGGGGTTGGGTGAGCGGGTCGGGTGGGGGCGAGGGGTTGGGTTCGGGGTTCGGATGGTGGCGAGGGGTTGGGTTCGGGGTTCGGATGGGGGCGAGGGGTTGCGTTCGGGGGTCAGATGCGGGCGAGGGGTTGGGTGAGCGGGTCGGGTGGGGGCGAGGGGTTGGGTTCGGGGTTCGGATGGTGGCGAGGGGTTGGGTTCGGGGTTCGGATGGGGGCGAGGGGTTGGGTTCGGGGGTCGGATGGGGGCGAGGGGTTGGGTTCGGGGGTCAGATGGTGGCGAGGGGTTGGGTTCGGGGTTCGGATGGGGGCGAGGGGTTGCGTTCGGGGGTCAGATGCGGGCGAGGGGTTGGGTGAGCGGGTCGGGTGGGGGCGAGGGGTTGGGTTCGGGGTTCGGATGGGGGCGAGGGGTTGGGTGAGTGGTTCGGATGGGGGCGAGGGGTTGGGTTCGGGGGTCAGATGGGGCGAGGGGTTGGGTTCGGGGGTCGGATGGGGGCGAGGGGTTGGGTGAGTGGGTCGGATGGTGGCGAGGGGTTGGGTGAGTGGGTCGGATGGGGGCGAGGGGTTGGGTTCGGGGTTCGGATGGGGGCGAGGGGTTGGGTGAGTGGGTCAGATGGGGGCGAGGGGTTGGGCGAGCGGGTCGGATGGGGGCGAGGGGTTGGGGTTCGGGGTTCGGCTGGGGGCGAGGGGTTGGGTTCGGGGGTTCGGATGGGGGCGAGGGGTTGGGGTTTGGGGTTCGGATGGGGGCGAGGGGTTGGGTTCGGGGTTCGGATGGGGGCGAGGGGTTGGGTTCGGGGGTTGGATGGGGGCGAGGGGTTGGGTGAGTGGGTCGGATGGTGGCGAGGGGTTGGGGTTCGGGGTTCGGCTGGGGGCGAGATGTTGGGTTCGGGGGTTCGGATGGGGGTGAGGGGTTGGGTGAGTGGGTCAGATGGGGGCGAGGGGTTGGTGAGGGTGTCAGATGGGGGCGAGGGGTTGGGTTCGGGGGTCGGATGGGGGCGAGTGGTTGGGTGAGTGGGTCGGATCGGGGCGAGGGGTTGGGTGAGTGTGTCGGATGGGGGCGAGGGGTTGGGTTCTGGGTTCGGATTGGGGCGAGGGGTTGGGTTTGGGGTTCGGATGGGGTCGAGGGGGTCGGATGGGGGCGAGGGGTTGGGTTCGGGGTTCGGATGGGGGCGAGGGGTTGGGTGAGTGGTTCGGATGGGGGCGAGGGGTTGGGTGAGTGGGTCGGATGGGGGCGAGGGGTTGGGTTCTGGGTTCGGATGGGGGCGAGGGGTTGGGTTTGGGGTTCGGATGGGGTCGAGGGGGTCGGATGGGGGCGAGGGGTTGGGTTCGGGGTTCGGATGGGGGCGAGGGGTTGGGTGAGTGGTTCGGATGGGGGCGAGGGGTTGGGTGAGTGGGTCGGATGGGGGCGAGGGGTTGGGTTCTGGGTTCGGATGGGGGCGAGGGGTTGGGTTTGGGGTTCGGATGGGTTCGAGGGGGTCGGATGGGGGCGAGGGGTTGGGTTCGGGGTTCGGATGGGGTCGAGGGGGTCGGATGGGGGCGAGGGGTTGGGTTCGGGGTTCGGATGGGGGCGAGGGGTTGGGTGAGTGGTTCGGATGGGGGCGAGGGGTTGGGTGAGTGGGTCGGATGGGGGCGAGGGGTTGGGTTCTGGGTTCGGATGGGGTCGAGGGGGTCGGATGGGGGCGAGGGGTTGGGTTCGGGGTTCGGATGGGGCGAGGTGTTGGGTTCGGGGTTCGGATGGGGGCGAGGGGTTGGGTGAGTGGTTCGGATGGGGGCGAGGAGTGGGTCGGATGGGGGCGAGGAGTGGGTCGGATGGGGGGCGAGGGGTTGGGTTCGGGGTTCGGGTGGGGGGTTTCTAGGTTGGGTTTGGGGTTCGGATGGGGGCGAGGAGTGGGTCGGATGGGGGCGATGGGTTGGGTGAGTGGGTCGGATGGGGCGAGGGGTCGGGTGAGTGGGTCGGATGGGGGCGAGGGGTTGGGTTCGGATGGGAGGGAGGTGTTGCGTTCGGGGGTCGGCTGGGTGAGGAGGTGTCGGACTCTGGTAACCCTAGCTGAGTGTATGACCTCCCCTCCTCTCTGCTCTCCTCCCCCAGGCCTGTCTCCCGGGTTGCTGGAGGTGCTGCGGGCCATGCTTGAGCCCGATTTCAGGCAGCGGGTCTCGGTGGACAAGCTGCTCTCACTGCCCGCCCTCCGCAGGGTGCAGCGCTGGCGGCACATGGAACTGCTGGTCCGTTCCGGCTTCACCAGAGCCCTGTTGCTGTACCGGGTGAGTCGGTAACACTGTCTCTCTCCCTCCCTCTCTCTCTGTCTCCCCCTCTCAATTTTCAATTCAATTCAATTCAATTCAATTCAAATCGCTTTATTGGCATGACAAGGTACATCTTATGTTGCCAAAGCATCGAAAAACATTTATGGTTGAACACATAAACGCAGATCTATCCATACAGTGTATAAACAGATATATCCCTGAGTGTATAAATATAGATTCGTATAATTTGTATTTCTTCTTTTCTTAGATTTAGTGGTTGTCCCTCTGTTTATGGCAAGCTGTAACATAGTGTGCCGCTAAGGTTACACAATTTCTCTCTTCCCCTGGTAGGTATGGGAGTTTTTGGTCGTCATTCAAATTTCTGAATTCAGGGCATATTTTTGTGAATTTTGGGTAGAAATTCTCCCTTATGGCCTGATATTTTCCACAAGCTGTGAGGAAGTGCATCTCTGTCTCCACCACTCCCTGACTGCAGTGAGAGCATATCCTGTCCTCTCTTGGTAGCCGGGTCTGCCTGTGTCTACCTTTTTCGATCACCAGGCTATGTTCACTAAGTCTACATTGTCAAGGTTTTTCTCAATTTGCTATCTTTTACCGTGGTCAGGTATTCTCTCTGTCTCCCTCTCTCTCTCTCTCTGCCTCTCTGTCTCTGCCTCTGTGTCTCTGGCTCGCACTCTCTCTCTCTCCCTCTCTCTCTCTGTCCCTGTCTCTCTCTCTCTCTGCCTCTCTCTCTCTCTCTCTGCCTCTCTCTCTCTCTCTCTC
The DNA here is from genome assembly GCF_052327205.1 of Somniosus microcephalus. NCBI lineage: Eukaryota > Metazoa > Chordata > Chondrichthyes > Squaliformes > Somniosidae > Somniosus > Somniosus microcephalus. Next base: position 71,675,064 of record NW_028225179.1, read on the forward strand.
TGCCTCTCTCTCTCTCTCTCTGCCTCTCTCTCTCTGTCCCTGTCTCTCTCTCTTTGTCTGTCTCTCTCTCTCTGTCTCTCTCGCCCTGTCTCTCCCTCTCTCTGTCTGGCTCTTTTTCTCGCTCCATGGCTCTCTCCCTCTTCCTGGCTTTTGCTCTCTCTCTCTGTCTCTCTCTGTCTCTCGCTCCATGGCTCTCTCCCTCTCTCTTTCCATCTACCTGGCTCTTTCTCTTGCTCCATGGCTCTCTCCCTCTTCCTGGCTTTCTCTCTCTCTCGTCCCTCTCTCTGTCCCTGTCTCTGGCTCTCTCTCCCTCTCTCTGGCTCCCTCTCCCTCTCTCTGGCTCTCTCAGTTTCTCTCTCTCTGGCTCTCTCTCTGTCTCTCTGTCTCTCTCTGGCTCGCTCTCTGTCTCTCTCTGGCTCTCCAATTCCAATTCCAATTCAAATGCTTTATTGGCATGAAAGTTTACAGAGAACCATATTGCCAAAGCTTACATAGCAAAAAGGTACAGTTTTCCAACATTCTGTAGGTGTCAATCGATTTGACATTTGTTGGGTACATACAATATTACTTTTAAACAATATTAATTTTAAACAGTCTTTCTACTTCATTTGGTACGTTCAATATTAATTTTAAACAGTCTTAATTTTAAACAGTCCTCAGGTTGTGACATGTTGTTACATATTTGGCCCCAAGGTATGGTCTGTCTCCTTCTCCCAGGACTAATCTCAATTTTGACAGGTCATCCAATTCCTTGAAATCTGGGGTTGTTTGGCTTAGCTTGTTGAATAATATGTTTCTTGATGTGTTGAATTTTTCGCATTTTAGGAGGAAATGCATTTCTGTTTCAACCTCGCCGGCCAGACATTGATCGCATATTCTATTCTCTCTAGGCTGCCAGGATTTCTTGTATCTGCCTTTTTCAATTTCCAGTTGGTGGTCGCTTAGTCTGTACCTGGTGAGGGTCTGTCTCTGTTTTGTGTCTCTGATGGTCGTGAGGTAGTCTGCCAGTTTATATTCTCTTTTTAGGGCCCGGTAACATTCTAATCTGCTTTGGCTTTCGGTTATTTTGTTCCAATGTTCCAGGTAGGTTTCTTTGCATTGTTTAATGATTTGGTTCACTCGGATTGGTGTTTGGACGGCTGTGTTGGTCTGGGGCTGGTCAGGGTCCGGCTGAGTACTTAGTTTCAGTAGCAGCTGACTCAGGGGACTCTTTTCTGGGTTTAGCTCTTGGGTCTGAAAGGCTTTGAAATGAAGGGTGTCTGGGGAGCTAGATTTGAGGTGATTTAGGAAGTTTAGTGCTCGTTTTTGGATGTTTATTATCAGTGGGTATCTGCCTAGTTCGGCTCTGCATGCATTTGTTGGCGTTTTTCTTTGGGTGCGAAGGATGCTTCGGCAGAATTCTGCACGTAGGGCTTCTATTGTGTGTTTTTCCCATTTAGTGTAGCTTTGGTGATTTAGCGGGCCCCATACTTCACTACCGTACAGTGCAATGGGCAGGATTATGCTGTCAAATATTTTGAGCCAGATTTTGATTGGGATTTGGATGTTGTAGAATTTTCTTTTTATTGCATATAGGGCTCTTCGGGCTTTTTCTTTTAGTGCATTCACTGCTATGCTGAAGCTCCCTGATGCTGTAATAGTTAGACCAAGGTAGGTGTAGCTCATAGTGTGTCCTATAGTGGTATCACTGAGGGTAAACTGGTATTTGTTTTCCTGACATCTGGGCCTTTTTTGAAAAATCATGATGTTGGTTTTCTTTAGATTTACTGTTAGAGCCCAATTTTGGCAGTATTTGTCGAGTAGGTCTAGTTGTTGCTGTAATCCCTGTTCTGTGGGAGACAGCAGAACCAGGTCGTCCGCATAGAACAGGGATTTCACTTCTCCATCCAGGAGACGGAGACCTGGTGACTCGCTTTGCTCCAGCATGTCTGCTAATTCATTTATGTATATGTTGAACAGGGTCGGGCTCAAATTGCAGCCCTGCCGGACGCCTCTTCTCTGGGTGAAGAAATCGGTGCGTTTGTCTCCAATTTTGACCCCGCATTTGTTTTTCAGATACATTGATTTAATAAGGTCATAGACTTTGCCCCCTATTCCACACTGAAGCAGTTTATAATAGAGCCCTTCGTGCCATATAGAGTCAAAGGCTTTCTTGAAGTCGATGAAACAGGCGAATATTTTCCCATTTTTTGTTTGGTGTATATGTTTTCCAATGAGGGTGTGAAGGGTATAGATATGGTCGGCGGTGCGGTGTTTTGGAAGAAAACCTATTTCTCTCTCTCGCTCTCTCTCTCTGGCTTTCTCGCTCTCCCTCTGGCTCCCTGGCCCCCTCTCTCTCCCTCACTCACTCTCTCTCGCTCCCTGGCCCTCTCTCTCTCTCTCTCGCTCCCTGGCCCCCTCTCTCTCACTCAATTCAATTCAATTCAATTCAAATGCTTTATTGGCATGAAAGTTTACAGAGAACCATATTGCCAAAGCTTACATAGCAAAAAGGTACAGTTTTCCAACATTCTGTAGGTGTCAATCGATTTGACATTTGTTGGGTACATACAATATTACTTTTAAACAATATTAATTTTAAACAGTCTTTGTACTTCATTTGGTACGTTCAATATTAATTTTAAACAGTCTTAATTTTAAACAGTCCTCAGGTTGTGACATGTTGTTACATATTTGGCCCCAAGGTATGGTCTGTCTCCTTCTCCTAGGACTAATCTCAATTTTGACAGATCATCCAATTCCTTGAAATCTGGGGTTGTTTGGCTTAGCTTGTTGAATAATATGTTTCTTGATGTGTTGAATTTTTCGCATTTTAGGAGGAAATGCATTTCTGCTTCAACCTCGCCAGCCAGACATTGATCGCATATTCTATTAGAGTCATAGAGTCATAGAGTTTTACAGCACAGAAAGAGGCCCTTCGGCCCATCGTGTCTGCGCCGCCCATCCATCCCTGTCCAGTCTAATCCCATTTTCCAGCATTTGGTCCATAGCCTTGTATGCAATGGCATTTCAAGTGCTCATCCAAATGCTTCTTGAATGTTGTGAGGGTTCCTGCCTCCACCACCCTTTCAGGCATTGAGTTCCACATTCCAACCACCCTCTGGGTGAAAAAGTTTCTCCTCAAATCCCCTCTAAATCTCCTGCCCCTTTCCCTGAATCTATGCCCCCTTGTTATTGACCCCCCCACTAAGGGGAAAAGTTCCTCTTTATCTACCCTATCTATGCCCCTCATTATTTTGTACACCTCAATCAGGTCCCCCCTCAGCCTTCTCTGCTCCAAGGAAAACAACTCCAGCCTGTCCAGCCTCTCTTCATAGCTGAGGCGCTCCATCCCAGGTAACATCCTGGTGAATCTTCTCTGCACCCTCTCCAAAGCAATCACATCCTCCCTATAGTGAGGCGACCAGAACTGCACACAGTACTCCAGCTGTGGCCTCACCAGCGTTTTGTACAGCTCCATCATAACCTCCCTGCTCTTATATTCTATGCCTCGGCTAATGAAGGCAAGTATCCCATATGCCTTTTTAACCACCTTATCTACCTGCTCCGCTGCCTTCAGGGATCTATGTACATGTACACCAAGGTCCCTCTGACCCTCTGTACTTCCTAGGGTCCTACCACTCATTGTGTATTCCCTTGCCTTATTTGTCCGTCCAAAATGCATCACCTCGCACTTTTCAGGGTTAAATTCCATTTGCCACTTTTCCGCCCATCTGACCAACCCGTTTATATCGTCCTGTAGCCGGAGGCTTTCCTCCTCGCAATTTACCACCCCACCAATTTTCGTGTCATCTGCGAACTTACTGATCATACCTTTTACATTTTCATCCAAATCATTTATGTAGATCACAAACAATAAGGGACCCAGCACCGATCCCTGAGGTACCCCACTGGACACAGGCTTCCAGTCACGAAAGCAACCTTCGACCATCACCCTCTGCCTCCTGCCACTCAGCCAGTTTAGGATCCAACGCGCCAAGGCACCCTGGATCCCATGGGCTCTTACCTTCTTGACCAGTCTCCTATGCGGGACTTTGTCAAAAGCTTTACTGAAGTCCATGTACACCACATCCACAGCATTTCCCTCATCCACCCCACTAGTCACCCCCTCGAAAAATTCGATCAGATTTGTTAGACATGATTTACCCTTGACAAAGCCATGCTGACTATCCCCGATTAATCCTTGCCTCTCCAAGTGGAGATTAATTTTGTCCCTCAGAATTTTTTCCAATAATTTCCCCACCACAGATGTTAGACTCACTGGCCTGTAATTCCCTGGTTTATCCCTGCTACCCTTCTTGAATAATGGTACTACGTTAGCTGTTCTCCAGTCCTCTGGTACATCCCCTGTGGCCAGAGAGGTTCTGAAAATTAGTGTCAGAGCCCCTGCAATCTCCTCCCTTGCCTCCCACAGCAGCCTGGGATACATCTCGTCCGGGCCTGGGGATTTATCCACTTTTTGGCCCGCTAAAACCGCTAGCACCTCCTCCCTCTCGATGCTAATATGTTCAAGTATGTCACAGTCCCCTTGCCCGATTTCTATGTCTGCATCGTCTTTCTCCATAGTGAACACAGATGCAAAAAATTCATTTAAAACCCCGCCTACATCCTCTGGCTCTACACACAGATTGCCACTTTGGTCCCTAATGGGCCCTACCCTTTCCCTGGTTATCCTCTTGCCCTTAATATACTTATAAAACATCTTAGGATTTTCCTTTATTTTGCTCGCCAGTGTTATTTCATGGCCCCTCCTCGCCCTCCTAATTTCTTTTTTAAGTATGCCCCTGCACTTTTTATACTCCTCTAGGGCTTCTTCTGTCTTTAGTCTTTTGTAACTGCCAAAAGCCCCCCTCTTATTTCTAATGCATTTCTGTATATCCCTTGTCATCCAAGGTTCCCTTTGCTTGTTGGTCCCACCCTTGACCTTTACAGGAACATGTTGGCGTTGTACTCTCTCTATTTCCTTTCTGAAAGTCTCCCACTGTTTTGATGTGGATTTTCCTATAAGCAGCTGCTCCCAGTCCACTTTGGCCAGATCCTGCCTTATCATATTAAAATCGGCCTTCCCCCAATTTAGAACCCTTATTTCCGGGCCGTCTTTGTCTTTTTCCATGACCACCTTAAATCTCACCGAATTATGGTCACTGTCGCCAAAATGCTCTCCTACTGACACTTCCACCACTTGCCCGGCTACATTCCCCAGAATTAGGTCCAGTACCGCCCCCTCTCTTGTAGGACTTTCTACATGTTGGCTCAAAAAGCTCTCCTGGATGCACTTTAAGAATTCTGCACCCTCTAAGCCTTTCACACTCTGACTGTCCCAATTTATATTGGGGAAGTTGAAATCCCCCACTATTATTACCCTATTATTCTCGCACTTCTCGGAGATTTGCCTACATATCTGTTCCTCTATCTCCCCCTGACTGTTTGGGGGCCTATAGTACACTCCCAGCAAAGTGCTTTCCCCCTTTTTGTTTTTAAGTTCTACCCATATGGCCTCATTAGAGGAACCCGCTAATATATCATCCCTCCTTACAGCAGTAATTGACTCCTTAATTAATATTGCAACACCCCCTCCCCTTTTACACCCCCCTCTGTCTCGCCTGAAGATTCTATACCCCGGAATATTGAGCTGCCAGTCCTGACCCTCCCTCAACCATGTCTCCGTGATAGCAACAATATCGTACTCCCATGTGTTCAACAACAACTTCAGTTCATCCACCTTATTTGCAAGACTCCTTGCATTAAAATAAATGCCTTCCAGCCCTGCCATATTCTCTTTTGCCTTCACATATTCGCTCTGCCTTCCCAGCTGACTTGTTTTTCCCTCTGTATTTGGCCGTAAATCACCCCCTACTATAGCTCCACTCTGTACCCCAACCCCCTGCCAAGTTAGTTTAAACCCTCCCCAGCAGTGCTAGCAAACCTCCCCGCAAGGATATTGGTTCCCCCCTGGTTCAGGTGTAAACCGTCCGACTTGTACAAGTCCCACCTTTCCCAGAAGCAGACCCAGTGATCCAGGAAACTAAAGCCCTCCCCCTTGCACCATCCCTTTAGCCACGCATTCATCTGTTCTATCTTCCTATTCCTATACTTACTAGCACGTGGCACCGGGAGTAATCCAGAGATTACAACCTTTGAGGTCCTGCTCCTTAATCCTTCACCTAGCTCCCTAAATTCTTGCTGCAGGACCTCATCCCTCTTTTTACCTATGTCGTTGGTACCAATGTGGACCACCACCACTGGCTGTTCTCCCTCCCCCTCCAGAATGCCCTGCAGCCGCTCAGTGACATCCTTGACCCTGGCACCAGGGAGGCAACGAACCATCCTGGATTCACGTCTACGGCCACAGAAACGCCTATCTGTTCCCCTTACTATAGAATCCCCTACCACTATTGCTCTCCCACTCTTTTTCCCCCCTTCCTGGGCAGCAGGAGCACCCCCAGTGCCAGGAAGTTGGCCGCTGCTGCCTTCCCCTGGTGAGTCATCCCCCTCAACAGTATCCAAAGCGGTATACTTGTTTGAAAGGGGGATGTCCGCAGGGGTTCCCTGCACTACCTGCCTGCCTTTGTTGCTCCGCCTGATGGTCACCCCCTGTGCTGCCCTACCCTGAGGTGTGCACAACTCTCTAGGCTGCCAGGATTTCTTGTATCTGCCTTTTTCAATTTCCAGTTGGTGGTCGCTTAGTCTGTACCTGGTGAGGGTCTGTCTCTGTTTTGTGTCTCTGATGGTCGTGAGGTAGTCTGCCAGTTTATATTCTCTTTTTAGGGCCCGGTAACATTCTAATCTGCTTTGGCTTTCGGTTATTTTGTTCCAATGTTCCAGGTAGGTTTCTTTGCATTTTTTAATGATTTGGTTCACTCGGATTGGTGTTTGGACGGCTGTGTTGGTCTGGGGCTGGTCAGGGTCCGGCTGAGTACTTAGTTTCAGTAGCAGCTGACTCAGGGGACTCTTTTCTGGGTTTAGCTCTTGGGTCTGAAAGGCTTTGAAATGAAGGGTGTCTGGGGAGCTAGATTTGAGGTGATTTAGGAAGTTTAGTGCTCGTTTTTGGATGTTTATTATCAGTGGGTATCTGCCTAGTTCGGCTCTGCATGCATTTGTTGGCGTTTTTCTTTGGGTGCGAAGGATGCTTCGGCAGAATTCTGCACGTAGGGCTTCTATTGTGTGTTTTTCCCATTTAGTGTAGCTTTGGTGGTTTAGCGGGCCCCATACTTCACTACCGTACAGTGCAATGGGCAGGATTATGCTGTCAAATATTTTGAGCCAGATTTTGATTGGGATTTGGATGTTGTAGAATTTTCTTTTTATTGCATATAGGGCTCTTCGGGCTTTTTCTTTTAGTGCATTCACTGCTATGCTGAAGCTCCCTGATGCTGTAATAGTTAGACCAAGGTAGGTGTAGCTCATAGTGTGTCCTATAGTGGTATCACTGAGGGTAAACTGGTATTTGTTTTCCTGACATCTGGGCCTTTTTTGAAAAATCATGATGTTGGTTTTCTTTAGATTTACTGTTAGAGCCCAATTTTGGCAGTATTTGTCGAGTAGGTCTAGTTGTTGCTGTAATCCCTGTTCTGTGGGAGACAGCAGAACCAGGTCGTCCGCATAGAACAGGGATTTCACTTCTCCATCCAGGAGACGGAGACCTGGTGACTCGCTTTGCTCCAGCATGTCTGCTAATTCATTTATGTATATGTTGAACAGGGTCGGGCTCAAATTGCAGCCCTGCCGGACGCCTCTTCTCTGGGTGAAGAAATCGGTGCGTTTGTCTCCAATTTTGACCCCGCATTTGTTTTTCAGATACATTGATTTAATAAGGTCATAGACTTTGCCCCCTATTCCACACTGAAGCAGTTTATAATAGAGCCCTTCGTGCCATATAGAGTCAAAGGCTTTCTTGAAGTCGATGAAACAGGCGAATATTTTCCCATTTTTTGTTTGGTGTATATGTTTTCCAATGAGGGTGTGAAGGGTATAGATATGGTCGGCGGTGCGGTGTTTTGGAAGAAAACCTATTTCTCTCTCTCGCTCTCTCTCTCTGGCTTTCTCGCTCTCCCTCTGGCTCCCTGGCCCCCTCTCTCTCCCTCACTCACTCTCTCTCGCTCCCTGGCCCTCTCTCTCTCTCTCTCGCTCCCTGGCCCCCTCTCTCTCACTCAATTCAATTCAATTCAATTCAAATGCTTTATTGGCATGAAAGTTTACAGAGAACCATATTGCCAAAGCTTACATAGCAAAAAGGTACAGTTTTCCAACATTCTGTAGGTGTCAATCGATTTGACATTTGTTGGGTACATACAATATTACTTTTAAACAATATTAATTTTAAACAGTCTTTGTACTTCATTTGGTACGTTCAATATTAATTTTAAACAGTCTTAATTTTAAACAGTCCTCAGGTTGTGACATGTTGTTACATATTTGGCCCCAAGGTATGGTCTGTCTCCTTCTCCTAGGACTAATCTCAATTTTGACAGATCATCCAATTCCTTGAAATCTGGGGTTGTTTGGCTTAGCTTGTTGAATAATATGTTTCTTGATGTGTTGAATTTTTCGCATTTTAGGAGGAAATGCATTTCTGCTTCAACCTCGCCAGCCAGACATTGATCGCATATTCTATTAGAGTCATAGAGTCATAGAGTTTTACAGCACAGAAAGAGGCCCTTCGGCCCATCGTGTCTGCGCCGCCCATCCATCCCTGTCCAGTCTAATCCCATTTTCCAGCATTTGGTCCATAGCCTTGTATGCAATGGCATTTCAAGTGCTCATCCAAATGCTTCTTGAATGTTGTGAGGGTTCCTGCCTCCACCACCCTTTCAGGCATTGAGTTCCACATTCCAACCACCCTCTGGGTGAAAAAGTTTCTCCTCAAATCCCCTCTAAATCTCCTGCCCCTTACCCTGAATCTATGCCCCCTTGTTATTGACCCCCCCACTAAGGGGAAAAGTTCCTCTTTATCTACCCTATCTATGCCCCTCATTATTTTGTACACCTCAATCAGGTCCCCCCTCAGCCTTCTCTGCTCCAAGGAAAACAACTCCAGCCTGTCCAGCCTCTCTTCATAGCTGAGGCGCTCCATCCCAGGTAACATCCTGGTGAATCTTCTCTGCACCCTCTCCAAAGCAATCACATCCTCCCTATAGTGAGGCGACCAGAACTGCACACAGTACTCCAGCTGTGGCCTCACCAGCGTTTTGTACAGCTCCATCATAACCTCCCTGCTCTTATATTCTATGCCTCGGCTAATGAAGGCAAGTATCCCATATGCCTTTTTAACCACCTTATCTACCTGCTCCGCTGCCTTCAGGGATCTATGTACATGTACACCAAGGTCCCTCTGACCCTCTGTACTTCCTAGGGTCCTACCACTCATTGTGTATTCCCTTGCCTTATTTGTCCGTCCAAAATGCATCACCTCGCACTTTTCAGGGTTAAATTCCATTTGCCACTTTTCCGCCCATCTGACCAACCCGTTTATATCGTCCTGTAGCCGGAGGCTTTCCTCCTCGCAATTTACCACCCCACCAATTTTCGTGTCATCTGCGAACTTACTGATCATACCTTTTACATTTTCATCCAAATCATTTATGTAGATCACAAACAATAAGGGACCCAGCACCGATCCCTGAGGTACCCCACTGGACACAGGCTTCCAGTCACGAAAGCAACCTTCGACCATCACCCTCTGCCTCCTGCCACTCAGCCAGTTTAGGATCCAACGCGCCAAGGCACCCTGGATCCCATGGGCTCTTACCTTCTTGACCAGTCTCCTATGCGGGACTTTGTCAAAAGCTTTACTGAAGTCCATGTACACCACATCCACAGCATTTCCCTCATCCACCCCACTAGTCACCCCCTCGAAAAATTCGATCAGATTTGTTAGACATGATTTACCCTTGACAAAGCCATGCTGACTATCCCCGATTAATCCTTGCCTCTCCAAGTGGAGATTAATTTTGTCCCTCAGAATTTTTTCCAATAATTTCCCCACCACAGATGTTAGACTCACTGGCCTGTAATTCCCTGGTTTATCCCTGCTACCCTTCTTGAATAATGGTACTACGTTAGCTGTTCTCCAGTCCTCTGGTACATCCCCTGTGGCCAGAGAGGTTCTGAAAATTAGTGTCAGAGCCCCTGCAATCTCCTCCCTTGCCTCCCACAGCAGCCTGGGATACATCTCGTCCGGGCCTGGGGATTTATCCACTTTTTGGCCCGCTAAAACCGCTAGCACCTCCTCCCTCTCGATGCTAATATGTTCAAGTATGTCACAGTCCCCTTGCCCGATTTCTATGTCTGCATCGTCTTTCTCCATAGTGAACACAGATGCAAAAAATTCATTTAAAACCCCGCCTACATCCTCTGGCTCTACACACAGATTGCCACTTTGGTCCCTAATGGGCCCTACCCTTTCCCTGGTTATCCTCTTGCCCTTAATATACTTATAAAACATCTTAGGATTTTCCTTTATTTTGCTCGCCAGTGTTATTTCATGGCCCCTCCTCGCCCTCCTAATTTCTTTTTTAAGTATGCCCCTGCACTTTTTATACTCCTCTAGGGCTTCTTCTGTCTTTAGTCTTTTGTAACTGCCAAAAGCCCCCCTCTTATTTCTAATGCATTTCTGTATATCCCTTGTCATCCAAGGTTCCCTTTGCTTGTTGGTCCCACCCTTGACCTTTACAGGAACATGTTGGCGTTGTACTCTCTCTATTTCCTTTCTGAAAGTCTCCCACTGTTTTGATGTGGATTTTCCTATAAGCAGCTGCTCCCAGTCCACTTTGGCCAGATCCTGCCTTATCATATTAAAATCGGCCTTCCCCCAATTTAGAACCCTTATTTCCGGGCCGTCTTTGTCTTTTTCCATGACCACCTTAAATCTCACCGAATTATGGTCACTGTCGCCAAAATGCTCTCCTACTGACACTTCCACCACTTGCCCGGCTACATTCCCCAGAATTAGGTCCAGTACCGCCCCCTCTCTTGTAGGACTTTCTACATGTTGGCTCAAAAAGCTCTCCTGGATGCACTTTAAGAATTCTGCACCCTCTAAGCCTTTCACACTCTGACTGTCCCAATTTATATTGGGGAAGTTGAAATCCCCCACTATTATTACCCTATTATTCTCGCACTTCTCGGAGATTTGCCTACATATCTGTTCCTCTATCTCCCCCTGACTGTTTGGGGGCCTATAGTACACTCCCAGCAAAGTGCTTGCCCCCTTTTTGTTTTTAAGTTCTACCCATATGGCCTCATTAGAGGAACCCGCTAATATATCATCCCTCCTTACAGCAGTAATTGACTCCTTAATTAATATTGCAACACCCCCTCCCCTTTTACACCCCCCTCTGTCTCGCCTGAAGATTCTATACCCCGGAATATTGAGCTGCCAGTCCTGACCCTCCCTCAACCATGTCTCCGTGATAGCAACAATATCGTACTCCCATGTGTTCAACAACAACTTCAGTTCATCCACCTTATTTGCAAGACTCCTTGCATTAAAATAAATGCCTTCCAGCCCTGCCATATTCTCTTTTGCCTTCACATATTCGCTCTGCCTTCCCAGCTGACTTGTTTTTCCCTCTGTATTTGGCCGTAAATCACCCCCTACTATAGCTCCACTCTGTACCCCAACCCCCTGCCAAGTTAGTTTAAACCCTCCCCAGCAGTGCTAGCAAACCTCCCCGCAAGGATATTGGTTCCCCCCTGGTTCAGGTGTAAACCGTCCGACTTGTACAAGTCCCACCTTTCCCAGAAGCAGACCCAGTGATCCAGGAAACTAAAGCCCTCCCCCTTGCACCATCCCTTTAGCCACGCATTCATCTGTTCTATCTTCCTATTCCTATACTTACTAGCACGTGGCACCGGGAGTAATCCAGAGATTACAACCTTTGAGGTCCTGCTCCTTAATCCTTCACCTAGCTCCCTAAATTCTTGCTGCAGGACCTCATCCCTCTTTTTACCTATGTCGTTGGTACCAATGTGGACCACCACCACTGGCTGTTCTCCCTCCCCCTCCAGAATGCCCTGCAGCCGCTCAGTGACATCCTTGACCCTGGCACCAGGGAGGCAACAAACCATCCTGGATTCACGTCTACGGCCACAGAAACGCCTATCTGTTCCCCTTACTATAGAATCCCCTACCACTATTGCTCTCCCACTCTTTTTCCCCCCTTCCTGGGCAGCAGGAGCACCCCCAGTGCCAGGAAGTTGGCCGCTGCTGCCTTCCCCTGGTGAGTCATCCCCCTCAACAGTATCCAAAGCGGTATACTTGTTTGAAAGGGGGATGTCCGCAGGGGTTCCCTGCACTACCTGCCTGCCTTTGTTGCTCCGCCTGATGGTCACCCCCTGTGCTGCCCTACCCTGAGGTGTGCACAACTCTCTAGGCTGCCAGGATTTCTTGTATCTGCCTTTTTCAATTTCCAGTTGGTGGTCGCTTAGTCTGTACCTGGTGAGGGTCTGTCTCTGTTTTGTGTCTCTGATGGTCGTGAGGTAGTCTGCCAGTTTATATTCTCTTTTTAGGGCCCGGTAACATTCTAATCTGCTTTGGCTTTCGGTTATTTTGTTCCAATGTTCCAGGTAGGTTTCTTTGCATTTTTTAATGATTTGGTTCACTCGGATTGGTGTTTGGACGGCTGTGTTGGTCTGGGGCTGGTCAGGGTCCGGCTGAGTACTTAGTTTCAGTAGCAGCTGACTCAGGGGACTCTTTTCTGGGTTTAGCTCTTGGGTCTGAAAGGCTTTGAAATGAAGGGTGTCTGGGGAGCTAGATTTGAGGTGATTTAGGAAGTTTAGTGCTCGTTTTTGGATGTTTATTATCAGTGGGTATCTGCCTAGTTCGGCTCTGCATGCATTTGTTGGCGTTTTTCTTTGGGTGCGAAGGATGCTTCGGCAGAATTCTGCACGTAGGGCTTCTATTGTGTGTTTTTCCCATTTAGTGTAGCTTTGGTGGTTTAGCGGGCCCCATACTTCACTACCGTACAGTGCAATGGGCAGGATTATGCTGTCAAATATTTTGAGCCAGATTTTGATTGGGATTTGGATGTTGTAGAATTTTCTTTTTATTGCATATAGGGCTCTTCGGGCTTTTTCTTTTAGTGCATTCACTGCTATGCTGAAGCTCCCTGATGCTGTAATAGTTAGACCAAGGTAGGTGTAGCTCATAGTGTGTCCTATAGTGGTATCACTGAGGGTAAACTGGTATTTGTTTTCCTGACATCTGGGCCTTTTTTGAAAAATCATGATGTTGGTTTTCTTTAGATTTACTGTTAGAGCCCAATTTTGGCAGTATTTGTCGAGTAGGTCTAGTTGTTGCTGTAATCCCTGTTCTGTGGGAGACAGCAGAACCAGGTCGTCCGCATAGAACAGGGATTTCACTTCTCCATCCAGGAGACGGAGACCTGGTGACTCGCTTTGCTCCAGCATGTCTGCTAATTCATTTATGTATATGTTGAACAGGGTCGGGCTCAAATTGCAGCCCTGCCGGACGCCTCTTCTCTGGGTGAAGAAATCGGTGCGTTTGTCTCCAATTTTGACCCCGCATTTGTTTTTCAGATACATTGATTTAATAAGGTCATAGACTTTGCCCCCTATTCCACACTGAAGCAGTTTATAATAGAGCCCTTCGTGCCATATAGAGTCAAAGGCTTTCTTGAAGTCGATGAAACAGGCGAATATTTTCCCATTTTTTGTTTGGTGTATATGTTTTCCAATGAGGGTGTGAAGGGTATAGATATGGTCGGCGGTGCGGTGTTTTGGAAGAAAACCTATTTCTCTCTCTCGCTCTCTCTCTCTGGCTTTCTCGCTCTCCCTCTGGCTCCCTGGCCCCCTCTCTCTCCCTCACTCACTCTCTCTCGCTCCCTGGCCCTCTCTCTCTCTCTCTCGCTCCCTGGCCCCCTCTCTCTCACTCAATTCAATTCAATTCAATTCAAATGCTTTATTGGCATGAAAGTTTACAGAGAACCATATTGCCAAAGCTTACATAGCAAAAAGGTACAGTTTTCCAACATTCTGTAGGTGTCAATCGATTTGACATTTGTTGGGTACATACAATATTACTTTTAAACAATATTAATTTTAAACAGTCTTTGTACTTCATTTGGTACGTTCAATATTAATTTTAAACAGTCTTAATTTTAAACAGTCCTCAGGTTGTGACATGTTGTTACATATTTGGCCCCAAGGTATGGTCTGTCTCCTTCTCCTAGGACTAATCTCAATTTTGACAGATCATCCAATTCCTTGAAATCTGGGGTTGTTTGGCTTAGCTTGTTGAATAATATGTTTCTTGATGTGTTGAATTTTTCGCATTTTAGGAGGAAATGCATTTCTGCTTCAACCTCGCCAGCCAGACATTGATCGCATATTCTATTAGAGTCATAGAGTCATAGAGTTTTACAGCACAGAAAGAGGCCCTTCGGCCCATCGTGTCTGCGCCGCCCATCCATCCCTGTCCAGTCTAATCCCATTTTCCAGCATTTGGTCCATAGCCTTGTATGCAATGGCATTTCAAGTGCTCATCCAAATGCTTCTTGAATGTTGTGAGGGTTCCTGCCTCCACCACCCTTTCAGGCATTGAGTTCCACATTCCAACCACCCTCTGGGTGAAAAAGTTTCTCCTCAAATCCCCTCTAAATCTCCTGCCCCTTACCCTGAATCTATGCCCCCTTGTTATTGACCCCCCCACTAAGGGGAAAAGTTCCTCTTTATCTACCCTATCTATGCCCCTCATTATTTTGTACACCTCAATCAGGTCCCCCCTCAGCCTTCTCTGCTCCAAGGAAAACAACTCCAGCCTGTCCAGCCTCTCTTCATAGCTGAGGCGCTCCATCCCAGGTAACATCCTGGTGAATCTTCTCTGCACCCTCTCCAAAGCAATCACATCCTCCCTATAGTGAGGCGACCAGAACTGCACACAGTACTCCAGCTGTGGCCTCACCAGCGTTTTGTACAGCTCCATCATAACCTCCCTGCTCTTATATTCTATGCCTCGGCTAATGAAGGCAAGTATCCCATATGCCTTTTTAACCACCTTATCTACCTGCTCCGCTGCCTTCAGGGATCTATGTACATGTACACCAAGGTCCCTCTGACCCTCTGTACTTCCTAGGGTCCTACCACTCATTGTGTATTCCCTTGCCTTATTTGTCCGTCCAAAATGCATCACCTCGCACTTTTCAGGGTTAAATTCCATTTGCCACTTTTCCGCCCATCTGACCAACCCGTTTATATCGTCCTGTAGCCGGAGGCTTTCCTCCTCGCAATTTACCACCCCACCAATTTTCGTGTCATCTGCGAACTTACTGATCATACCTTTTACATTTTCATCCAAATCATTTATGTAGATCACAAACAATAAGGGACCCAGCACCGATCCCTGAGGTACCCCACTGGACACAGGCTTCCAGTCACGAAAGCAACCTTCGACCATCACCCTCTGCCTCCTGCCACTCAGCCAGTTTAGGATCCAACGCGCCAAGGCACCCTGGATCCCATGGGCTCTTACCTTCTTGACCAGTCTCCTATGCGGGACTTTGTCAAAAGCTTTACTGAAGTCCATGTACACCACATCCACAGCATTTCCCTCATCCACCCCACTAGTCACCCCCTCGAAAAATTCGATCAGATTTGTTAGACATGATTTACCCTTGACAAAGCCATGCTGACTATCCCCGATTAATCCTTGCCTCTCCAAGTGGAGATTAATTTTGTCCCTCAGAATTTTTTCCAATAATTTCCCCACCACAGATGTTAGACTCACTGGCCTGTAATTCCCTGGTTTATCCCTGCTACCCTTCTTGAATAATGGTACTACGTTAGCTGTTCTCCAGTCCTCTGGTACATCCCCTGTGGCCAGAGAGGTTCTGAAAATTAGTGTCAGAGCCCCTGCAATCTCCTCCCTTGCCTCCCACAGCAGCCTGGGATACATCTCGTCCGGGCCTGGGGATTTATCCACTTTTTGGCCCGCTAAAACCGCTAGCACCTCCTCCCTCTCGATGCTAATATGTTCAAGTATGTCACAGTCCCCTTGCCCGATTTCTATGTCTGCATCGTCTTTCTCCATAGTGAACACAGATGCAAAAAATTCATTTAAAACCCCGCCTACATCCTCTGGCTCTACACACAGATTGCCACTTTGGTCCCTAATGGGCCCTACCCTTTCCCTGGTTATCCTCTTGCCCTTAATATACTTATAAAACATCTTAGGATTTTCCTTTATTTTGCTCGCCAGTGTTATTTCATGGCCCCTCCTCGCCCTCCTAATTTCTTTTTTAAGTATGCCCCTGCACTTTTTATACTCCTCTAGGGCTTCTTCTGTCTTTAGTCTTTTGTAACTGCCAAAAGCCCCCCTCTTATTTCTAATGCATTTCTGTATATCCCTTGTCATCCAAGGTTCCCTTTGCTTGTTGGTCCCACCCTTGACCTTTACAGGAACATGTTGGCGTTGTACTCTCTCTATTTCCTTTCTGAAAGTCTCCCACTGTTTTGATGTGGATTTTCCTATAAGCAGCTGCTCCCAGTCCACTTTGGCCAGATCCTGCCTTATCATATTAAAATCGGCCTTCCCCCAATTTAGAACCCTTATTTCCGGGCCGTCTTTGTCTTTTTCCATGACCACCTTAAATCTCACCGAATTATGGTCACTGTCGCCAAAATGCTCTCCTACTGACACTTCCACCACTTGCCCGGCTACATTCCCCAGAATTAGGTCCAGTACCGCCCCCTCTCTTGTAGGACTTTCTACATGTTGGCTCAAAAAGCTCTCCTGGATGCACTTTAAGAATTCTGCACCCTCTAAGCCTTTCACACTCTGACTGTCCCAATTTATATTGGGGAAGTTGAAATCCCCCACTATTATTACCCTATTATTCTCGCACTTCTCGGAGATTTGCCTACATATCTGTTCCTCTATCTCCCCCTGACTGTTTGGGGGCCTATAGTACACTCCCAGCAAAGTGCTTGCCCCCTTTTTGTTTTTAAGTTCTACCCATATGGCCTCATTAGAGGAACCCGCTAATATATCATCCCTCCTTACAGCAGTAATTGACTCCTTAATTAATATTGCAACACCCCCTCCCCTTTTACACCCCCCTCTGTCTCGCCTGAAGATTCTATACCCCGGAATATTGAGCTGCCAGTCCTGACCCTCCCTCAACCATGTCTCCGTGATAGCAACAATATCGTACTCCCATGTGTTCAACAACAACTTCAGTTCATCCACCTTATTTGCAAGACTCCTTGCATTAAAATAAATGCCTTCCAGCCCTGCCATATTCTCTTTTGCCTTCACATATTCGCTCTGCCTTCCCAGCTGACTTGTTTTTCCCTCTGTATTTGGCCGTAAATCACCCCCTACTATAGCTCCACTCTGTACCCCAACCCCCTGCCAAGTTAGTTTAAACCCTCCCCAGCAGTGCTAGCAAACCTCCCCGCAAGGATATTGGTTCCCCCCTGGTTCAGGTGTAAACCGTCCGACTTGTACAAGTCCCACCTTTCCCAGAAGCAGACCCAGTGATCCAGGAAACTAAAGCCCTCCCCCTTGCACCATCCCTTTAGCCACGCATTCATCTGTTCTATCTTCCTATTCCTATACTTACTAGCACGTGGCACCGGGAGTAATCCAGAGATTACAACCTTTGAGGTCCTGCTCCTTAATCCTTCACCTAGCTCCCTAAATTCTTGCTGCAGGACCTCATCCCTCTTTTTACCTATGTCGTTGGTACCAATGTGGACCACCACCACTGGCTGTTCTCCCTCCCCCTCCAGAATGCCCTGCAGCCGCTCAGTGACATCCTTGACCCTGGCACCAGGGAGGCAACAAACCATCCTGGATTCACGTCTACGGCCACAGAAACGCCTATCTGTTCCCCTTACTATAGAATCCCCTACCACTATTGCTCTCCCACTCTTTTTCCCCCCTTCCTGGGCAGCAGGAGCACCCCCAGTGCCAGGAAGTTGGCCGCTGCTGCCTTCCCCTGGTGAGTCATCCCCCTCAACAGTATCCAAAGCGGTATACTTGTTTGAAAGGGGGATGTCCGCAGGGGTTCCCTGCACTACCTGCCTGCCTTTGTTGCTCCGCCTGATGGTCACCCCCTGTGCTGCCCTACCCTGAGGTGTGCACAACTCTCTAGGCTGCCAGGATTTCTTGTATCTGCCTTTTTCAATTTCCAGTTGGTGGTCGCTTAGTCTGTACCTGGTGAGGGTCTGTCTCTGTTTTGTGTCTCTGATGGTCGTGAGGTAGTCTGCCAGTTTATATTCTCTTTTTAGGGCCCGGTAACATTCTAATCTGCTTTGGCTTTCGGTTATTTTGTTCCAATGTTCCAGGTAGGTTTCTTTGCATTTTTTAATGATTTGGTTCACTCGGATTGGTGTTTGGACGGCTGTGTTGGTCTGGGGCTGGTCAGGGTCCGGCTGAGTACTTAGTTTCAGTAGCAGCTGACTCAGGGGACTCTTTTCTGGGTTTAGCTCTTGGGTCTGAAAGGCTTTGAAATGAAGGGTGTCTGGGGAGCTAGATTTGAGGTGATTTAGGAAGTTTAGTGCTCGTTTTTGGATGTTTATTATCAGTGGGTATCTGCCTAGTTCGGCTCTGCATGCATTTGTTGGCGTTTTTCTTTGGGTGCGAAGGATGCTTCGGCAGAATTCTGCATGTAGGGCTTCTATTGTGTGTTTTTCCCATTTAGTGTAGCTTTGGTGATTTAGCGGGCCCCATACTTCACTACCGTACAGTGCAATGGGCAGGATTATGCTGTCAAATATTTTGAGCCAGATTTTGATTGGGATTTGGATGTTGTAGAATTTTCTTTTTATTGCATATAGGGCTCTTCGGGCTTTTTCTTTTAGTGCATTCACTGCTATGCTGAAGCTCCCTGATGCTGTAATAGTTAGACCAAGGTAGGTGTAGCTCATAGTGTGTCCTATAGTGGTATCACTGAGGGTAAACTGGTATTTGTTTTCCTGACACCTGGGCCTTTTTTGAAAAATCATGATGTTGGTTTTCTTTAGATTTACTGTTAGAGCCCAATTTTGGCAGTATTTGTCGAGTAGGTCTAGTTGTTGCTGTAATCCCTGTTCTGTGGGAGACAGCAGAACCAGGTCGTCTGCATAGAACAGGGATTTCACTTCTCCATCCAGGAGACGGAGACCTGGTGACTCGCTTTGCTCCAGCATGTCTGCTAATTCATTTATGTATATGTTGAACAGGGTCGGGCTCAAATTGCAGCCCTGCCGGACGCCTCTTCTCTGGGTGAAGAAATCGGTGCGTTTGTCTCCAATTTTGACCCCGCATTTGTTTTTCAGATACATTGATTTAATAAGGTCATAGACTTTGCCCCCTATTCCACACTGAAGAAGTTTATAATAGAGCCCTTCGTGCCATATAGAGTCAAAGGCTTTCTTGAAGTCGATGAAACAGGCGAATATTTTCCCATTTTTTGTTTGGTATATATGTTTTTCAATGAGGGTGTGAAGGGTATAGATATGGTCGGCGGTGCGGTGTTTTGGAAGAAAGCCTATTTGGTTTTTTCTGAGGATATTATGTTTGTTAAGAAAATCAAGTAATCTACTATTTAGAATACTGCAGAATAACTTCCCTAGACAACTGTTGACACAGATGCCGCGATAGTTATTTGGGTCTGATTTGTTTCCACTTTTATATATGGGGGAGATTAGTCCTTGGCACCAGATATCGGGAAAACAGCCTGAACGTAATATGATGTTGAATAATTTGAGTACCGCACCCTGCATCTCCATATTGCTGAACTTGAGCATTTCATTTTTGATGTTGTCTGGGCCACAGGCTTTCTTTAGGTGGAGAGATTTTGTTTTTGTGGCCAGTTCTTTCCATGTGATTGGGGAGTCTAGAGGGTTTTGGTTGTCTTTAATTGTTGCTTCTAATGTGTGGAGTTTTTCTGTGACCTGATGTTGACTTGGGTTTGTTTCGTTTATTGGGATGTCTTTGTAGAGGTTTTCAAGATGTGTTCTCCAGATGTCGCCATCTTGGATTGGTAATGCTTGCAATTGTGTTGTACTCAGGTTATTCCACATTTCCCAGAATTGTTTTGGATTGGTGGAGTTTTCAATTTCTTCGAGTATTTTGTGGGTATAGTTTTGTGTTTTGTTCCTAATGGTGTGTTTATATCTTTTGAGGGTTTCATTGTATCTAGTACGTAGGTCCGGATTGTTTGGTTGGCGATGCTTTTGGTTTGATATTTTTCTCAGGTCTTTTCTGGCATTTTTGCATTCGTGGTCAAACCATTTCTTATTTTTATTTTGTCTTTTGTGACGCTTCCTCTTCCGTTTCACAAGGTCGGCTTTTACAGCTGCCTCATGGAAGATCATATTTATATCCTCTATGGCCATGTTTACACCATCTCTGGTGATCTCGTATGGGTTTTCTTTAAATTTTGATATTTTACTTGTGAGATCAGGTGACTTTAGTGCTGTGATGAATTTTTCTCCACTGTCTGGGGCCCATCTATGTCTGGTTTATTTTATGGAGCTTACTGGGTTCCTTTTTTGTGTCTGTAGTTTGGGCAGAAAGTTTAAGGTACATATTTATTTGGTTATGGTCTGAGAGGGGGGATTGCTGCCTGACAGTGAATGAGTTGATATCGCAGGGGTCCAGGTCAGTGATTGTATAGTCCACCACACTAGACCCAAGCGTTGAGGAGTATGTGAGTCTCCCTAGGGAGTCCCCGCTGAACCTACCGTTAACTATGTACAGGCCTAAGGCTCGGCAGAGTTGCACTACCTCCCTACCGCTTTTATTTATTTCACGATCAAGGTTGTTCCGATTTGCGATGGCTGGTGTGACATCTAAAGGGGTCTGGCCAAACACATGGTTGTTTCCCTGTGGGTCTATGAAGTCAGGTTCACAACCGGTCCTTGCATTTAGGTCCCCACATATTATCACCTTTCCTTGGGCCTGGAAATGGCTGATTTCCATGTGGAGAGTATCAAATAACTCCTCTTCGAAATATGGCGATTCTATTGGAGGTATGTAGATCGCACATAAGTAAACATCTTTTTTTGCTATTCCTATATTTTTATCTAGTTTTAGCCATACGTGTGATTTTCCCTGTTTTACCGGTGAGATGTGTTTGTCCAGTTCTCCCTTATACCACACCAATATTCCCCCGGAGGTTCTGCCCTTGCGTGTTTTAGTGTTCTTTACTGAGGGCACAATGATTTCATGGTACATTGGAGGACAGTGGGTCGGCACGTCTTTTTGGCACCATGTTTCTGTTAACACAATTATATCAATGTCTTTTATAGCTTTTAGGAATTCAGGGTCTGTACTCTTCATCCCAAAAGTTGAGGAGCCCTCTCTCTCTCCATGTCCCTCTCTCTCTCCATGTCCCTCTCTCTCTCTCTCCACGTCCCTCTCTCTCTCTCTCCATGTCCCTCTCTCTCTCCATGTCTCTCTCTCTCTCTCCCTCCATGTCCCTCTCTCTCTCTCGCCATATCCCTCTCTCTCTCTCTCTCCATGTCCCTCTCTCTCTCTCTCCATGTCCCTCTCTCTCTCTCCATGTCCCTCTCTCTCTCTCCATGTCCCTCTCTCTCTCCATGTCCCTCTCTCTCTCTCTCTCTCTCCATGTCCCCCTCTCTCTCTCCATGTCCCTCTCTCTCTCTCTCTCTCCATGTCCCTCTCTCTCTCGCCATGTCCCTCTCTCTCTCTCTCCATGTCCCTCTCTCTCTCTCTCCATGTCCCTCTCTCTCTCTCTCCATGTCCCTCTCTCTCTCCATGTCCCTCTCTCTCTCCATGTCCCTCTCTCTCTCTTTCCATGTCCCTCTCTCTCAATTCAATTCAATTCAATTCAAATGCTTTATTGGCATGAAAGTTTACAGAGAACCATATTGCCAAAGCTTACATAGCAAAAAGGTACAGTTTTCCAACATTCTGTAGGTGTCAATCGATTTGACATTTGTTGGGTACATACAATATTACTTTTAAACAATATTAATTTTAAACAGTCTTTGTACTTCATTTGGTACGTTCAATATTAATTTTAAACAGTCTTAATTTTAAACAGTCCTCAGGTTGTGACATGTTGTTACATATTTGGCCCCAAGGTATGGTCTGTCTCCTTCTCCTAGGACTAATCTCAATTTTGACAGGTCATCCAATTCCTTGAAATCTGGGGTTGTTTGGCTTAGCTTGTTGAATAATATGTTTCTTGATGTGTTGAATTTTTCGCATTTTAGGAGGAAATGCATCTCTGTTTCAACCTCGCTGGCCAGACATTGATCGCATATTCTATTCTCTCTAGGCTGCCAGGATTTCTTGCATCTGCCTTTTTCAATTTCCAGTTGGTGGTCGCTTAGTCTGTACCTGGTGAGGGTCTGTCTCTGTTTTGTGTCTCTGATGGTCGTGAGGTAGTCTGCCAGTTTATATTCTCTTTTTAGGGCCCGGTAACATTCTAATCTGCTTTGGCTTTCGGTTATTTTGTTCCAATGTTCCAGGTAGGTTTCTTTGCATTTTTTAATGATTTGGTTCACTCGGATTGGTGTTTGGACGGCTGTGTTGGTCTGGGGCTGGTCAGGGTCCGGCTGGGTACTTAGTTTCAGTAGCAGCTGACTCAGGGGACTCTTTTCTGGGTTTAGCTCTTGGGTCTGAAAGGCTTTGAAATGAAGGGTGTCTGGGGAGCTAGATTTGAGGTGATTTAGGAAGTTTAGTGCTCGTTTTTGGATGTTTATTATCAGTGGGTATCTGCCTAGTTCGGCTCTGCATGCATTTGTTGGCGTTTTTCTTTGGGTGCGAAGGATGCTTCGGCAGAATTCTGCATGTAGGGCTTCTATTGTGTGTTTTTCCCATTTAGTGTAGCTTTGGTGATTTAGCGGGCCCCATACTTCACTACCGTACAGTGCAATGGGCAGGATTATGCTGTCAAATATTTTGAGCCAGATTTTGATTGGGATTTGGATGTTGTAGAATTTTCTTTTTATTGCATATAGGGCTCTTCGTGCTTTTTCTTTTAGTGCATTCACTGCTATGCTGAAGCTCCCTGATGCTGTAATAGTTCGACCAAGGTAGGTGTAGCTCATAGTGTGTCCTATAGTGGTATCACTGAGGGTAAACTGGTATTTGTTTTCCTGACATCTGGGCCTTTTTTGAAAAATCATGATGTTGGTTTCCTTTAGATTTACTGTTAGAGCCCAATTTTGGCAGTATTTGTCGAGTAGGTCTAGTTGTTGCTGTAATCCCTGTTCTGTGGGAGACAGCAGAACCAGGTCGTCCGCATAGAACAGGGATTTCACTTCTCCATCCAGGAGACGGAGACCTGGTGACTCGCTTTGCTCCAGCATGTCTGCTAATTCATTTATGTATATGTTGAACAGGGTCGGGCTCAAATTGCAGCCCTGCCGGACGCCTCTTCTCTGGGTGAAGAAATCGGTGCGTTTGTCTCCAATTTTGACCCCGCATTTGTTTTTCAGATACATTGATTTAATAAGGTCATAGACTTTGCCCCCTATTCCACACTGAAGAAGTTTATAATAGAGCCCTTCGTGCCATATAGAGTCAAAGGCTTTCTTGAAGTCGATGAAACAGGCGAATATTTTCCCATTTTTTGTTTGGTGTATATGTTTTTCAATGAGGGTGTGAAGGGTATAGATATGGTCGGTGGTGCGGTGTTTTGGAAGAAAGCCTATTTGGTTTTTTCTGAGGATATTATGTTTGTTAAGAAAATCAAGTAATCTACTATTTAGAATACTGCAGAATAACTTCCCTAGACAGCTGTTGACACAGATGCCGCGGTAGTTATTTGGGTCTGATTTGTTTCCACTTTTATATATGGGGGAGATTAGTCCTTGGCACCAGATATCGGGAAAACAGCCTGAACGTAATATGATGTTGAATAATTTGAGTACCGCACCCTGCATCTCCATATTGCTGAACTTGAGCATTTCATTTTTGATGTTGTCTGGGCCACAGGCTTTCTTTAGGTGGAGAGATTTTGTTTTTGTGGCCAGTTCTTTCCATGTGATTGGGGAGTCTAGAGGGTTTTGGTTGTCTTTAATTGTTGCTTCTAATGTGTGGAGTTTTTCTGTGACCTGATGTTGACTTGGGTTTGTTTCGTTTATTGGGATGTCTTTGTAGAGGTTTTCAAAATGTGTTCTCCAGATGTCGCCATCTTGGATTGGTAATGCTTGCAATTGTGTTGTACTCAGGTTATTCCACATTTCCCAGAATTGTTTTGGATTGGTGGAGTTTTCAATTTCTTCGAGTATTTTGTGGGTATAGTTTTGTGTTTTGTTCCTAATGGTGTGTTTATATCTTTTGAGGGTTTCATTGTATCTAGTACGTAGGTCCGGATTGTTTGGTTGGCGATGCTTTTGGTTTGATATTTTTCTCAGGTCTTTTCTGGCATTTTTGCATTCGTGGTCAAACCATTTCTTATTTTTATTTTGTCTTTTGTGACGCTTCCTCTTCTGTTTCACAAGGTCGGCTTTTACAGCTGCCTCATGGAAGATCATATTTATATCCTCTATGGCCATGTTTACACCATCTCTGGTGATCTCGTATGGGTTTTCTTTAAATTTTGATATTTTACTTGTGAGATCAGGTGACTTTAGTGCTGTGATGAATTTTTCTCCACTGTCTGGGGCCCATCTGTATGTCTGGTTTATTTTATGGAGCTTACTGGGTTCTTTTTTTGTGTCTGTAGTTTGGGCAGAAAGTTTAAGGTACATATTTATTTGGTTATGGTCTGAGAGGGGGGATTGCTGCCTGACAGTGAATGAGTTGATATCGCAGGGGTCCAGGTCAGTGATTGTATAGTCCACCACACTAGACCCAAGAGTTGAGGAGTATGTGAGTCTCCCTAGGGAGTCCCCTCTGAACCTACCGTTAACTATGTACAGGCCTAAGGCTCGGCAGAGTTGCACTACCTCCCTACCGCTTTTATTTATTTCACGATCAAGGTTGTTCCGATTTGCGATGGCTGGTGTGACATCTAAAGGGGTCTGGCCAAACACATGGTTGTTTCCCTGTGGGCCTATGAAGTCAGGTTCACAACCGGTCCTTGCATTTAGGTCCCCACATATTATCACCTTTCCTTGGGCCTGGAAATGGCTGATTTCCATGTGGAGAGTATCAAATAACTCCTCTTCGAAATATGGCGATTCTATTGGAGGTATGTAGATCGCACATAAGTAAACATCTTTTTTTGCTATTCCTATATTTTTATCTAGTTTTAGCCATACGTGTGATTTTCCCTGTTTTACCGGTGAGATGTGTTTGTCCAGTTCTCCCTTATACCACACCAATATTCCCCCGGAGGTTCTGCCCTTGCGTGTTTTAGTGTTCTTTACTGAGGGCACAATGATTTCATGGTACATTGGAGGACAGTGGGTCGGCACGTCCTTTTGGCACCATGTTTCTGTTAACACAATTATATCAATGTCTTTTATAGCTTTTAGGAATTCAGGGTCTGTACTCTTCATCCCAAAAGTTGAGGAGCGGAGGCCCTGGATATTCCAGCCGCTTATGTGGAAAGAACGCATTTATATAGTTCAATAAAACGAAATAAAATGGAACTATTTTGTGGGATGAGTGTGGAAACACTATTTTCTATAATGCTAAATGATGATTTAGTATAAATTTCATGAGGCATGCACATATATCTATCTAATAATAGTAATAATACTGATCAATAATGATAATGATAAATAACAATATTAATAATTTCTCCGGCTTTCTATCAGGCTGTTCAGCATCGTCATGATCTTTCTCAGTTCTTGGTCTACAGTCTGTGGTCTAGAGGGGGGTCTTGGGTCAGGTATAAAAGCACGGTTCTGTTGTTGGTTTTGTAATGGGGGGTGGGGGACATTGGTGGTCCTGTTTGGGCTCCCAATGGTAGAGGGGGTGGGAGGGCTGCGTCTTTTGGCAGTGTTTATGAGGTTTCTTGCGAAGACCCACATCCGCTGTTTGAGTAGATGTATTTCGTCATAGAGGTCCCTTGTGTTGATGTTTGGATGATGGGCCAGGGAGACGTTGGGGAGGACAGAACATCTCGTGTCGATCTCCCTGTTGGTGTTGTGGATTATATAGGCTGGGGTGTCCTTTCTGGGCAGTAGTGTGGAGATCACGATCCGCGCCTCGGGGAATTCCCTGCTGGCCTTTTCCGCCATCCTGCTCACCGCCCTAGCAGTGCCTTCCTGTAGGGTGCGTAGGTCGTTCGTGCCTGTGTGGATCACAATCCATTTGGGGCTTCCAAGGGATTCTTTGTTCAGGATCTTCATTGCTTGGTCTGTGTTGCTGCACCATTTTTTCAGGACTTGATGGTCTGGGAACAGCCTCTGGGGGTCCAGAAACTTTCCGTTGGAGTCGGTCAGCAGGACCGCCTGAGGGGCTGGTTTTTCAGACTGGGTAACAGTAGTCTGGGTAGGACTCGCCTGGTGGCTGGTTGTTGGCTGGGTTTCTGGGATATGTTGTGTGGCAGGAGCGGGGTTTGGGGCTTTCGGTGTGTCCTCGTTTGGGGGGGTATCTGTCGGTTTTTGTGTTCCTGTGTGTGAGGACTGGGTAGCAGTAGTCTGGGCATGATTCGACTGAGGGCTGGTTGGAGCGGGGTTTGTGGCTTTCGGTGTGTCGTCGTGTGGGGTGGCATCCGGCGGGTTCTGTGTCCTTGTGTGTGTTGTTTTTGTGTCCTCAGGTTTTTGGACCTTAAGAGGTTTGTGTTGCCTGCTGAGCCTTTCTACGGTCTCCTTCGTTTTGTTTAGTTGAGTACGGAGTTCTTTGATCTCATTTCTTTGCTCCTCTATGGTCTTTGTCATCTTGTGGATGGTGGACTCGTGTTCCGTTTTTAGCTGTTTGAATTCCTCCTTCAGATTCTTGGCCAGTGTTTCTCTGTATTCGTTGAAATCAAGTTCTAGTTTGGCCAGATTCTCTTTCATCATTTTGTTTTCGTTGAGAGGTGTGGGGGGGGTGGAGATGGACAGGGAGGTGTTTTCCTCTGCTGGTCTCTCTTCTTCTTCCTCCACTTGGTTCTCATCATCCTCTGTTCGACTCTCTTTTGCTTCCTGTCCATTGGTCCTCTTTGTGTCTGCCATAGTTTTCAACTGGGGGAATTCCTTTTCGAAGGAGTCCAGATTTTCCACATTCCCCTGTATCATGATCTTTCTATTTTTGTTGTAGTAGCTTATGGTTAGCAGGGGGTCATCTTTATCTAGGTTTCCATCTTTACATATTTTCAGTCTGCCTCCACTGCCAATACCTTCACTGGAGACGTATGCGTAGTGTTTTTGTAAAGTCTCCTTCCAGGAGGTGACGTATTCGGTGTAGAATATGAGGTTGTTCTTCAGCTTAGTCCCTTTGTGTGTGGTCTAGTCAACGTAGAGGATCTCTGGGTTATTTTTTAGTGTTGTGTACTTGTATTTTTCCTTTGCTTTATTTTTTGTGCATTGCTCAGGATATATCATTTCCCTGCTCATTGTAGTCGTTTGTTTTTTGTCTCAGATAGATATCTTTTTTTTCCTCTTTTTTGTGTCGTGTTCCACCTTAGCCCACTTTTAGGTCCAAAATTGGGAGTTTTTCAGGGGTTCATCTTTGATATAGCTGTTCTTAAAGGTTTATCTTTCTCTTTCTCTCACAGGATCTTGGTTCGGGTAGTTTATCGTTTCTCTCGGGTTTCTATTCCTTTTCCTCGCGGGCTTGTTGTTCTTTTTTCAGGT
>NW_028225179.1:71707717-71739718 GCF_052327205.1 Somniosus microcephalus
TTTTTCGCATTTTAGGAGGAAATGCATTTCTGTTTCAACCTCGCCAGCCAGACATTGATCGCATATTCTATTCTCTCTAGGCTGCCAGGATTTCTTGTATCTGCCTTTTTCAATTTCCAGTTGGTGGTCGCTTAGTCTGTACCTGGTGAGGGTCTGTCTCTGTTTTGTGTCTCTGATGGTCGTGAGGTAGTCTGCCAGTTTATATTCTCTTTTTAGGGCCCGGTAACATTCTAATCTGCTTTGGCTTTCGGTTATTTTGTTCCAATGTTCCAGGTAGGTTTCTTTGCATTTTTTAATGATTTGGTTCACTCGGATTGGTGTTTGGACGGCTGTGTTGGTCTGGGGCTGGTCAGGGTCCGGCTGAGTACTTAGTTTCAGTAGCAGCTGACTCAGGGGACTCTTTTCTGGGTTTAGCTCTTGGGTCTGAAAGGCTTTGAAATGAAGGGTGTCTGGGGAGCTAGATTTGAGGTGATTTAGGAAGTTTAGTGCTCGTTTTTGGATGTTTATTATCAGTGGGTATCTGCCTAGTTCGGCTCTGCATGCATTTGTTGGCGTTTTTCTTTGGGTGCGAAGGATGCTTCGGCAGAATTCTGCATGTAGGGCTTCTATTGTGTGTTTTTCCCATTTAGTGTAGCTTTGGTGATTTAGCGGGCCCCATACTTCACTACCGTACAGTGCAATGGGCAGGATTATGCTGTCAAATATTTTGAGCCAGATTTTGATTGGGATTTGGATGTTGTAGAATTTTCTTTTTATTGCATATAGGGCTCTTCGGGCTTTTTCTTTTAGTGCATTCACTGCTATGCTGAAGCTCCCTGATGCTGTAATAGTTAGACCAAGGTAGGTGTAGCTCATAGTGTGTCCTATAGTGGTATCACTGAGGGTAAACTGGTATTTGTTTTCCTGACATCTGGGTCTTTTCTGAAAAATCATGATGTTGGTTTTCTTTAGATTTACTGTTAGAGCCCAATTTTGGCAGTATTTGTCGAGTAGGTCTAGTTGTTGCTGTAATCCCTGTTCTGTGGGAGACAGCAGAACCAGGTCGTCCGCATAGAACAGGGACTTCACTTCTCCATCCAGGAGACGGAGACCTGGTGACTCGCTTTGCTCCAGCATGTCTGCTAATTCATTTATGTATATGTTGAACAGGGTCGGGCTCAAATTGCAGCCCTGCCGGACGCCTCTTCTCTGGGTGAAGAAATCGGTGCGTTTGTCTCCAATTTTGACCCCGCATTTGTTTTTCAGATACATTGATTTAATAAGGTCATAGACTTTGCCCCCTATTCCACACTGAAGAAGTTTATAATAGAGCCCTTCGTGCCATATAGAGTCAAAGGCTTTCTTGAAGTCGATGAAACAGGCGAATATTTTCCCATTTTTTGTTTGGTGTTTATGTTTTTCAATGAGGGTGTGAAGGGTATAGATATGGTCGGCGGTGCGGTGTTTGGGAAGAAAGCCTATTTGTTTTTTTCTGAGGATATTATGTTTGTTAAGAAAATCAAGTAATCTACTATTTAGAATACTGCAGAATAACTTCCCTAGACAACTGTTGACACAGATGCCGCGGTAGTTATTTGGGTCTGATTTGTTTCCACTTTTATATATGGGGGAGATTAGTCCTTGGCACCAGATATCGGGAAAACAGCCTGAGCGTAATATGATGTTGAATAGTTTGAGTATCGCACCCTGCATCTCCATATTGCTGAACTTTAGCATTTCATTTTTGATGTTGTCTGGGCCACAGGCTTTCTTTAGGTGGAGAGATTTTGTTTTTGTGGCCAGTTCTTTCCATGTGATTGGGGAGTCTAGAGGGTTTTGGTTGTCTTTAATTGTTGCTTCTAATGTGTGGAGTTTTTCTGTGACCTGATGTTGACTTGGGTTTGTTTTGTTTATTGGGATGTCTTTGTAGAGGTTTTCAAAATGTGTTCTCCAGATGTCGCCATCTTGGATTGGTAATGCTTGCAATTGTGTTGTACTCAGGTTATTCCACATTTCCCAGAATTGTTTTGGATTGGTGGAGTTTTCAATTTCTTCGAGTATTTTGTGGGTATAGTTTTGTGTTTTGTTCCTAATGGTGTGTTTATATCTTTTGAGGGTTTCATTGTATCTAGTACGTAGGTCCGGATTGTTTGGTTGCCGATGTTTTTGGTTTGATATTTTTCTCAGGTCTTTTCTGGCATTTTTGCATTCGTGGTCAAACCATTTCATATTTTTATTTTGTCTTTTGTGACGCTTCCTCTTCTGTTTCACGAGGTCGGCTTTTACAGCTGCCTCATGGAAGATCATATTTATATCCTCTATGGCCGTGTTTACACCATCTCTGGTGATCTCATATAGATTTTCTTTAAATTTTGAAATTTTACTTGTGAGATCAGGTGAATTTAGTGCTGTGATGAATTTATCTCCACTGTCTGGGGCCCATCTGTATGTCTGGTTTATTTTATGTAGCTTACTGGGTTCCTTTTTTGTGTCTGTAGTTTGGGCAGAAAGTTTAAGGTACACATTTATTTGGTTATGGTCTGAGAGGGGGGATTGCTGCCTGACAGTGAATGCGTTGATATCGCAGGGGTCCAGGTCAGTGATTGTATAGTCCACCACACTAGACCCAAGAGTTGAGGAGTATGTGAGTCTCCCTAGGGAGTCCCCTCTGAACCTACCATTAACTATGTACAGGCCTAAGGCTCGGCAGAGTTGCACTACCTCCCTACCGCTTTTATTTATTTCACGATCAAGGTTGTTCCGATTTGCGATGGCTGGTGTGACATCTAAAGGGGTCTGGCCAAACACATGGTTGTTTCCCTGTGGGTCTATGAAGTCAGGTTCACAACCGGTCCTTGCATTTAGGTCCCCACATATTATCACCTTTCCTTGGGCCTGGAAATGGCTGATTTCCATGTGGAGAGTATCAAATAACTCCTCTTCGAAATATGGCGAATCTATTGGAGGTATGTAGATCGCACATAAGTAAACATCTTTTTTTGCTATTCCTATATTTTTATCTAGTTTTAGCCATACGTGTGATTTCCCCTGTTTTACCGGTGAGATGTGTTTGTCCAGTTCTCCCTTATACCACACCAATATTCCCCCGGAGGTTCTGCCCTTGCGTGTTTTAGTGTTCTTTACTGAGGGCACAATGATTTCATGGTACATTGGAGGACAGTGGGTCGGCATGTCCTTTTGGCACCATGTTTCTGTTAACACAATTATATCAATGTCTTTTATAGCTTTTAGGAATTCAGGGTCTGTACTCTTCATCCCAAAAGTTGAGGAGCGGAGGCCCTGGATATTCCAGCAGCTTATGTGGAAAGAACGCATTTATATAGTTCAATAAAACGAAATATATGTCCCTCTCTCTCTCTCTCCATGTCTCTCTCTCTCTCTCTCTCCATGTCCCTCTTTCTCTCTCTCTCTCCATGTCCCTCTCTCTCTCTCTCCATGTCCCTCTCTCTCTCTCTCCATGTCCCCCTCTCTCTCTCCATGTCCCCCTCTCTCTCTCCATGTCCCTCTCTCTCTCTCTCTCCATGTCCCTCTCTCTCTCTCCATGTCCCTCTCTCTCTCTCTCCATGTCCCTCTCTCTCTCTCTCCATGTCCCTCTCTCTCGCCATATCCCCCTCTCTCTCTCTCTCCATGTCCCTCTCTCTCTCCATGTCCCTCTCTCTCTCCATGTCCCTCTCTCTCTCTATGTCCCCCTCTCTCTCTCTCCCCATGTCCCCCTCTCTCTCTTCATGTCCCTCTCTCTCTCTCCATGTCCCCCTCTCTCTCCATGTCCCCCTCTCTCTCTCTCTCTCCATGTCCCTCTCTCTTTCTCTCCATGTCCCCCTCTCTCTCTCTCCATGTCCCTCTCTCTCTCTCTCTCCATGTCCCTCTCTCTCTCTCCATGTCCCTCTCTCTCTCTCTCCATGTCTCTCTCTCTCTCCATGTCCCTCTCTCTCCATGTTCCTCTCTCTCTCTCTCCATGTCCCTCTCTCTCTCTCTCTCTCTCCATGTCCCTCTCTCTCTCCATGTCCCTCTCTCTCTCTCTCTCCATGTCCCTCTCTCTCTCTCTCCATGTCCCCCTCTCTCTCTCTCTCCATGTCCCTCTCTCTCTCCATGTCCCTCTCTCTCTCTCTCTCCATGTCCCTCTCTCTCTCCATGTCCCTCTCTCTCTCTCTCTCCATGTCCCTCTCTCTCTCCATGTCCCTCTCTCTCTCTCTCTCCATGTCCCTCTCTCTCTCCATGTCCCTCTCTCTCTCTCTCTCCATGTCCCTCTCTCCATGTCCCTCTCTCTCTCTCTCTCCATGTCCCTCTCTCTCTCTCTCTCCATGTCTCTCTCTCCATGTCCCTCTCTCTCTCTCTCTATGTCCCTCTCTCTCTCTCTCCATGTCCCTCTCTCTCTCTCTCTCCATGTCCCTCTCTCTCTCTCCATGTCCCTCTCTCTCTCCATGTCCCTCTCTCTCTCTCTCTCTCCATGTCCCTCTCTCTCTCTCTCTCCATGTCCCTCTCTCTCTCTCTCCATGTCCCTCTCTCTTTCTCCATGTCGCTCTCTCCATGTCCCTCTCTCTCTCTTTCCATGTCCCTCTCTCTCTCCCTATGTCCCTCTCTCTCTCTCCATGTCCCTCTCTCTCTCCATGTCCCTCTCTCTCTTTCCATGTCCCTCTCTCTCTCCATGTCCCTCTCTCTCTCTCTCTCCATGTCTCTCTCTCTCCACGTCCCTCTCTCTCTCTCTCTCCATGTCCCTCTCTCTCTCCATGTCCCTCTCTCTCTCCATGTCTCTCTCTCTCTCTCCATGTCTCTCTCTCTCTCTCCATGTCCCTCTCTCTCTCTCCATGTCCCCCTCTCTCTCTCCATGTCTCTCTCTCTCCATGTCCCTCTCTCTCTCTCTCTCCATGTCCCTCTCTCTCTCCATGTCTCTCTCTCTCTCTCTCTCCATGTCTCTCTCTCTCTCTCCATGTCCCTCTCTCTCTCTCTCTCCATGTCTCTCTCTCTCTCTCTCTCCATGTCTCTCTCTCTCTCTCTCTCCATGTCTCTCTCAGTTCAGTTTTTTTTTTCAGTTCAAATGCTTTATTGGCATGAAAGTTTACAGAGAACCATATTGCCAAAGCTTACATAGCAAAAAGGTACAGTTTTCCAACATTCTGTAGGTGTCAATCGATTTGACATTTGTTGGGTACATACAATATTACTTTTAAACAATATTAATTTTAAACAGTCTTTGTACTTCATTTGGTACGTTCAATATTAATTTTAAACTGTCTTAATTTTAAACAGTCCTCAGGTTGTGACATGTTGTTACATATTTGGCCCCAAGGTATGGTCTGTCTCCTTCTCCTAGGACTAATCTCAATTTTGACAGATCATCCAATTCCTTGAAATCTGGGGTTGTTTGGCTTAGCTTGTTGAATAATATGTTTCTTGATGTGTTGAATTTTTCGCATTTTAGGAGGAAATGCATTTCTGTTTCAACCTCGCCAGCCAGACATTGATCGCATATTCTATTCTCTCTAGGCTGCCAGGATTTCTTGTATCTGCCTTTTTCAATTTCCAGTTGGTGGTCGCTTAGTCTGTACCTGGTGAGGGTCTGTCTCTGTTTTGTGTCTCTGATGGTCGTGAGGTAGTCTGCCAGTTTATATTCTCTTTTTAGGGCCCGGTAACATTCTAATCTGCTTTGGCTTTCGGTTATTTTGTTCCAATGTTCCAGGTAGGTTTCTTTGCATTTTTTAATGATTTGGTTCACTCGGATTGGTGTTTGGACGGCTGTGTTGGTCTGGGGCTGGTCAGGGTCCGGCTGAGTACTTAGTTTCAGTAGCAGCTGACTCAGGGGACTCTTTTCTGGGTTTAGCTCTTGGGTCTGAAAGGCTTTGAAATGAAGGGTGTCTGGGGAGCTAGATTTGAGGTGATTTAGGAAGTTTAGTGCTCGTTTTTGGATGTTTATTATCAGTGGGTATCTGCCTAGTTCGGCTCTGCATGCATTTGTTGGCGTTTTTCTTTGGGTGCGAAGGATGCTTCGGCAGAATTCTGCATGTAGGGCTTCTATTGTGTGTTTTTCCCATTTAGTGTAGCTTTGGTGATTTAGCGGGCCCCATACTTCACTACCGTACAGTGCAATGGGCAGGATTATGCTGTCAAATATTTTGAGCCAGATTTTGATTGGGATTTGGATGTTGTAGAATTTTCTTTTTATTGCATATAGGGCTCTTCGGGCTTTTTCTTTTAGTGCATTCACTGCTATGCTGAAGCTCCCTGATGCTGTAATAGTTAGACCAAGGTAGGTGTAGCTCATAGTGTGTCCTATAGTGGTATCACTGAGGGTAAACTGGTATTTGTTTTCCTGACATCTGGGTCTTTTCTGAAAAATCATGATGTTGGTTTTCTTTAGATTTACTGTTAGAGCCCAATTTTGGCAGTATTTGTCGAGTAGGTCTAGTTGTTGCTGTAATCCCTGTTCTGTGGGAGACAGCAGAACCAGGTCGTCCGCATAGAACAGGGACTTCACTTCTCCATCCAGGAGACGGAGACCTGGTGACTCGCTTTGCTCCAGCATGTCTGCTAATTCATTTATGTATATGTTGAACAGGGTCGGGCTCAAATTGCAGCCCTGCCGGACGCCTCTTCTCTGGGTGAAGAAATCGGTGCGTTTGTCTCCAATTTTGACCCCGCATTTGTTTTTCAGATACATTGATTTAATAAGGTCATAGACTTTGCCCCCTATTCCACACTGAAGAAGTTTATAATAGAGCCCTTCGTGCCATATAGAGTCAAAGGCTTTCTTGAAGTCGATGAAACAGGCGAATATTTTCCCATTTTTTGTTTGGTGTTTATGTTTTTCAATGAGGGTGTGAAGGGTATAGATATGGTCGGCGGTGCGGTGTTTTGGAAGAAAGCCTATTTGGTTTTTTCTGAGGATATTATGTTTGTTAAGAAAATCAAGTAATCTACTATTTAGAATACTGCAGAATAACTTCCCTAGACAACTGTTGACACAGATGCCGCGGTAGTTATTTGGGTCTGATTTGTTTCCACTTTTATATATGGGGGAGATTAGTCCTTGGCACCAGATATCGGGAAAACAGCCTGAGCGTAATATGATGTTGAATAGTTTGAGTATCGCACCCTGCATCTCCATATTGCTGAACTTTAGCATTTCATTTTTGATGTTGTCTGGGCCACAGGCTTTCTTTAGGTGGAGAGATTTTGTTTTTGTGGCCAGTTCTTTCCATGTGATTGGGGAGTCTAGAGGGTTTTGGTTGTCTTTAATTGTTGCTTCTAATGTGTGGAGTTTTTCTGTGACCTGATGTTGACTTGGGTTTGTTTTGTTTATTGGGATGTCTTTGTAGAGGTTTTCAAAATGTGTTCTCCAGATGTCGCCATCTTGGATTGGTAATGCTTGCAATTGTGTTGTACTCAGGTTATTCCACATTTCCCAGAATTGTTTTGGATTGGTGGAGTTTTCAATTTCTTCGAGTATTTTGTGGGTATAGTTTTGTGTTTTGTTCCTAATGGTGTGTTTATATCTTTTGAGGGTTTCATTGTATCTAGTACGTAGGTCCGGATTGTTTGGTTGCCGATGTTTTTGGTTTGATATTTTTCTCAGGTCTTTTCTGGCATTTTTGCATTCGTGGTCAAACCATTTCATATTTTTATTTTGTCTTTTGTGACGCTTCCTCTTCTGTTTCACGAGGTCGGCTTTTACAGCTGCCTCATGGAAGATCATATTTATATCCTCTATGGCCGTGTTTACACCATCTCTGGTGATCTCATATAGATTTTCTTTAAATTTTGAAATTTTACTTGTGAGATCAGGTGAATTTAGTGCTGTGATGAATTTATCTCCACTGTCTGGGGCCCATCTGTATGTCTGGTTTATTTTATGTAGCTTACTGGGTTCCTTTTTTGTGTCTGTAGTTTGGGCAGAAAGTTTAAGGTACACATTTATTTGGTTATGGTCTGAGAGGGGGGATTGCTGCCTGACAGTGAATGCGTTGATATCGCAGGGGTCCAGGTCAGTGATTGTATAGTCCACCACACTAGACCCAAGAGTTGAGGAGTATGTGAGTCTCCCTAGGGAGTCCCCTCTGAACCTACCATTAACTATGTACAGGCCTAAGGCTCGGCAGAGTTGCACTACCTCCCTACCGCTTTTATTTATTTCACGATCAAGGTTGTTCCGATTTGCGATGGCTGGTGTGACATCTAAAGGGGTCTGGCCAAATACATGGTTGTTTCCCTGTGGGTCTATGAAGTCAGGTTCACAACCGGTCCTTGCATTTAGGTCCCCACATATTATCACCTTTCCTTGGGCCTGGAAATGGCTGATTTCCATGTGGAGAGTATCAAATAACTCCTCTTCGAAATATGGCGAATCTATTGGAGGTATGTAGATCGCACATAAGTAAACATCTTTTTTTGCTATTCCTATATTTTTATCTAGTTTTAGCCATACGTGTGATTTCCCCTGTTTTACCGGTGAGATGTGTTTGTCCAGTTCTCCCTTATACCACACCAATATTCCCCCGGAGGTTCTGCCCTTGCGTGTTTTAGTGTTCTTTACTGAGGGCACAATGATTTCATGGTACATTGGAGGACAGTGGGTCGGCACGTCCTTTTGGCACCATGTTTCTGTTAACACAATTATATCAATGTCTTTTATAGCTTTTAGGAATTCAGGGTCTGTACTCTTCATCCCAAAAGTTGAGGAGCGGAGGCCCTGGATATTCCAGCAGCTTATGTGGAAAGAACGCATTTATATAGTTCAATAAAACGAAATATATGTCCCTCTCTCTCTCTCTCCATGTCTCTCTCTCTCTCTCTCTCCATGTCCCTCTTTCTCTCTCTCTCTCCATGTCCCTCTCTCTCTCTCTCTCTCTCCATGTCCCCCTCTCTCTCTCCATGTCCCCCTCTCTCTCTCCATGTCCCTCTCTCTCTCTCTCTCCATGTCCCTCTCTCTCTCTCCATGTCCCTCTCTCTCTCTCTCCATGTCCCTCTCTCTCTCTCTCCATGTCCCTCTCTCTCGCCATATCCCCCTCTCTCTCTCTCTCCATGTCCCTCTCTCTCTCTCTCTCTCTCCATGTCCCTCTCTCTCTCTCCATGTCCCTCTCTCTCCATGTCCCTCTCTCTCTCTCTCTCTCTCCATGTCCCCCTCTCTCTCTCTCCATGTCCCTCTCTCTCTCTCCATGTCCCTCTCTCTCTCTCTCCATGTCCCTCTCTCTCTCCATGTCTCTCTCTCTCTCTCTCTCTCCATGTCCCTCTTTCTCTCTCTCTCTCCATGTCCCTCTCTCTCTCTCTCCATGTCCCTCTCTCTCTCTCTCCATGTCCCTCTCTCTCTCTCTCCATGTCCCTCTCTCTCTCTCTCCATGTCCCTCTCTCTCTCTCTCCATGTCCCTCTCTCTCTCTCTCCATGTCCCTCTCTCTCCCTCCATGTCCCTCTCTC
The DNA here is from genome assembly GCF_052327205.1 of Somniosus microcephalus. NCBI lineage: Eukaryota > Metazoa > Chordata > Chondrichthyes > Squaliformes > Somniosidae > Somniosus > Somniosus microcephalus. The sequence continues at coordinate 71,717,124 of NW_028225179.1, forward strand.
TCTCCATGTCCCTCTCTCTCTCTCTCCATGTCCCTTTCTCTCTCTCTCCATGTCCCTCTCTCTCTCTCCATGTCCCTCTCTCTCTCTCTCCATGTCCCTCTCTCTCTCTCTCCATGTCCCTCTCTCTCCCTCCATGTCCCTCTCTCTCTCTCTCCATGTCCCTCTCTCTCTCTCTCCATGTCCCTCTCTCTCTCTCCATGTCTCTCTCTCTCTCTCTCCATGTCCCTCTCTCTCTCTCCCCATGTCCCGCTCTCTCCGGAGGAGGTGGGATTGAGGGATGTGGCGGAGTGGGATTGAGGGGTGGGGCGGAGTGGGATTGAGGGATAGGGTGGAGTGGGATTGAGGGGTGGGGCGGAGAGGGATTGAGGGATAGGGTGGAGTGGGATTGAGGGGTGGGGCGGAGAGGGATTGAGGGGTGGGGCGGAGAGGGATTGAGGGGTGGGGCGGAGAGGGATTGAGGGATATGGTGGAGTGGGATTGAGGGATGGAGCCAAGTGGGATTGAGTGAGGAGGAGGTGGGATTGATGGATGGGATGGTGTGGGACTGAGAGATGGAGTGAGGAGGAGGAGGTGGAGTTGAGGGATAGGGCGGAGTGGGTCTGAGAGATGGAGTGAGGAGGAGGTGGGGTTGAGGGATTCCTGTTCCTGTGGCTCGGTGTTGTGTCACTGGAGTGTGGAGTTGCTGCAGTGGAGATATTCCTGTACTGAGGTGTCCTCTTTCTCTCCCTAGTTCCTCCTCTCTCTGCTCTACTACCTGTGGCATGCAGTGAGCAGCCCGGTGATCCAGTTGCTGTGCCGTCGCTCCCGCACCCCTCCCACATCGCCTATCCCCTCCGGCCTCCAGGACAGCAACCTGTACAGGGACTGGGAGGACAGCAGTTTCGGCGAGGACGTCTTCGAGCTGCCCATCAAGCCCATCCCGCCTAAGATCCTCTTCCCGCCTCATTCCGAGCCCGACGAGCTGGACCCCGGGGAGCACAGCTTCCTCTCCAACAAGTACGTACAGTCCAACAGCTGGCAGCCAGCCGTGGAAACATCTGGGCTGTGGGCAACTGAACTCTGAGTGACCTGACGCTGTGTTTACTTAACCATGTTTGGAACTCGTGGCTTCACTGGGAGTGTTTGATGGGACAGTGTAGAGGGAGCTTTACTCTGTATCTAACCCGTGCTGTTCCTGCCCTGGGAGTATTTGATGGGACAGTGTAGAGGGAGCGTTACTCTGTATCTAACCCGTGCTGTACCTGCCCTGGGAGTATTTGCTGGGACAGTGTAGAGGGAGCGTTACTCTGTATCTAACCCGTGCTGTACCTGCCCTGGGAGTGTTTGCTGGGACAGTGTAGAGGGAGCGTTACTCTGTATCTAACCCGTGCTGTACCTGCCCTGGGAGTGTTTGATGGGACTAAGTAGAGGGAGCTTTACTCTGTATCTAACCTGTGCTGTACCTGCCCTGGGAGTGTTTGATGGGGCAGTGTAGAGGAAGCTTTACTCTGTATCTAACCCGTGCTGTACCTGCCCTGGGAGTGTTTGATGGGACAGTGTAGTGGGAGCTTTACTCTGTATCGAACCCGTCCTGTACCTGCCCTGGGAGTGTTTGATGGGACAGTGTAGAGGAAGCTTTACTCTGTATCTAACCCGTGCTGTACCTGCCCTGGGAGTGTTTGATGGGACAGTGTAGAGGGAGCTTTGCTCTGTATCTAACCCGTGCTGTACCTCTCCTGAGAGTCTGGTTAAAGATTCTCCAGCATGTCTGGGATTTCTTGCTGTACTCATTCCCTTTTGATTTGTCTTTGGCAGTGGTTTGCTCTCCCCCGAGAAAATCACAAGACCGTCGATAGGAAGTACATCGACTCCGCGCAACGTGTCTGTGGACGGACATTCCAGCGTCAGAAGGTGAGGCCGATCGAGGGGTTCGGGGGGTTTATATGTAGAATAACAGATACCCAGGAGTGAGTTACAGGCTGGAATCTGATCGAGGGGTTTGGGGGGTTTATATATAGGATAACAGATACTCGGGAGTGAGTTACAGGCTGGAATCTAATTGAGGGGTTCGGGGGGTTTATATACAGAATAACAGATACCCCGGGAGTGAGTTACAGGCTGGAATCTAATCGGGGGTTCGGGGGTTTATATATAGAATAACAGATACCCGGGAGTGAGTTACAGGCTGGAATCTAATCGAGGGGTTCGGGGGGGTTTATATATAGAATAACAGATACCCAGGAGTGAGTTACAGGCTGGAGTCTAATCGAGGGGTTCGGGTGGTTTATATATGGAATAACAGATAGCCTGGAGTGAGTTACAGGTTGGAATTTAATCGAGGGGTTCGGGGGGTATATATATAGGATAACAGATACCCGGGAGTGAGTTACAGGCTGGAGTCTAATCGAGGGGTTCGGAGGGTTTATATATAGAATCAATGTTACCCGGTAGTGAGCTACAGGCTGTGATCTAATTGAGGGGTTCGGGGGCGTTTATATAAAGAATAACAGAAACCTGGGAATGAGTTACAGGCTGGAATCTAATTGAAAGGTTCGGGGGTTTATATATAGAATAACAGAAACCCGGGAGTGAGTTACAGGCTGGAATCCAAACGTGGGGTTCGGGGAGTTTATATATAGAATAACAGATACCCCGGGATTGAGTTACAGAGTGGAATCTAATCGAGAGGTTCGGGGTTTTATATAGAGAATTACAGATACCCGAGAGTGAGTTACAAGCTGTGATCTAATCGAGGGTTCGGGTGGTTTATATATAGAATAACAGAAACCCGGTAGAGAGTTACAGGCTGGAATCCAATCGAGGGGTTCGGGGAGTTTATATGTAGAAAAACAGAAACCGGGGAGTGAGTTACAGGCTGGGATCTAATCGAGGGGTTCGGGGGTTTATATATAGAATAACAGATACCTGGGAGCGAGTTACAGGCTGGAATCTAATCAAGGGGTTCGGGGGGTTTATATATAGAATAACAGATACCCTGGAGTGAGTTACAGGCTGGAATCGATTCGAGGGGTTTGGGGGGTTTATATATAGAATAACAGAAACCCGGGAGTGAGTTACAGGCTGGAATCTAATCGAGGGGTTCGAGGGTTTTATATAGGGAATAACAGATACCCGGGAGTGAGTTACAGGCTGGAATCTAATCGAGGGGTTCTGGAGGTTTATATATCGAATAACAGATAACCGCGAGTGAGATACTAGCTGTGATCTAATCGAGTGTTTGGGTGGTTTATATATAGAATAACAGAATCCCGGTAGAGAGTTACAGGCTGGAATTTAATTGAGGGGTTTGGGAGGTTTATATATAGAATAACAGACATCCAGGAGTGGGTTACAGGTTGGAATCTAATCGAGGGGTTCAGGTGGTTTATATATAGAATAACAGAAACCCGGGAGTGAGTTACATGCTGGAATCTAATCGAGGGATTGTATACAGAATAATAGATACCCGGGAGTGAGTTACAGGCTGGAATCTAATCGAGGGTATCGGGGATTTATATATAGAATAACAGATACCCGGGAGTGGGTTACAGGCTGGAATCTAATCGAGGAGTTCGGGGGGTTTATATATAGAATAACAGATACTCGGGAGTGAGTTACAGGCTGTGATCTAATCGAGGGGGTTAGGTGGTTTATATATCGAATAACAGATAACCAGGAGTGAGTTACAGGCTGTGATCTAATCGAGGGGTTTGGGGTTTATATATAAAATAACAGATATCCGGGCGTGAGTTACAGGCTGGAATCTAATCGAGGGGTTCGGTGGGATTATATACAGAATAACAGATACCCGGGAGTGAGTTACAGACTGGAATCTAATCGAGAGGTTTGGGGGGTTTATATACAGAATAACAGATACCCGGGAGTGAGTTACAGACTGGAATCTAATCGAGAGGTTTGGTGGGATTATATACAGAATAACAGATACCCGGGAGTGAGTTACAGACTGGAATCTAATCGAGAGGTTTGGTGGGATTATATACAGAATAACAGATACCCGGGAGTGAGTTACAGACTGGAATCTAATCGAGAGGTTTGGGGGGTTTATATACAGAATAACAGATACCCGGGAGCGAGTTACAGACTGGAATCTAATCGAGAGGTTCGGGGGGTTTATATATAGAATAACAGATACCCGGGAGTGAGTTACAGGCTGTGATCTTATCGAGGGGTTCGGGGGTTCATATATAGAATAATAGAAACCCCGGGGGTGTGTTACAGGCTGTGTTCTAATCGAGGGGTTTGGGGGTGTTATATATATATATATATAGAATAACAGATACCCGGGAGTGGGTTACAGGCTGGAATCTAATCGAGGGGTTCGGGGAAGGTTATATATAGAATAACAGAAACCCCGGGAGTGAGTTACAGGCTGGAATCTAATTAAGGGGTTCGGGGGGTTTATAAATAGAGTAACAGAAACCCCGGGAGTGAGTTACAGGCTGGAATCTAATCGTGGGGTTCATATATCGAATAACAGATACCCAGGAGTGAGTTACAGGCTGTAATCCAATCGAGTGTTAGGGGGGTTTATATATAGAATAGCAGGTACCTGGGAGCGAGTTACAGACTGGAATCTAATCGAGGGGTTCAAGCTGTTTATATATAGAATAACAGATACCCAGGAGTGAGTTACAGGCTGGAATCTAATCGAGAAGTTCGGGGGGTTTATATATAGAATAACAGAAACCCGGGAGCGAGTTACAGATTGGAATCTAATCGAGGGGTTCGGGTGGTTTATATATAGATTAACAGATACCCGGGAGTGATTTACAGGCTGGTATCTAATCGAGGGGTTCGGGTGGTTTATATATAGAATAACAGATACCTGGGAGTGAGTTTCAGGCTGGAATCTAATCGAGGGGTTCGGGGGGATTATATACAGAATAACAGATACCCGGGAGTGAGTTACAGACTGGAATCTAATCGAGAGGTTATATATAGAATAACAGATACCTGGGAGTGAGTTACAGGCTGGAATCTAATCGAGGGGTTCGGTTGGATTATATACAGAATATAAAAGATACCCGGGAGCGAGTTACAGACAGGAATCTAATCGAGAGGTTCGGGGGGTTTATATATAGAATAACAGATACCCAGGAGTGAGTTACAGGCTCTGATCCTATCATAAGAACATAAGAAATAGGAGCAGGAGTAGGCCAATCGGCCCCTCGAGCCTGCTCCATCATTCAATAAGATCATGGCTGATCTGATCCTAACCTCAAATCTTCTATCACTCTCCATCCCACCCGAACCCATGTGATCTCCCAGGAGAGGCGAGAAACCAGATAAAAAACCCAATGGCCAATTTGGGAGAAAAAATCTGGGAAATTCCTCTCCGACCCATCTAGGCGATCGAAACTCTTCCAGGAGATCACTCTGTCCCTATATTTTCTACAGTACTTACCTTCTGTAAAGGCGAGCTCCACCCCAGCCAGGAACAGGAATAAAACCATCTCCTGAAATCTAACACAGAATTAGAACACAGTAGAAGCAGAACCAGGCTACCTGGGCCCACTCCACTACCCACAGGGCCATGACCATTCCGAACCTAGACTCATGTCCAATTTCCTGCCCGCTCCCCGTAACCCTTAATTCCCTTTACTTCTAGGAAACTATCTATTTCTGTTTTAAATTTATTTAATGATGTAGCTTCCACAGCTTTCTGGGGCAGCAAATTCCACAAACCTACCACCCTCTGAGTGAAGAAGTTTCTCCTCATCTCAGTTTTGAAAGAGCAGCCCCTTATTTTAAGATTATGCCCCCTAGTTCTAGTTTCACCCATCATCGGGAACATCCTCACCGCATCCACCCGATCCAACCCCTTCACAATCTTATATGTTTCAATAAGATCGCCTCTCATTCTTTTGAACTCCAATGAGTAGAGTCCCAATCTACTCAACCTCTCCTCATATGACCACCCCCTCATTCCCGGGATTAACCAAGTGAACCTTCTTTGTACTGACTCGAGAGCAAGTATGTCTTTTCTTAAGTATGGACACCAAAACTGTGTGCAGTATTCCAGGTGCGGTCTCACCAATACCTTGTATAACTGCAGCAATACCACCCTGTTTTTATATTCTATCCCCCTAGCAATAAAAGCCAACATTCCATTGGCCTTCTTGATCACTTGCTGCACCTGCATACTAACTTTGAGTTTCGTGCACCAGGACCCCCAGAACCCTTTGTACTACAGTACTTTCCAGTTTCTTGCCATTAAGATAATAACTTGCTCTATGATTTTTCCTGCCAAAGTGCATAACCTCACACTTTCCAGTATTGTATTCCATCTGCCAAATCTCTGCCCACTTACTTAGCCTGTCTATGTCACTTTGCAGGTTTTTTATGTCCTCCTCACTCACTACTTTCCCTCCCATCTTTGTATCATCTGCAAACTTTGATATGTTACACTCGGTCCCCTCCTCCAAATCGTTAATATAGATTGTAACGAGTTGGGGACCCAGCACTGACCCCTGCGGAACACCACTAGTTACTGATTGCCAGTCTGAGAATGAACCATTTATCCCAACTCTCTGCTTTCTGTTAGAGAGCCAATTCTCCACCCACGCCAGAATATTACCCCCAATCCCGTGATTTTTTATCTTGAGCAATAATCTTTTGTGTGGCACCTTGTCAAATGCCTTTTGGAAGTCTAAATACACTACGTCCACTGGTTCTCCTTTATCCACCCTGTATGTTACTTCCTCAAAGAACTCAAGCAAATTTGTCAAACATGACTTCCCCTTCATGAAACCATGCTGAGTTTGTCCTATTAAATTATGTTTATCCAAATGTCCCGTTACTGTCTCCTTAATAATGGACTCTAACATTTTACCAACCACAGATGTTAGGCTAACAGGTCTATAGTTTCCAGCCTTCTGCCTACTACCCTTTTTAAATAAGGGTGTTACATTAGCAGTTTTCCAATCTGCCGGGACCTTTGCTGAGTCCAGGGAGTTTTGGAAAATTATTACCAATGCATCCACAATCCCTACCGCCACTTCCCTCAAGACCCTAGGATGTAAGCCATCGGGTCCAGGGGATTTATCCGGCTTAAGTCCCATTATTTTACCAAGTACCACTTCCTTAGTGATTTTAATCGTATTTAGCTCCTCTCCCCCTAGAGCCCCCTGTTTGTCCAGTGTTGGGATATTCTTAGTGTCCTCTACCGTAAAGACTGATACAAAATATTTGTTCAGCGTTATTGCCATCTCCATGTTTCCCACCATTAATTTCCCAGTCTCATCCTCTAAGGGACCAACATTTACTTTAGCCACCCTTTTTCTTTTTATATAACTATAGAAACTTTTGCTATCCGTTTTTATATTTTTTGCTGATTTACTTTCATAATCTATCTTCCCTTTCTTAATCAATCTTTTAGTTATTTTTTGCTGTCTTTTAAAGACTTCCCAATCTTCTATCTTCCCACTAGATTTGGCTACCTTATATGCCCTTGTTTTTAGTCGGATACTATCCTTAATTACTTTACTTAGCCACGGATGGCTATCTTTTCTTTTACACCCTTTTTACCTCGGTGGAATATATATTTTTTGGAAGTTGTAAAATAACTCCTTAAATGTACACCACTGATCATGTACCATCTTACCCTTTAATCTATTTTCCCAGTCCACTCTACTCAATTCCGCTCTCATACCTTCATGTCTCCTTTATTCAAGCTCAGCACGCTTGTTTGAGATCCAACCTTCTCACCCTCTGCTTGAATATGGAATTCAACCATGTTATGGTCACTCATTCCAAGGGGATCCTTTACTAGGACATTTTTAATTAATCCTGTCTCGTTACACAGGACCAAATCTAAGGTTGCTTGCCCCCTGGTCAGTTCAGTTACATACTGCTCAAGAAACCCATCCCTAATACACTCAATGAACTCATCCTCAAGGCTGCTCTGCCCAGTTTGATTTGTCCAGTTAATATAGTTAAAATCCCCCATAATTATAGCTGTTCCCTTATTACAAGCCTCAACTATTTCCTGATTAATACTCCGTCCAACAGAGTTGCAACTGTTCGGAGGCCTATACACTACGCCCACTAGTGTTTTTTCCCCCTTATTATTCCTTATCTCTACCCAAACTGTTTCACTATCCTGCTCCTTTGACCCAATATCATTTTTCTGTATTATAGTGATTCCTTCCTTTATTAACTTAGCCACCCCACCTCCCCTCCCTTCCTGCCTGTCCTTCCTGATTGTTAAATAACCTGGTATGTTTAATTCCCAGTCATGGTCACCCTGCAGCCATGTTTCTGTAATGGCCACAAGATCGTACCCATATGTAGTTATTTGTGCCGTTAACTCATTCATTTTAGAAACATATAGAAACATAGAAGCAGGAGTAGGCCATTCGGCCCTTCGAGCCTGCTCCGCCATTCAACGAGATCATGGCTGATCATCCAAACCCTAGCACCCGGTCCCTACACCGACAGCCATCCCACACAAGCCCTATCCCCGTAACCCCACGTATTTAATCCCCCCTAACAGTAAGGGCCAATTTTTTATCATGGCCAATCAACCTAACCCGCACATCTTTGGACTGTGGGAGGAAACCTACGTGCATTCAGATAAAGAACTTTCAAATATGTTTTGTGACACTTAGTTCCTGTTTTTTCCCCTTTTACTACTTTACCTTTTACTCCATACCTTCTGTTCCTTCCTGACACGTTTTGTTTTTTAATTTCCCCACTGCTACCTAAGTCTATGACGTTCTCCGTTGTCATTTCTGTTATTTGCTCTCTAGAAACCTCGAGGGGTTCGGGGGTTTATATATACAATAACAGAAACCCCGGGAGTGTGTTACAGGCTGTGATCTAATCGAGGGGTTTGGGGGGGGGGGTGATGTATATAAAATAACAGATACCCAGGAGTGAGTTACAACTGGTATCTAATCGAGGGGTTCGGGTGGTTTATATATAGAATAACATATCCGGGAGTGAGTTACAGGCTGGAATCTAATTGAGGGGTTCGGTGGGATTAAATACAGAATAACATACCCGGGAGTGAATTACAATTTGGAATCTAATTGAGGGGTTCGGAGGTTTATATATAGAATAACAGATACCCGGGAGTGAGTTACAGGCTGGAATCTAATCGAGGGGTTCGGTGTGTTTATATATAGAATAACAGATACCCGGGAGTGAGTTACAGGCTGGAATCTAATAGGGGGGTTCGCGGGGTTTATATATAGAAATAACATACCTGGGAGTGAGTTACAGGCTGGAATCTAATCGAGGGGTTCGGTGGGATTATATACAGAATAACATACCCGGGAGTGAATTACAATTTGGAATCTAATCGAGGGGTTCGGGTTGTTTATGTATAGAATAACAGATACCCGGGAGTGAGTTACAAGCTGGAATCTAATCGAGCGGTTCGGGGGATTTATATATAGAATAACAAATACCCGGGAGTGAGTTACAGGCTGGCATCTAATCGAGGGGTCCTGGGGGTTTATATATATAATATCTGATACCCTAGAGTGAGTCACAGGCTGGAACCGCAGGAGATCCAGCAGCTAGTCGACAACCACGACGTGCGTGGATTCTTTAGCACAGTCAAGACCACCTACGGCCCAAGCACCCAAGGTCCTACCTCACTGCAGGCCAAGAACGGAGAGGTACTCATCAAGGACAGAGATGCCATCAGTGCCTGCTGGAAGGAGCACTTCTAAGATCTCCATAACTGAGACTCTGTCTTTGACGCAAGTGTCCTCAACTCCATCCCGCAGCATGCTACCCGCCACCACCTCAACACAACCCCAGCCCGGCTGTTGAAAAGGCCGTCCGACAACTGAAGAACAACAAGGCCTCAGGAGCAGATGGAATCCCTGCCGAGGCACTAAAGCATGGTGGAGAAGCACTATTGGCGCGAATACATGAACTCATTTCTCTTATTTGGAAGGAGGAGAGCGTGCCAGGGGATCTCCGAGATGCCGTAATTGTCACCATCTTCAAGAAAGGTGCCGAGTTCAATTGCGATAATTACAGAGGAGTTTCCCTGCTGTCTGCCACAGGGAAAGTCATCGCAAGAATCCTCCTCAACCAACTTCTCCCAGTGGCTGAAGAGCTCCTCCGAGAGTCGCAATGCGGATTCCGCCAACTAATGGACATGATGTTCACCGCGCGTCAATTACAAGAGAAATGCAGGGAACAGCACCAACCGCTGTACATGGCCTTCTTTGACCTCACAAAGGCCTTCGACACTGTCAACCGTGAGGGATTATGGAGTGTCCTCCTCAAATTCGGCTGCCCTCAAAAGTTTGTCACCAGCCTCCGCCTGCTTCACGACGACATGCAAGTCGTGATCCTGACCAACGGTTCCACCACAGACCCAATTCACGTACGGACCGGGGTCAAGCAAGGCTGTGTCATCGCACCAACGCTCTTCTCGATCTTCCTGGCTGCAATGCTCCATCTCGCCCTCAGTAAGCTCCCCGCTGGAGTGGAGCTAATTTACAGAACAAACGGGAAACTGTTCAACCTCCGTCGCCTCCAGTCCTGATCCAAGGTCGTCCCATCCTCTGTCATTGAATTGCAGTATGCAGACGACACGTCTGCACACACTCGGAGGTCGAACTCCAAACCACCGTCAACACCTTCACCGAAGCGTACGAGAGCATGGGCCTTACACTAAACATCCGTAAGACAAAGGTCCTCTACCAACCTGCCCCCGCCACACAGTACTGCCCCCCGATTATCAAAATCCATGACGAGGAGGCCTTGGACAACGTGGACCACTTTCCATACCTTGGGAGTCTGCTGTCAACAAGGGCAGACATCGATGACGAAGTCCAAAAACACCTTCAGTGTGCGCCAGTGCAGCCTTCGGTCGCCTGAGGAAGAGTGTTTGAAGACCAGGACCTCAAACCTGGCACCAAGCTCATGGTCTACAGAGCAGCAGTGATACCCGCCCTGCTGTATGCTTCAGAGACATGGACCATGTACAGCAGGCACCTCAAAGCACTGGAGAGGTACCACCAACGCTGCCTCCGCAAATCCATTGACAGGATAGGTGCACCAACGTCGGTGTTCTCGCTCAGGCCAACATCCCCAGCATTGAAGCTTTAACCACGCTCGATCAGCTCCGATGGACGGGCCACATCGTCCGCATGCCTGATACGAGACTCCAAAAACAAGCGCTCTACTCGGAGCTCTGACACGGCAAGAGAGCCCCAGGTGGGCAGAGGAAACGCTTCAAGGACACCCTCAAAGCCTCCTTGAAAAGGTGTAACATTCCCACCGACACCTGGGAATCCCTGGCCCAAGACCGCACAAAGTGGAGGAGAAGCATCCGGGAAGGCGCCGAACACCTCGAGTCTCTTCGCCGGGAGCAAGCGGAAGCCAAGCGCAGGTAGCACAAGGAGCACACGTCAACCCAAGCACCCCACCCACCCGCCCCTTCAACCACCGTCTGCCCCACCTGTGACAGAGACTGTAGGCCCCACATTGGACTCATCAGTCACCTGAGAACTCATCTTTAATGTGGAAGCAAGTCATCCTCGGTTCAGAGGGACTGCCTAAGAAGAAGAAGGAACCTAATTTAGGGGTTCTGGGTGGTTTATATATAGAATAACAGATACCCGGGAGTGAGTTACAGGCTGGAATCTAATCGAGGGGTTCGGGGGGGTTTATATAGAATAACAGAAACCCGGGAGTGAGTTACAGGCTGGAATCTAATCGAGGGGTTCGGGGGTTTACATATAGAATAACAGAAACCCGGGAGTGAGTTACAGGCTGGAATCTAATCGAGGGGTTCGGGGGTTTACATATAGAATAACAGATACCCGGGAGTGAGTTACAGGCTGGAATCTAATCGAGGGGTCAGGGTTTATATATAGAATAACAGATACCCGGGAGTGAGTTACAGGCTGGAATCTAATCGAGGGGTTCGGGGGTTTATATATAGAATAACAGAAACCCGGGAGTGAGTTACAGACTGGAATCTAATCGAGGGGTTCGGGGGTTTATATATAGAATAACAGAAACCCGGGAGTGAGTTACAGGCTGGAATCTAATCGAGGGGTTCGGGGGTTTATATATAGAATAACAGAAACCCGGGAGTGAGTTACAGGCTGGAATCTAATCGAGGGGTTCGGGGGTTTATATATAGAATAACAGAAACCCGGGAGTGAGTTACAGGCTGGAATCTAATCGAGGGGTTTGGGTGGTTTATATATAGAATAACAGAAACCCGGGAGTGAGTTACAGACTGGAATCTAATCGAGGGGTTCGGGGGTTTATATATAGAATAACAGAAACCCGGGAGTGAGTTACAGGCTGGAATCTAATCGAGGGGTTCGGGGGTTTATATATAGAATAACAGAAACCCGGGAGTGAGTTACAGGCTGGAATCTAATCGAGGGGTTCGGGGGTTTACATATAGAATAACAGGTACCCGGGAGTGAGTTACAGGCGGGAATCTAATCGAGGGGTTCGGGTATTCATGGAATGGGGATGTTTGGAACTGGATTGTGATAGTGATTCCTCGTTTCTGGACCCTTCTGCAGATCCTTTCACCGGGCCAGCCCGAACCTCAGCCACATCAGCCAGGACTCTCCCTGCGGCCGCCTCTCGCCCGGTGCGAGCGCCCCCCACTTCCTGATCTTTGAGGAGGACAGCCTGCCGCTGACCAGGACGGCCTTCGAGCCCCGGAACCTGCTCAGCTTGTTTGACGAGTCAATAGACTGTAACTGAATGCCTGCCCTTTCTGTCGTGCTTCATCCTGGGCGGGGCGGGGGATTGAGAGGACGGGTGCCACGGTGGCCCTGTTCAGCCACTGCGATGCACAAAGCTGGCGAGTTCGCTGCCGTTTTGCCCTCACTCCTCTCCCCAGTTCCCGAGGATTGACTTCCTTGTTCGGGGCTGTGTGCGCGTGTGTAAATATGGGTTGATTTGCCAATGGCTTTTGTGGGTGGCAGGGGACGGAGGTATAAAAGTACAAGGGTTGGGACTTACCAGTGGTGTTGACTTCACGCTGTATGTTATTCCGAGGTTGCTAGGTGGGTGGGCTGAAAGAGAAAGTCCGATGGACCCGTGAAAATGCCCCAGCAACCGTGTGTCGAAGGGTGGTGGGTTGGCAGGGGAAGAGAGGAGACGCCGCTCCCTCGTGCTGACCCATCACCTCCAGGAGAGGGAGGGGGCAAGTGGCACAAACCATTCTGAGGGCGGGGGCTGGGCATTCTGAAAGTGGGGGCGGCTCCTACCATTCTGAAAAATGGTGGGGGGGGGGGATGCATTGGCTCATACCATTCCGAAGGTTGTTGGGGGGTGACACCTACCATTCTGGGGGGGGATTGGCTCATACCATTCTGAAGGTTGTTGGGGGGTGACACCTACCATTCTGGGGGGGGGGGGGTGTGGGGTGGCTCATACCATTCTGAAGGTTGGGGGGGGGGGGGGCACCTACTATTCCGAAATTGGATGGGGGGTGTCCGCACCTACCATTCTAAAATTGGGGGTGCGGCACCTATCATTCTAAAGGGGGGGTGGGGGCACCTGCCATTCTGAAGGGGGGGGTGGGGGCACCTACCATTCTGAAGGGGGGGTGGGGGGGGCACCTACCATTCTGAAGGGGGGAGGTGGGGGCACCTACCATTCTGAAGGGGGGAGGTGGGACACCTACCATTCTGAAGGGGGGGTGTGGGGGCACCTACCATTCTGAAGGGGGGGGTGGGGGGCACCTACCATTCTGAAGGGGGGGTGGGGGGCACCTACCATTCTGAAGTGGGTGGGGGCACCTACCATTCTGAAGGGGGGTGGGGGGCACCTACCATTCTGAAGGGGGGTGGAGGCACCTACCATTCTGAAGGGGGGAGGTGGGGGCACCTACCATTCTGAAGGGGGGAGGTGGGGGCACCTACCATTCTGAAGGGGGGAGGTGGGGACACCTACCATTCTGAAGGGGGGGTGGGGGCACCTACCATTCTGAAGGTTGGGGGGGCACCTACCATTCTGAAGGGGGGGGTGGGGGCATCTACCATTCTGAAGGGGGGGTGGGGGCATCTACCATTCTGAAGGGGGGTGGGGGCATCTACCATTCTGAAGGGGGGAGGTGGAGGCACCTACCATTCTGAAGGGGGGAGGTGGGGACACCTACCATTCTGAAGGGGGGGGTGGGGGCACCTACCATTCTGAAGGTGGGGGGGGGGCACCTACCATTCTGAAGGGAGGGTGGGGGCACCTACCATTCTGAAGGGGGGGTGGGGGCATCTACCATTCTGAAGGGGGTTGGGGGCACCTACCATTCTGAAGGGGGGTGGGGGCACCTACCATTCTGAAGGGGGGGTGGGGGCACCTACCATTCTGAAGGGGGGGTGGGGGCATCTACCATTCTGAAGGGGTGGGGGCATCTACCATTCTGAATGGGGGGGTGGGGGCATCTACCATTCTGAAGGGGGTTGGGGGCACCTACCATTCTGAAGGGGGGTGGGGGCATCTACCATTCTGAAGGGGGGTGGGGGCACCTACCATTCTGAAGGGGGGTGGGGGCACCTACCATTCTGAAGGGGGGTGGGGGCACCTACCATTCTGAAGGGGGGGTGGGGGCACCGACCTACCTGTTGCTGGCTAACTCTCCCTCATACAGGCTGCCTGCACCGGTCCTGGGGCTCTGTGATGCTCTCTAACCCCAGCCCCGAGCCTGCAGACCCGAACAGTCTATGGAAACCTGATCTCTCATGTCTGCATTCAGTGAACCCGCCCCCCACAACCCAAACTGTGTTACTATATGAGGTGGGTCCATTGCTCTCCTCCAGCCTCCCCCCACCCCAGCTCAATGGGTCCCCTTCAACACCCTGAGCATTAACTGGTGTGCAGGGGAAGATTTTGAATTTGGCTCTGAACCACGATCTGGGTGAAGGGGCTTCCCTTCGCCCTTAAGAGTTGTCATTGGGGGTGGCGGGGGGAAGGGTTGTTAATGGCAGTGGGAGTAGTTCCATGCTCACTGAGTCTCGGTCAGCTTGGCTCGGTCGATCTCACTCACGCCTCCAAGTCGAAAGGCCGGGCGATCGAGCCCCACACTCCAGAGACTCGAGCCACCATAATTACAGGCCGACACCCGGTTATCAGTACTGAGGGAGCGCCGCACTGTCGGAGGGGCAGTACTGAGGGTGCGCCGCACTGTCGGAGGGGCAGTACTGAGGGAGCGCTGCACTGTCGGAGGAGCAGTACTGAGGGAGTGCAGCACTGTCGGAGGGGCAGTACTGAGGGAGCGCTGCACTGTCGGAGGGGCAGTACTGAGGGATCGCTGCACTGTCGGAGGGTCAGTACTGAGGGAGCGCTGCACTGTCGGAGGGTCAGTACTGAGGGTGCACCGCACTGTCGGAGGGTCAGTACTGAGGGATCGCTGCACTGTCGGAGGGTCAGTAATGAGGGAGCGCTGCACTGTCGGAGGGTCAGTACTGAGGGTGCGCCGCACTGTCGGAGAGTCAGTACTGAGGGTGCACCGCACTGTCGGAGGGTCAGTACTGAGGGATCGCTGCACTGTCGGAGGGGCAGTACTGAGGGAGCGCTGCAATGTCGGAGGGGCAGTACTGAGGGTGCGCTGCACTGTCGGAGGGTCAGTACTGAGGGTGCGCCGCACTGTCGGAGGGTCAGTATTGAGGGTGCACCGCACTGTCGGAGGGGCAGTACTGAGGGAGCGCTGCAATGTCGGAGGGGCAGTACTGAGGGTGCGCCGCACTGTCGGAAGGCCAGTACTGAGGGATCGCTGCACTGTCGGAGAGTCAGTACTGAGGGTGCACCGCACTGTCGGAGGGGCAGTACTGAGGGATCGCTGCACTGTCGGAGGGGCAGTACTGAGGGAGCGCTGCAATGTCGGAGGGGCAGTACTGAGGGAGCGCTGCACTGTCGGAGGGTCAGTACTGAGGGAGCGCTGCACTGTCGGAGGGGCAGTACTGAGGGAGCGCTGCACTGTCGGAGGGGCAGTACTGAGGGAGCGCTGCACTGTCGGAGGGGCAGTACTGAGGGAGCGCTGCAATGTCGGAGGGGCAGTACTGAGGGAGCGCTGCACTGTCGGAGGGTCAGTACTGAGGGTGCGCCGCACTGTCGGAGGGTCAGTACTGAGGGTGCACCGCACTGTCGGAGGGGCAGTACTGAGGGAGCGCTGCAATGTCGGAGGGGCAGTACTGAGGGTGCGCCGCACTGTCGGAAGGCCAGTACTGAGGGATCGCTGCACTGTTGGAGGGGCAGAACTGAGGGAGCGCCGCACTGTCTGCCTTCTCAGGTGGACGTAAATTCCGACAACACTATTGGAAGAAGAGCATGGGAAGAGTTTTCCCTGGTGTCCGGGGCCAATATTTGTCCCTCAACCAACATCACTTTAAAAAACAGATGATCTGGTCATTATCACATTGCTGTTTGTGGGAGCTTGCTGTGCGCAAATTGGCTGCCACGTTTTCCTACATTACAACAGTGACTACACTTCAAAAGTACTTCTTTGGCTGTGAAGCACTTTGGGACGTCCTGAGGTCGTGAATGGCGCTGTAGAAATGGGAGTTTTTATTCACCTCTGAGGCCCCTGGTTTGAATCCCCAGGGGGACCGGGTGTCAGTGATGTTGCGATGAGAGGTTGCGGTGGGGGGTGGGGGCGGGGGAGGATTGTGTGGTTGAGGCCTTCACAGAAAGGTCGGGGGGTGGTAAGGACCCTGCAGGGTGAATTCGGGTCCAGTCGCAATCTGGGGTGCAGACAGGGGACTTTGATCTGGGATCGAAGGGGGCGACACTTTGTAAAGTGAAAGGGTATAAAGGTTTTTTATTTATATAAAGCCCCTCCTCTCTTCTGACGAATGTTTCGAGATGGCCTTGCAGTGTTGTGAGGTGGAGGTAGGCCTGTGGGGGTCTGGGGGAGAGGGGAGCTCGGGTCCTGAGGAGGCAGAGGGTTTCATTCAGGGAGCAGCACCGCCATCAGCTGGCGCCCAGGTGTTACTGCAGCGAGGCATTCGACCCTTTGAAGGGAGTAGATTTTTACCCACCCCAACACCTAGTGTTTTCAGCAGTTTAATCCCTGTTCTCCATTCAGTGCCTTTTATTCCATCTATTGCTCTTTCTCTCTCTCTCTCCCCCCTTCTGTTTATCGACCTGTGTAAGTGTCCTTAACTAACTGATGCTCCCCTGGAGAGAGGGGAGTCCAGAGACCCAGGGTGTGCCCAGGTTTCTGTCTCTCTATCTCGTTGTCCCTCTCCCTCCCTCCTTCGATCTCTCCCCCTCTCTCCATCTCCCTTCCTCCCTCCTGGTCTCGCTCCCTCTCCCCCTCCACTCGAGGCCAGACTGGTTGAGGGGACACCGATTGCAGAACGGGCCTGGAGACGGCGAGTGGAGACCAGAGGATCTGTTTCTCTGCCCCTCACCAGGGCAGGAGGAGATAGAGCGCGGGGGGGGTGGTCGCGAGTCCATCAGACAACAGCTTTTACTGTTGGGCTTACCTTGTGTAAATAGATGTATTGTATAAATAAATGATTTCTGCACCATTTTATAAGCAAAGGCATCCGTCCACTTCTTGCTCTTCAAACCAGTGCTGCAGCACCCGTTCACTGTGCTCTGGAACCATCGCTCCGACAGGCCCTGCTAGCCCACAGCTTAAGGTTATCGCCACACCTCCCCCCACCCCACCGCCTCACAAAATTGCCCACTCCCACAGGGGTCAGGGTTCAGCTGGGTCGTCCTTCCTGTGCGAGCCCCAGGAGTGAGTCGGCCGCAACGTTTCAAATTTCAGGGCACTACAAGTGCCCCCTGACCATCCCCACCCCACTCCCCGCACACTGGGTCAGATCAGCACAGGCCGAGTATGCACCTTTCCTGCTCCGTGTGGGCAGGGACAACACGGGTCAGATACAGAGTAAAGCTCCCTCTACACTGTCCCATCAAACACTCCCAGGGCAGGTACAGCACGGGTTAGATACAGAGTAAAGCTCTCTCTACACTGTCCCATCAAACACTCCCAGGGCAGGTACAGCACAGGTTAGATACAGAGTAAAGCTCCCTCTACACTGTCCCATCAAACACTCCCAGGGCAGGTACAGCACGGGTTAGATACAGAGTAAAGCTCCCTCTACACTGTCCCATCAAACACTCCCAGGGCAGGTACACCACGGGTTAGATACAGAGTAAAGCTCCCTTTACACTGTCCCATCAAACACTCCCAGGGCAGGTACAGCACGGGTTAGATACAAAGTAAAGCTCCCTCTACACTGTCCCATCAAACACTCCCAGGGCAGGTACACCACGGGTTAGATACAGAGTAAAGCTCCCTCTACACTGTCCCATCAAACACTCCCAGGGCAGGTACAGCATGGGTTAGATACAGAGTAAAGCTCCCTCTACACTGTCCCATCAAACACTCCCAGGACAGGTACAGCACGGGTTAGATACAGAGTAAAGCTCCCTCTACACTGTCCCATCAAACACTCCCAGGGCAGGTACAGCATGGGTTAGATACAAAGTAAAGCTCCCTCTACACTGTCCCATCAAACACTCCCAGGGCAGGTACTTCGCCCTCTTGACGTGGAAGGCAGCCAAACTGAAATTTATATTAAATTTATTGAAATCCAGCAGCTCCGTAAACATTTTTTGTTTTTGTTTTTTGCGGCATGAAGCGTTTGAGACGCTCGATGATGTGGTCCGCCAAGACGGGTAGGGAGCCAAGCGGGTGCGGGGGGGGCTCGTGAAATCTGGTCCGGAACCCCAACGCGACAGACAGGAATGAGGTGACTTGAGTGCGAGGTCCATGCCGAGGTCGGGGGAGGAGGGTGGGGCGAGAGGCTGTCTCGCCCCCCACCCACCCACCCTGCCGTAGAGTGGCGCGGCCTGGGTATTGCATCACCGGAGTGCGACTGGTGACACTCCATCAAATACTGGCAAATTGGTCCCATTGGACTAATGTTAATTGATGGTCTCAGACAACCTTCTAACCTCTTCACCCCTCCCCAATTAATAAATAATGAAATAAATAATTACAAAAAGCCGGGGTCCGGACTAGAGACCAGCGAGGTTATCACCTCTGTGGCCTTCCCCTCCTTTTCTCACACACACACACATATACATTTCCTCTTGTGCACAGAGATGCAGGACACCCACTCCCTCGTTTGGCCACGATCGTTTGTTCCGCTCCCTCCACCGAGGGAGGGTGAAAGGCGGGGTGGGGTAGTAAAGGAGCCCCTTGTACTGCCAGCCCCCTATCCCATTCCCCCCCTCAGCCCCCTTTTCTTGTTGTATTACTGGGGGCGGTGGGGTGGAGGATGGATAAGGGGCTTAGTGTCTTGGGAGCAGGGTGGGGGGGCGTAAAATGGGGTAAAGGGGCAGAGGGTAGGCTTTGAAACCCATTCCCCCCCTGTAAATGCCAGCCTCTTATCCCACTACCCACCTCAGCCCCCTTATCCTGTTGTATTGCTGGGGGCGGGTTGGGTAGTTTGGGGGAGGGCAGGGCGGGAGCTAAGCTTCTGAGATGGGTTTGTACGACTTTGAGTGGGTGGTGGTGGTGGGGGGGTCCTTCCTAAAGCGGAGGGAAAGGGGCAGAGGGAAGCCTTTGAAAGGCACCCACTCTGCCAGTCCCTATCTCCCTTCCCCTCATCCCCCCCCCCTTTCCTGCTGTATTGCCGGGGTCGGGAAGGGCAGCCCCTCTGAGACCCCACCCCTACTGTAGTGGGGGGGGAAAGAGAGACAAAGGATGGAGGGCTAAGCTTATGGGACGTGTTTGCACGAACGCCTCCCCTTTAAGGGAAGGAGGGGGTGTCCTGCCCGAGGAGGGGGGTAACCGGGGGGGGAGGGGGGTAACGGGGGGGGGGGGGGTCCTGTGGATCAAGTTCAGCTGGAGGTCGAGAACCTGCGACGCAGCCGAGCGACCATTAAAAAACAAGACTTCTCTTATCAAAAAAAAATGTTTGGTGTTGGTTGTTGCCGTTGAGTCTCCTCAGGTATGTCGTTGTATCGTTTGATTCTTGTCTCTATTTTCTTTTTTGTTCCTTTTCTTCTTTTTGATATACTCCTTTCGTTAAAAGCCCTT
Source organism: Somniosus microcephalus (assembly GCF_052327205.1). Taxonomy (NCBI): domain Eukaryota; kingdom Metazoa; phylum Chordata; class Chondrichthyes; order Squaliformes; family Somniosidae; genus Somniosus; species Somniosus microcephalus. The sequence continues at coordinate 71,737,129 of NW_028225179.1, forward strand.
AAATATTACACGTGGCTGCGTTGAGGGAAGATAATAGATGGAAGGGAGAGAGAGAAGAGGCCGAGCGTCCGGCTCGGCCCCCGTCCGGCCGCCACATGCACCGCCGCTGCCGCACTTGTCCTGTTGTCTCTTTATTGTTGGGCGGGCGGAGAGTGTCCGACTGTTCACTGCGTGACAGCAGGCTACCGGCAGGGGGGCACCGCCCTCGAAGGCGATAAACCCTGACTTCAACTGAGGGAGAGGGAGGGTAAGAGAGGGAGGGTGGGGTAAGGGAGAGGGAGAGAGAGGGGGGGTAAGGGAGAGAGATGGGGGGTAAGGGAGAGGGACCGAGAGGGTGAGAGGAAGTGGGTGGGTGGGAGGGAGAGGAAGTGGGAGGGAGGGAGGGAGGGAGGGAGAGAAAGTGGGTGGGAGGGAGGGAGGGAGAGAAAGTGGGTGGGAGGGAGGGAGGGAGAGAAAGTGGGTGGGAGGGAGGGAGGGAGAGAAAGTGGGTGGGAGGGAGGGAGGGAGAGAAAGTGGGAGGGAGGGAGGGAGAGAAAGTGGGAGGGAGGGAGGGAGAGAAAGTGGGAGGGAGGGAGGGAGAGAAAGTGGGAGGGAGGGAGGGAGAGAAAGTGGGAGGGAGGGAGGGAGAGAAAGTGGGAGGGAGGGAGGGAGGGAGGGAGAGAAAGTGGGAGGGAGGGAGGGAGGGAGGGAGAGAAAGTGGGAGGGAGGGAGGGAGGGAGAGAAAGTGGGAGGGAGGGAGGGAGAGAAAGTGGGAGGGAGGGAGGGAGAGAAAGTGGGAGGGAGGGAGGGAGAGAAAGTGGGAGGGAGGGAGGGAGAGAAAGTGGGAGGGAGGGAGAGAAAGTGGGAGGGAGGGAGAGAAAGTGGGAGGGAGGGAGGGAGAGAAAGAGGGAGGGAGGGAGAGAAAGTGGGAGGGAGGGAGAGAAAGTGGGAGGGAGGGAGGGAGAGAAAGTGGGAGGGAGGGAATAGAGTAATAGTAAATTTATTTCTTTATCTAACTATCTTATTTATTTATATCCCTATTTCTTTCTTTATCTAACTATTATTTATTTATTTCTATAATATTTCTTTATTTATTTCTCTACCATTTATTTATTTATATCAATATTTCTTATTTCTTATACTATCAACTATTTCTTTATTTCTTTATCTAAATATTTCTTTATTTATTTAAATATTTCTTTATTATACTAGATATATCTTATCTTATTTATCTAAATATTTCTTTATTTATTATCTCACTATTTCTTTATTTCTCTAAATATTTCTTTATTTCTCTAACTAATTTCTTTATTTCTCTCAATATTCTTTCTCTAACTATTTATTTCTTCTTTATCTCCCTATTTATTTAATATTCTATAACTATTTCTTTCTTCTTTATATAAATATTATCTCTATTTATTTCTCTCCCTATTTATTTCTTTATCTCCTATATATTTCTTTCTTTCTCTCCCTATTTCTTTCTTTCTTTATCTACACTATTTATTTATTTCTTATCTACCTATTTCTTTCTTTCTTACTCTCACTATTTCTTCTTTATTCTCTCCCTATTTCTTTCATTTCTTCTCTACCCTATTTCTTCTATCTTCTCTCCCTATTTCTTATTTCTTTCTCTCCCTATTTCTTTCTTTCTTTCTCTACCTATTCTTTATTTCTTTCTCTCCCTATTTCTTTCTTTCTTTCTCTCCCTATTTCTTTCTTTCTTCTCTCCCTATTTCTTTCTTTCTTTCTCTCCCTATTTCTTTCTTTCTTTCTCTCCCTATTTCTTTCTTTCTTCTCTCCCTATTTATTTCTTTCTTTCTCTCCCTATTTCTTTCTTTCTTTCTCTCCCTATTTCTTTCTTCTCTTTCTCTCCCATATTTCTTTCTCTTATCTTCTCTCCCTATTTCTTTCTTTCTTTCTCTCCCTATTTCTTTCTTTCTTTCTCTCCCTATTTCTTCTTTCTTTCTCTCCCTATTTCTTTCTTTCTTTCTCTCCCTATCTATTTCTTTCTTTCTCTCCCTATTTCTTTCTTTCTTTCTCTCCCTATTTCTTTCTTTCTTTCTCTCCCTATTTCTTTCTTTCTTTCTCTCCCTATTTCTTTCTTTCTTTCTCTCCCTATTTCTTTCTTTCTTCTCTCTCCCTATTTCTTTCTTTCTTTCTCTCCCTATTTCTTTCTTTCTTTCTCTCCCTATTTCTTTCTTTCTTTCTCTCCCTATTTCTTTCTTTCTTTCTCTCCCTATTTCTTCTTTCTTTCTCTCCCTATTTCTTTCTTTCTTTCTCTCCCTATTTCTTTCTTTCTTTCTCTCCCTATTTCTTTCTTCTCTTCTCTCCCTATTTCTTTCTTCTTTCTCTCCCTATTTCTTTCTTTCTTTCTCTCCCTATTTCTTTCTTCTCTCCTATCTTTCTCTCCCTATTTCTTTCTTTCTTTCTCTCCCTATTTCTTCTTTCTTTCTCTCCCTATTTCTTTCTTTCTTTCTCTCCCTATTTCTTTCTTTCTTCTCTCCCTATTTCTTTCTTTCTCTCCCTATTTCTTCTTTCTTTCTCTCCCTATTTCTTTCTTTCTTTCTCTCCCCTATTTCTTTCTTTCTCTCTCTCTCCCTATTTCTTTCTT
>NW_028225179.1:71740218-71845218 GCF_052327205.1 Somniosus microcephalus
GGGAGGGGCTTGTGATTTGAGGGAGGGAGGGGTTGTGATGTGAAGGAGGGAGGGGCTTGTGAAATGTGGGAGGGAGGGGCTTCTGATCTGGGAGGGAGGGGCTTGTGATGTGAGGGAGGGAGGGGCTTGTGATGTGAGGGAGGAGCTTGTGATGTGAGGGAGGGAGGGGCTTGTGATGTGAGGGAGGGGCTTGTGATGTGAGGGAGGGAGGGGTTTGTGATGTGAAGGAGGGGCTTGTGATGTGAGGGAGGGAGCGGCTTGTGATGTGAGGGAGGGGCTTGTGATGTGAGGGAGGGAGGGGCTTGTGATGTGAGGGTGGGGGGGCTTGTGATGTGGGGGAGGGAGGGGCTTGTGATGTGATGTGAGGGAGGGAGGGGCTTGTGATGTGAGGATGGGGGGGCTTGTGATGTGAGGGAGGGGCTAGTGATGTGAGGGAGGGAGGGGCTTGTGATGTGAGGGAGGGAGGGGCTTGTGATGTGAGGGAGGGAGGGGCTTGTGATGTGTGGGAGGGAGGGGCTTGTGATGTCTGTGAGAGGCTTGTGATGTGTGGGAGGGAGGGGCTTGTGATGTGAGTGAGGGGGGGCTGTGATGTGATTTGAGGGAGGGGCTTGTGAGGTGTGGGAGGGAGCGGCTTGTGATGTGATGTGAGGGAGGTTCTTGTGATGTGAGGGAGGGGCTTGTGATGTGAGGGAGGGAGGAGCTTGTCATGTGAGGGAGGGAGGGTCTTGTGATGTGAGGGAGGGAGGGGCTTGTGATCTGAGGGAGGGAGGGGCTTCTGATGTGTGTGAGGGGCTTGTGATGTGTGGGAGGGAGGGGCTTGTGATGTGTTGGAGGGGGTGTGATGTGTGGGAGGGAGGGGCCGTGATGTGATGTGAGGGAGGGGCTTGTGATGTGTGGGAGGGAGGGGCTTGTGATGTGAGGGAGGTGCTTGTGATGTGAGGGCGGGAGTGGCTTGTGATGTAAGGGAGGGAGGGGCTTGTGATGTGAGGGAGGGAGGGGCTTGTGATGTGAGGGAGGGCGGGGCTTGTGATGTGAGGGAGGGGGTTGTGATGTGAGGGAGGGAGGGGCTTCTGATGTGTGTGAGGGGCTTGTGATGTGTGGGAGGGAGGGGCTTGTGATGTGTTGGAGGGGGTGTGATGTGTGGGAGGGAGGGGCTTGTGATGTGAGGGAGGGAGGGGCCGTGATGTGATGTGAGGGAAGGGCTTGTGATGTGTGGGAGGGAGGGGCTTGTGATGTGAGGGAGGTGCTTGTGATGTGAGGGCGGGAGTGGCTTGTGATGTAAGGGAGGGAGGGGCTTGTGATGTGAGGGAGGGAGGGGCTTGTGATGTGATGTGAGGGAGGTTCTTGTGATGTGAGGGAGGGGCTTGTGATGTGAGGGAGGGGCTTGTGATGTGAGGGAGGGAGGGGCTTCTGATGTGTGCGAGGGGCTTGTGATCTGAGGGAGGGAGGAGCTTGTCATGTGAGGGAGGGAGGGTCTTGTGATGTGAGGGAGGGAGGGGCTTGTGATCTGAGGGAGGGCGGGGCTTGTGATGTGAGGGAGGGGGTTGTGATGTGAGGGAGGGAGGGGCTTCTGATGTGTGCGAGGGGCTTGTGATGTGGGGGAGGGAGAGGCTTGTGATGTGAGGGAGGGAGGGTCTTGTGATGTGAGGGAGGGAGGGGCTTGTGATGTGAGGGAGGGGCATGTGATGTGAGGGAGGTGCTTGTGATGTGAGGGAGGGGCTTGTGATGTGAGGGAGGGAGGGGCTTCTGATGTGTGCGAGGGGCTTGTGATGTGGGGGAGGGAGAGGCTTGTGATGTGAGGGAGGGAGGGTCTTGTGATGTGAGGGAGGGAGGGGCTTGTGATGTGAGGGAGGGGCTTGTGATGTGAGGGAGGGAGGGGCTTGTGATGTGAAGGATGGTTGGGCTTGTGAGGGAGGCAGAGGCTTGTGATGTGAGGGACGGAGGGGCTTGTGATGTGTGGGAGGGAGGGGCTTGTGGTGTGTTGGAGGGAGGGGCTTGTGATGTCTGTGAGAGGCTTGTTATGTGTGGGAGGGAGGGGCTTGTGATGTGAGGGAGGGGGGGCTGTGATGTGATTTGAGGGAGGGGCTTGTGAGGTGTGGGAGGGAGCGGCTTGTGATGTGATGTGAGGGAGGTTCTTGTGATGTGAGGGAGGGGCTTGTGATGTGAGGAAGGGAGGGGCTTGTGATGTGAGGGAGGGAGGGGCTTCTGATGTGTGCGAGGGGCTTGTGATCTGAGGGAGGGAGGAGCTTGTCATGTGAGGGAGGGAGGGGCTTGTGATGTGAGGGAGGGAGGGGCTTGTGATCTGAGGGAGGGCAGGGCTTGTGATGTGAGGGAGGGGGTTGTGATGTGAGGGAGGGAGGGGCTTCTGATGTGTGCGAGGGGCTTGTCATGTGAGGGAGGGAGAGGCTTGTGATGTGAGGGAGGGAGGGTCTTATGATGTGAGGGAGGGAGGGGCTTCTGATGGGTGCGAGGGGCTTGTGATGTGAGGGAGGGAGGGGCTTGTGATGTGAGGAGGGAGGGGCTTGTGATGTGTGGGAGGGACTTGTGATGTGAGGGAGGGAGGGGCTTGTGAAATGTGGGAGGGAGGGGCTTGTGAGGGAGGGAGGGAGGGGCTTCTGATGTGAGGGAGTGAGCGGCTTGTGATGTGAGGGAGGGAGGGGCTTGTGAAATGTGGGAGGGAGGGGCTTCTGATCTGGGAGGTAAGGGCCTTGTGATGTGAGGGAGGGAGGGGCTTGTGATGTGAAGGAGGAGCTTGTGATGTGAGGGAGGGCGGGGCTTGTGATGTGAGGGAGGGGGGGCTGTGATGTGATTTGAGGGAGGGGCTTGTGAGGTGTGGGTGGGAGCGGCTTGTGATGTGATGTGAGGGAGGTTCTTGTGATGTGAGGGAGGGGCTTGTGATGTGAGGAAGGGAGGGGCTTGTGATGTGAGGGAGGGAGGGGCTTCTGATGTGTGCGAGGGGCTTGTGATCTGAGGGAGGGAGGAGCTTGTCATGTGAGGGAGGGAGGGGCTTGTGATGTGAGGGAGGGAGGGGCTTGTGATCTGAGGGAGGGCGGGGCTTCTGATGTGTGCGAGGGGCTTGTCATGTGAGGGAGGGAGAGGCTTGTGATGTGAGGGAGGGAGGGTCTTGTGATGTGAGGGACGGAGGGGCTTCTGATGGGTGCGAGGGGCTTGTGATGTGAGGGAGGGAGGGGCTTGTGATGTGAGGAGGGAGGGGCTTGTGATGTGTGGGAGGGGCTTGTGATGTGTGGGAGGGAGGGACTTGTGATGTGAGGGAGGGAGGGGCTTGTGAAATGTGGGAGGGAGGGGCTTGTGAGGGAGGGAGGGAGGGGCTTCTGATGTGAGGGAGTGAGCGGCTTGTGATGGGCTTGTGAAATGTGGGAGGGAGGGGCTTCTGATCTGGGAGGGAGGGGCTTGTGATGTGAGGGAGGGAGGGGCTTGTGATGTGAAGGAGGAGCTTGTGATGTGAGGGAGGGAGGGGCTTGTGATGTGAGGGAGGGGGGGCTGTGATGTGATTTGAGGGAGGGGCTTGTGAGGTGTGGGAGGGAGCGGCTTGTGATGTGATGTGAGGGAGGTTCTTGTGATGTGAGGGAGGGGGTAGTGATGTGAGGAAGGGAGGGGCTTGTGATGTGAGGGAGGGAGGGGCTTCTGATGTGTGCGAGGGGCTTGTGATGTGAGGGAGGGAGGAGCTTGTCATGTGAGGGAGGGAGGGGCGTGTGATGTGAGGGAGGGGCTTGTGATGTGAGGGAGGGAGGGGCTTGTGATGTGAGGGAGGTTCTTGTGATGTGATGGAGGGGCTTGTGATGTGAGGGAGGGAGGGGCTTGTGATGTGTGGGTGGGGCTTGTGATGTGTGGGAGGGGCTTGTGATGTGTGGGAGGGAGGGGCTTGTGATGTGAGGGAGGGGCTAGTGATGTGAGGGAGGGGCATGTGCTGTGTGGGAGGGAGGGGCTTGTAATGTGAGGGAGGGAGGGGCTTGTGATGTGTGGGAGGGAGGGGCTTGTGATGTGAGGGAGGGAGGGGATTGTGATGTGAGGTAGGGGCTTGTGATGTGAGGGAGGGAGGGGCTTGTGATGTGATGTCAGGGAGGGGCTTGGGTTGTGATGTCAGGGAGGGGCTTGTGATGTGATGTCAGGGAGGGGCTTGTGATGTGATGTCAGGGAGGGGCTTGTGATGTGTGAGAGGGGCTTGTGATGTGTGGGAGGGAGGGGCTTGTGATGTGAGGGAGGGGCTAGTGATGTGAGGGAGGGGCATGTGCTGTGTGGGAGGGAGGGGCTTGTAATGTGAGGGAGGGAGGGGCTTCTGATGTGTGGGAGGGAGGGGCTTGTGATGTGTGGGAGGGAGGGGATTGTGATGTGAGGTAGGGGCTTGTGATGTGAGGGAGGGAGGGGCTTGTGATGTGTGGGAGGGAGGGAACTTGTGATGTGAGGGAGGGAAGGGCTTGTGATGTGAGGGAGGGAGGGGCTTGTGATATGATGTGAGGGAGGGGCTTGTGATGTGAGGGAGGGGCTTGTGATGTGTTGGAGGGAGGGGCTTGCAATGTGAGGGCAGAAGCGGCTTGTGATGTAACGGAGGGAGGGGCTTGTGATGTGAGGGAGGGAGGGGCTTGTGATGTGATGTGAGTGAGGGGCTTGTGATGTGAGGGAGGGGCTTGTGATGTGAGGGAGGGGCTTGTGATGTGAGGGAGGGAGGGGCTTGTGATCTGAGGGGGAGGGGCGTGTGATGTGGGGGGAGGGGCTTGTGATGTGAGGGAGGGGCTTGTGATGTGTGGGAGGGAGGGGCTTGTGATGTGAGGGAGGGGCTTGTGATGTGAGGGCAGAAGTGGCTTGTGATGTAATGGAGGGAGGGGCTTGTGATATGTGGGAAGGAGGGGCTTGTGATGTGATGTGAGGGAGGGGCTTGTGATGTGAGTGAGGGGCTTGTGATGTGAGGGAGGGGCTTGTGATGTGAGGGAGGGAGGGGCTTGTGATGTGAGGGGGAGGGGCTGGTGATGTGAGGGAGGGAGGGGCTTGTGAGGGAGGGGAGGGGCATCTGATGTGAGGGAGGGAGCGGCTTGTGATGTGCTGTCAGGGAGGGGCTTCTGATGTGAGGGAGGGAGTGGCTTTCGATGTGATGTCAGGGAGTGGCTTGTGATGTGTGGGAGGGGGTTGTGATGTGTGGGAGGGAGGGGTTTGTGATGTGAGGGAGGGAGGGGATTAGGGAGGAAGGGGCTGGTGATGGGAGGGGGAGGGGCTGGTGATGTGATGGAGGGGCTTGGGATGTGATGTCAGGGAGGGGCTTCTGATATGAGGGAGGCAGGGGCTTGTGATGTGAGGGATGGAGGGGCTTGTGATGTGAGGGAGGGGCTTGTGATGTGAGGGAGGGAAGGGCTTGTGATGTGTGGGAGGGAGGGGCTTGTGATTTGAGGGAGGGAGGGGCTTGTGATGAGAGGTGGTGGGGCTTGTGATGTGATGTGAGGGAGGGGCTTGTGATGTGAGGGAGGGAGGGGCTTGTGATGTGAGGGGGAGATGCTTGTGATGTGATATGAGGGAGGGGCTTGTGATGTGTGGGTGGGAGGGGCTTGTGATGTGAGGGAGGGGCTTGTGATGTGGGAGCGGGAGTGGCTTGTGATGTGAGGGAGGGAGGGGCTTGTGATGTGAGGGCGGGAGTGGCTTGTGATGTGAGGGAGGGAGGGGCTTGTGATGTGATGTGAGGGAGGTTCTTGTGATGTGAGGGAGAGGCTTGTGATGTGAGGGAGGGAGGGGCTTGTGATGTGAGGGAGGGAGGGGCTTCTGATGTGTGCAAGGGGCTTGTGATCTGAGGGAGGGAGGAGCTTGTCATGTGAGGGAGGGAGGGTCTTGTGATGTGAGGGATGGAGGGGCTTGTGATCTGAGGGAGGGCGGGGCTTGTGATGTGAGGGAGGGGGTTGTGATGTGAGGGAGGGAGGGGCTTCTGATGTGTGCGAGGGGCTTGTGATGTGGGGGAGGGAGAGGCTTGTGATGTGAGGGAGGGAGGGTCTTGTGATGTGAGGGAGGGAGGGGCTTGTGATGTGAGGGAGGGGCATGTGATGTGAGGGAGGGGCTTGTGATGTGAGTGATGGAGGGGCTTGTGATGCGTGGGAGGGAGGGGATTGTGATGTGTCGGAAGGGTTTGTGATGTGTGGGGGGAGGGGCTTGTGATGTGAGGGAAGGGCTTGTGATGTGAGGGAGGGGCTTTTGATGTGAGGGATGGAGGGGCTTGTGATCTGAGGGAGGGCGGGGCTTGTGATGTGAGGGAGGGGGTTGTGATGTGAGGGAGGGAGGGGCTTCTGATGTGTGCGAGGGGCTTGTGATGTGGGGGAGGGAGAGGCTGGTGATGTGAGGGAGGGAGGGTCTTGTGATGTGAGGGAGGGAGGGGCTTGTAATGTGAGGGAGGGGCATGTGATGTGAGGGAGGGGCTTGTGATGTGAGTGATGGAGGGGCTTGTGATGCGTGGGAGGGAGGGGATTGTGATGTGTCGGAAGGGTTTGTGATGTATGGGGGGAGGGGCTTGTGATGTGAGGGAAGGGCTTGTGATGTGAGGGAGGGGCTTTTGATGTGAGGGAGGGAGGGGCTTGTGATGTGAGGCAGGCGCTTGTGATGTGATGTCAGGGAGGGACTTCTGATGTGAGGGAGGGACTGGCTTGTGATATGATGTCAGGGAGGGGCTTGTGATGTGTGGGAGGGAGGGGCTTGCATTGTGAGGGAGAGGGTTGTGATGTGAATGAGGGGGGGCTTGTGATGTGTGGGAGGGAGGGGCTTGTGATGTGATGTCAGGGAGGGGCTTGTGATGTGTGGGAGGGAGGGGCTTGTGATTTGAGGGAGGGAGGGGCTTGTGATGTGAAGGAGGGAGGGGCTTGTGAAATGTGGGAGGGAGGGGCTTCTGATCTGGGAGGGAGGGGCTTGTGATGTGAGGGAGGGAGGGGCTTGTGATGTGAGGGAGGAGCTTGTGATGTGAGGGAGGGAGGGGCTTGTGATGTGAGGGAGGGGCTTGTGATGTGAGGGAGGGAGGGGTTTGTGATGTGAAGGAGGGGCTTGTGATGTGAGGGAGGGAGCGGCTTGTGATGTGAGGGAGGGGCTTGTGATGTGAGGGAGGGAGGGGCTTGTGATGTGAGGGTGGGAGGGGCTTGTGATGTGGGGGAGGGAGGGGCTTGTGATGTGAGGGAGGGAGGGGCTTGTGATGTGAGGATGGGGGGCTTGTGATGTGAGGGAGGGGCTAGTGATGTGAGGGAGGGAGGGGCTTGTGATGTGAGGGAGGGAGGGGCTTGTGATGTGTGGGAGGGGCTTGTGAAGTGAGGGAGGGGCTTGTGATGTGAGGGAGGGAGGGGCTTGTGATTTGTGAGAAGGAGGGGCTTGTGAGGGAGGGAGGGGCTTGTGATGTGTGGGAGGGAGGGGCTTGTGATGTGTGGGAGGGGCTTGTGTTGTGAGGGAGGGAGGGGCTTGGGATGTGTGGGAGGGAGGGGCTTGTGAGGGAGGGAGGTGCTTGTGATGTGTGTAGAGGGAGGGGCTTGTGATGTGAGGGAGGGGCTTGTGATGTGTTGGAGGGGCTTTTGATGTGAGGGAGGGAGGGGCTTGTGATGTGAGGGAGGGTTGGGCTTGAGAGGGAGGGAGGGGCTTGTGATCTGAGGGAGGGGCTTGTGATGTGTGGGAGGGAGGGGCTTGTGATGTGAGGGAGGGAGGGGCTTGTGATGTGTGTGAGGGGCTTGTGATGTGTGGGAGGGAGGGGCTTGTGATGTGATGGATGGAGGGGCTGGTGATGTGAGGGGGAGGGGCTTATGATGTGTGAGGAAGGGGTTTGTGATATGTGGGAGGGAGGGGCTTGTGATGTGTGGGAGGTGCTTGTGATGTGAGGGCGGGAGTGGCTTGGGATGTAAGGGAGGGAGGGGCTTGTGATGTGAGGGAGGGCGGGGCTTGTGATGTCATGTGAGGGAGGTTCTTGTGATGTGAGGAAGGGGCTTGTGATGTGAGGGGAGGGAGGGGCTTGTGATGTGAGGGAGGGAGGGGCTTCTGATGTGTGCGAGGGGCTTGTGATCTGAGGGAGGGAGGAGCTTGTCATGTGAGGGAGGGAGGGGCTTGTGATGTCAGTGAGAGGCTTGTGATGTGAGGGAGGGGCTTCTGATGTAAGAGAGGGCGGGGCTTGTGATGTCAGTGAGGGGCTTGTGAAGTGAGGGAGGGAGGGGCTTGTGATGTGAGGGAGGGAGCTGCTTGTGATGTGTGGGAAGGAGGGGCTTGTGAGGGAGGGAGGGGATTGTGATGTGTGAGAGGGGCTTGTGATGTGACGGAGGGAGGGGCTTGGGAGGGAGGGAGGTGCTTGTGATGTGTGGGAGGGGCTTGTGATGTGAAGGAGGGGCATGTGATGTGAGGGAGGGGCTTGTGATGTGAGGGAGGGGCTTGTGATGTGAAGGAGGGAGGGGCTTGTGAAGTGAGGGAGTGTTGGGCTTGAGTGGGAGGGAGGGGCTTGTGATGTGAGGGAGGGAGGGGCTTGTGATGTGTGGGAGGGAGGGGCTTGTGATGTGTTGGAGGGGCTTGTGATGTGTGGGAGGGAGGGGCTTGTGATGTGAGGGAGGGAGGGGCCGTGATGTGATGTGAGGGAGGGGCTTGTGATGTGTGGGAGGGAGGGGCTTGTGATGTGAGGGAGGTGTTTGTGATGTGAGGGAGGGAGGGGCTTGTGATGTGATGTGAGGGAGGTTCTTGTGATGTGAGGGAGGGGCTTGTGATGTGAGGGAGGCAGGGGCTTGTGATGTGAGGGAGGGAGGGGCTTCAGATGTGTGCGAGGTGCTTGTGATCTGAGGGAGGGAGGAGCTTGTCATGTGAGGGAGGGAGGGTCTTGTGATGTGAGGGAGGGAGGGGCTTGTGATCTGAGGGAGGGCGGGGCTTGTGATGTGAGGGAGGGGGTTGTGATGTGAGGGAGGGAGGGGCTTCTGATGTGTGTGAGGGGCTTGTGATGTGGGGGAGGGAGAGGCTTGTGATGTGAGGGATGGAGGGTCTTGTGATGTGAGGGAGGGAGGGGCTTGTGATGTGAGGGAGGGGCAAGTGATGTGAGGGAGGGGCTTGTGATGTGAGGGAGGGGCTTGTGATGTGAGGGAGGGAGGGGCTTGTGATGTGAAGGAGGGTTGGGCTTGTGAGGGAGGCAGAGGCTTGTGAGGGAGGGAGGGGCTTATGATGTGTGGGAGGGTGGGGCTTGTGATGTGTTGGAGGGAGGGGCTTGTGATGTCTGTGAGAGGCTTGTTATGTGTGGGAGGGAGGGGCTTGTGATGTGAGTGAGGGGGGGCTGTGATGTGATTTGAGGGAGGGGCTTGTGAGGTGTGGGAGGGAGCGGCTTGTGATGTGATGTGAGGGAGGTTCTTGTGATGTGAGGGAGGGGCTTGTGATGTGAGGAAGGGAGGGGCTTGTGATGTGAGGGAGGGAGGGGCTTCTGATGTGTGCGAGGGGCTTGTGATCTGAGGGAGGGAGGAGCTTGTCATGTGAGGGAGGGAGGGGCTTGTGATGTGAGGGAGGGAGGGGCTTGTGATGTGAGGGCGGGGCTTGTGATGTCACAGAGGGGCTTGTGATGTGAGGGGGGCTTGTGATGTGTGGGAGGGAGGGGCTTGTGATGTGAGGGAGGGAGGGGCTTGTGATGTGAGGGCGGGGCTTGTGATGTGAGGGAGGGGCTTGTGATGTGAGGGAGGGAGGGGCTTGTGATGTAAGGGAGGGAGGGGATTGTGATGTCTGTGAGGGGCTTGTGATGTGATGGAGGGAGGGGCCTGTGATGTGAGAGAGGGGTTTGTGATGTGAGGGAGGGAGGGGCTTGTGCTGTGAGGGAGGGGCTTGTGATGTGAGGGAGGGAGGGGCTTGTGATGTGAAGGAGGGGCTTCTGATGTGAGGGAGGGGCTTGTGATGTGTGTGAGCGAGTGGGTTGTGATGTGAGGGAGGGAGGGGCTTGTGATGTGAGGGAGGGGCTTGTGATGTGAGGTTGGGAGGGTCTTGTGATGTGAGGGAGGGAGTGGCTTGTGATGTAAGGGAGGGAGGGGCTTGTAATGTGATGTGAGGGAGGGGCTTGTGATGTGAGGGAGGGAGGGGCTTGTGATGTGAGGGAGGGAGGGGCATGTGATGTGAGGGAGGGAGAGGCTTGAGATGTGAGGGAGGGAGAGGCTTGAGATGTGAGGGAGGGAGGGGATTGTGATGTGATGGAGAGGCTTGTGATGTGTGGGAGGGAGGGGCTTGTGATGTGTGGGAGGGAGGGGCTTGTGATGTGAGGGAGGGAGGGGCTTGTGATGTGAGGGGGAGGGGCTTGTGATGTGAGGGGGAGGGGCTTGTGATGTGTGGGAGGGGGGCTTGTGATGTGAGGGAGGGAGGGGCTAGTGATGTGAGGGCGGGGCTTGTGATGTCACAGAGGGGCTTGTGATGTGAGGGGGGCTTGTGATGTGTGGGAGGGAGGGGCTTGTGATGTGAGGGAGGGAGGGGCTTGTGATGTGAGGGCGGGGCTTGTGATGTGAGGGAGGGGCTTGTGATGTGAGGGAGGGAGGGGCTTGTGATGTAAGGGAGGGAGGGGATTGTGATGTCTGTGAGGGGCTTGTGATGTGATGGAGGGAGGGGCCTGTGATGTGAGAGAGGGGTTTGTGATGTGAGGGAGGGAGGGGCTTGTGCTGTGAGGGAGGGGCTTGTGATGTGAGGGAGGGAGGGGCTTGTGATGTGAAGGAGGGGCTTCTGATGTGAGGGAGGGGCTTGTGATGTGTGTGAGCGAGTGGGTTGTGATGTGAGGGAGGGAGGGGCTTGTGATGTGAGGGAGGGGCTTGTGATGTGAGGTTGGGAGGGTCTTGTGATGTGAGGGAGGGAGTGGCTTGTGATGTAAGGGAGGGAGGGGCTTGTAATGTGATGTGAGGGAGGGGCTTGTGATGTGAGGGAGGGAGGGGCTTGTGATGTGAGGGAGGGAGGGGCATGTGATGTGAGGGAGGGAGAGGCTTGAGATGTGAGGGAGGGAGAGGCTTGAGATGTGAGGGAGGGAGGGGATTGTGATGTGATGGAGAGGCTTGTGATGTGTGGGAGGGAGGGGCTTGTGATGTGTGGGAGGGAGGGGCTTGTGATGTGAGGGAGGGAGGGGCTTGTGATGTGAGGGGGAGGGGCTTGTGATGTGAGGGGGAGGGGCTTGTGATGTGTGGGAGGGGGGCTTGTGATGTGAGGGAGGGAGGGGCTTGTGATGTGAGGGAGGGAGGGGCTTGTGATGTGAGGGAGGGAGGGGCTTCTGATGTGTGCGAGGGGCTTGTGATCTGAGGGAGGGAGGAGCTTGTCATGTGAGGGAGGGAGGGTCTTGTGATGTGAGGGATGGAGGGGCTTGTGATCTGAGGGAGGGCGGGGCTTGTGATGTGAGGGAGGGGGTTGTGATGTGAGGGAGGGAGGGGCTTCTGATGTGTGCGAGGGGCTTGTGATGTGGGGGAGGGAGAGGCTTGTGATGTGAGGGAGGGAGGGTCTTGTGATGTGAGGGAGGGAGGGGCTTGTAATGTGAGGGAGGGGCATGTGATGTGAGGGAGGGGCTTGTGATGTGAGTGATGGAGGGGCTTGTGATGCGTGGGAGGGAGGGGATTGTGATGTGTCGGAAGGGTTTGTGATGTGTGGGGGGAGGGGCTTGTGATGTGAGGGAAGGGCTTGTGATGTGAGGGAGGGGCTTTTGATGTGAGGGAGGGAGGGGCTTGTGATGTGAGGCAGGCGCTTGTGATGTGATGTCAGGGAGGGACTTCTGATGTGAGGGAGGGACTGGCTTGTGATATGATGTCAGGGAGGGGCTTGGGATGTGTGGGAGGGAGGGGCTTGCATTGTGAGGGAGAGGGTTGTGATGTGAATGAGGGGGGGCTTGTGATGTGTGGGAGGGAGGGGCTTGTGATGTGATGTCAGGGAGGGGCTAGTGATGTGAGGGAAGGAGGGGCTTGTGATGTGTGGGAGGGAGGGGCTTGTGATGTCAGGGAGGGAGGGGCTTGTGATTTGAGGGAGGGAGGGGTTGTGATGTGAAGGAGGGAGGGGCTTGTGAAATGTGGGAGGGAGGGGCTTCTGATCTGGGAGGGAGGGGCTTGTGATGTGAGGGAGGGAGGGGCTTGTGATGTGAGGGAGGAGCTTGTGATGTGAGGGAGGGAGGGGCTTGTGATGTGAGGGAGGGGCTTGTGATGTGAGGGAGGGAGGGGTTTGTGATGTGAAGGAGGGGCTTGTGATGTGAGGGAGGGAGCGGCTTGTGATGTGAGGGAGGGGCTTGTGATGTGAGGGAGGGAGGGGCTTGTGATGTGAGGGTGGGGGGGCTTGTGATGTGGGGGAGGGAGGGGCTTGTGATGTGATGTGAGGGAGGGAGGGGCTTGTGATGTGAGGATGGGGGGGCTTGTGATGTGAGGGAGGGGCTAGTGATGTGAGGGAGGGAGGGGCTTGTGATGTGAGGGAGGGAGGGGCTTGTGATGTGAGGGAGGGAGGGGCTTGTGATGTGTGGGAGGGAGGGGCTTGTGATGTCTGTGAGAGGCTTGTGATGTGTGGGAGGGAGGGGCTTGTGATGTGAGTGAGGGGGGGCTGTGATGTGATTTGAGGGAGGGGCTTGTGAGGTGTGGGAGGGAGCGGCTTGTGATGTGATGTGAGGGAGGGGCTTGTGATGTGAGGGAGGGAGGAGCTTGTCATGTGAGGGAGGGAGGGTCTTGTGATGTGAGGGAGGGAGGGGCTTGTGATCTGAGGGAGGGAGGGGCTTCTGATGTGTGTGAGGGGCTTGTGATGTGTGGGAGGGAGGGGCTTGTGATGTGTTGGAGGGGGTGTGATGTGTGGGAGGGAGGGGCCGTGATGTGATGTGAGGGAGGGGCTTGTGATGTGTGGGAGGGAGGGGCTTGTGATGTGAGGGAGGTGCTTGTGATGTGAGGGCGGGAGTGGCTTGTGATGTAAGGGAGGGAGGGGCTTGTGATGTGAGGGAGGGAGGGGCTTGTGATGTGAGGGAGGGCGGGGCTTGTGATGTGAGGGAGGGGGTTGTGATGTGAGGGAGGGAGGGGCTTCTGATGTGTGTGAGGGGCTTGTGATGTGTGGGAGGGAGGGGCTTGTGATGTGTTGGAGGGGGTGTGATGTGTGGGAGGGAGGGGCTTGTGATGTGAGGGAGGGAGGGGCCGTGATGTGATGTGAGGGAAGGGCTTGTGATGTGTGGGAGGGAGGGGCTTGTGATGTGAGGGAGGTGCTTGTGATGTGAGGGCGGGAGTGGCTTGTGATGTAAGGGAGGGAGGGGCTTGTGATGTGAGGGAGGGAGGGGCTTGTGATGTGATGTGAGGGAGGTTCTTGTGATGTGAGGGAGGGGCTTGTGATGTGAGGGAGGGGCTTGTGATGTGAGGGAGGGAGGGGCTTCTGATGTGTGCGAGGGGCTTGTGATCTGAGGGAGGGAGGAGCTTGTCATGTGAGGGAGGGAGGGTCTTGTGATGTGAGGGAGGGAGGGGCTTGTGATCTGAGGGAGGGCGGGGCTTGTGATGTGAGGGAGGGGGTTGTGATGTGAGGGAGGGAGGGGCTTCTGATGTGTGCGAGGGGCTTGTGATGTGGGGGAGGGAGAGGCTTGTGATGTGAGGGAGGGAGGGTCTTGTGATGTGAGGGAGGGAGGGGCTTGTGATGTGAGGGAGGGGCATGTGATGTGAGGGAGGTGCTTGTGATGTGAGGGAGGGGCTTGTGATGTGAGGGAGGGAGGGGCTTCTGATGTGTGCGAGGGGCTTGTGATGTGGGGGAGGGAGAGGCTTGTGATGTGAGGGAGGGAGGGTCTTGTGATGTGAGGGAGGGAGGGGCTTGTGATGTGAGGGAGGTGCATGTGATGTGAGGGAGGGGCTTGTGATGTGAGGGAGGGGCTTGTGATGTGAGGGAGGGAGGGGCTTGTGATGTGAAGGATGGTTGGGCTTGTGAGGGAGGCAGAGGCTTGTGATGTGAGGGACGGAGGGGCTTGTGATGTGTGGGAGGGAGGGGCTTGTGGTGTGTGTGAGAGGCTTGTTATGTGTGGGAGGGAGGGGCTTGTGATGTGAGGGAGGGGGGGCTGTGATGTGATTTGAGGGAGGGGCTTGTGAGGTGTGGGAGGGAGCGGCTTGTGATGTGATGTGAGGGAGGTTCTTGTGATGTGAGGGAGGGGCTTGTGATGTGAGGAAGGGAGGGGCTTGTGATGTGAGGGAGGGAGGGGCTTCTGATGTGTGCGAGGGGCTTGTGATCTGAGGGAGGGAGGAGCTTGTCATGTGAGGGAGGGAGGGGCTTGTGATGTGAGGGAGGGAGGGGCTTGTGATCTGAGGGAGGGCAGGGCTTGTGATGTGAGGGAGGGGGTTGTGATGTGAGGGAGGGAGGGGCTTCTGATGTGTGCGAGGGGCTTGTCATGTGAGGGAGGGAGAGGCTTGTGATGTGAGGGAGGGAGGGTCTTATGATGTGAGGGAGGGAGGGGCTTCTGATGGGTGCGAGGGGCTTGTGATGTGAGGGAGGGAGGGGCTTGTGATGTGAGGAGGGAGGGGCTTGTGATGTGTGGGAGGGACTTGTGATGTGAGGGAGGGAGGGGCTTGTGAAATGTGGGAGGGAGGGGCTTGTGAGGGAGGGAGGGAGGGGCTTCTGATGTGAGGGAGTGAGCGGCTTGTGATGTGAGGGAGGGAGGGGCTTGTGAAATGTGGGAGGGAGGGGCTTCTGATCTGGGAGGTAAGGGCCTTGTGATGTGAGGGAGGGAGGGGCTTGTGATGTGAAGGAGGAGCTTGTGATGTGAGGGAGGGCGGGGCTTGTGATGTGAGGGAGGGGGGGCTGTGATGTGATTTGAGGGAGGGGCTTGTGAGGTGTGGGTGGGAGCGGCTTGTGATGTGATGTGAGGGAGGTTCTTGTGATGTGAGGGAGGGGCTTGTGATGTGAGGAAGGGAGGGGCTTGTGATGTGAGGGAGGGAGGGGCTTCTGATGTGTGCGAGGGGCTTGTGATCTGAGGGAGGGAGGAGCTTGTCATGTGAGGGAGGGAGGGGCTTGTGATGTGAGGGAGGGAGGGGCTTGTGATCTGAGGGAGGGCGGGGCTTCTGATGTGTGCGAGGGGCTTGTCATGTGAGGGAGGGAGAGGCTTGTGATGTGAGGGAGGGAGGGTCTTGTGATGTGAGGGACGGAGGGGCTTCTGATGGGTGCGAGGGGCTTGTGATGTGAGGGAGGGAGGGGCTTGTGATGTGAGGAGGGAGGGGCTTGTGATGTGTGGGAGGGGCTTGTGATGTGTGGGAGGGAGGGACTTGTGATGTGAGGGAGGGAGGGGCTTGTGAAATGTGGGAGGGAGGGGCTTGTGAGGGAGGGAGGGAGGGGCTTCTGATGTGAGGGAGTGAGCGGCTTGTGATGGGCTTGTGAAATGTGGGAGGGAGGGGCTTCTGATCTGGGAGGGAGGGGCTTGTGATGTGAGGGAGGGAGGGGCTTGTGATGTGAAGGAGGAGCTTGTGATGTGAGGGAGGGAGGGGCTTGTGATGTGAGGGAGGGGGGGCTGTGATGTGATTTGAGGGAGGGGCTTGTGAGGTGTGGGAGGGAGCGGCTTGTGATGTGATGTGAGGGAGGTTCTTGTGATGTGAGGGAGGGGGTAGTGATGTGAGGAAGGGAGGGGCTTGTGATGTGAGGGAGGGAGGGGCTTCTGATGTGTGCGAGGGGCTTGTGATGTGAGGGAGGGAGGAGCTTGTCATGTGAGGGAGGGAGGGGCGTGTGATGTGAGGGAGGGGCTTGTGATGTGAGGGAGGGAGGGGCTTGTGATGTGAGGGAGGTTCTTGTGATGTGATGGAGGGGCTTGTGATGTGAGGGAGGGAGGGGCTTGTGATGTGTGGGTGGGGCTTGTGATGTGTGGGAGGGGCTTGTGATGTGTGGGAGGGAGGGGCTTGTGATGTGAGGGAGGGGCTAGTGATGTGAGGGAGGGGCATGTGCTGTGTGGGAGGGAGGGGCTTGTAATGTGAGGGAGGGAGGGGCTTGTGATGTGTGGGAGGGAGGGGCTTGTGATGTGAGGGAGGGAGGGGATTGTGATGTGAGGTAGGGGCTTGTGATGTGAGGGAGGGAGGGGCTTGTGATGTGATGTCAGGGAGGGGCTTGGGTTGTGATGTCAGGGAGGGGCTTGTGATGTGATGTCAGGGAGGGGCTTGTGATGTGATGTCAGGGAGGGGCTTGTGATGTGTGAGAGGGGCTTGTGATGTGTGGGAGGGAGGGGCTTGTGATGTGAGGGAGGGGCTAGTGATGTGAGGGAGGGGCATGTGCTGTGTGGGAGGGAGGGGCTTGTAATGTGAGGGAGGGAGGGGCTTCTGATGTGTGGGAGGGAGGGGCTTGTGATGTGTGGGAGGGAGGGGATTGTGATGTGAGGTAGGGGCTTGTGATGTGAGGGAGGGAGGGGCTTGTGATGTGTGGGAGGGAGGGAACTTGTGATGTGAGGGAGGGAAGGGCTTGTGATGTGAGGGAGGGAGGGGCTTGTGATATGATGTGAGGGAGGGGCTTGTGATGTGAGGGAGGGGCTTGTGATGTGTTGGAGGGAGGGGCTTGCAATGTGAGGGCAGAAGCGGCTTGTGATGTAACGGAGGGAGGGGCTTGTGATGTGAGGGAGGGAGGGGCTTGTGATGTGATGTGAGTGAGGGGCTTGTGATGTGAGGGAGGGGCTTGTGATGTGAGGGAGGGGCTTGTGATGTGAGGGAGGGAGGGGCTTGTGATCTGAGGGGGAGGGGCGTGTGATGTGGGGGGAGGGGCTTGTGATGTGAGGGAGGGGCTTGTGATGTGTGGGAGGGAGGGGCTTGTGATGTGAGGGAGGGGCTTGTGATGTGAGGGCAGAAGTGGCTTGTGATGTAATGGAGGGAGGGGCTTGTGATATGTGGGAAGGAGGGGCTTGTGATGTGATGTGAGGGAGGGGCTTGTGATGTGAGTGAGGGGCTTGTGATGTGAGGGAGGGGCTTGTGATGTGAGGGAGGGAGGGGCTTGTGATGTGAGGGGGAGGGGCTGGTGATGTGAGGGAGGGAGGGGCTTGTGAGGGAGGGGAGGGGCATCTGATGTGAGGGAGGGAGCGGCTTGTGATGTGCTGTCAGGGAGGGGCTTCTGATGTGAGGGAGGGAGTGGCTTTCGATGTGATGTCAGGGAGTGGCTTGTGATGTGTGGGAGGGGGTTGTGATGTGTGGGAGGGAGGGGTTTGTGATGTGAGGGAGGGAGGGGATTAGGGAGGAAGGGGCTGGTGATGGGAGGGGGAGGGGCTGGTGATGTGATGGAGGGGCTTGGGATGTGATGTCAGGGAGGGGCTTCTGATATGAGGGAGGCAGGGGCTTGTGATGTGAGGGATGGAGGGGCTTGTGATGTGAGGGAGGGGCTTGTGATGTGAGGGAGGGAAGGGCTTGTGATGTGTGGGAGGGAGGGGCTTGTGATTTGAGGGAGGGAGGGGCTTGTGATGAGAGGTGGTGGGGCTTGTGATGTGATGTGAGGGAGGGGCTTGTGATGTGAGGGAGGGAGGGGCTTGTGATGTGAGGGGGAGATGCTTGTGATGTGATATGAGGGAGGGGCTTGTGATGTGTGGGTGGGAGGGGCTTGTGATGTGAGGGAGGGGCTTGTGATGTGGGAGCGGGAGTGGCTTGTGATGTGAGGGAGGGAGGGGCTTGTGATGTGAGGGCGGGAGTGGCTTGTGATGTGAGGGAGGGAGGGGCTTGTGATGTGATGTGAGGGAGGTTCTTGTGATGTGAGGGAGAGGCTTGTGATGTGAGGGAGGGAGGGGCTTGTGATGTGAGGGAGGGAGGGGCTTCTGATGTGTGCAAGGGGCTTGTGATCTGAGGGAGGGAGGAGCTTGTCATGTGAGGGAGGGAGGGTCTTGTGATGTGAGGGATGGAGGGGCTTGTGATCTGAGGGAGGGCGGGGCTTGTGATGTGAGGGAGGGGGTTGTGATGTGAGGGAGGGAGGGGCTTCTGATGTGTGCGAGGGGCTTGTGATGTGGGGGAGGGAGAGGCTTGTGATGTGAGGGAGGGAGGGTCTTGTGATGTGAGGGAGGGAGGGGCTTGTGATGTGAGGGAGGGGCATGTGATGTGAGGGAGGGGCTTGTGATGTGAGTGATGGAGGGGCTTGTGATGCGTGGGAGGGAGGGGATTGTGATGTGTCGGAAGGGTTTGTGATGTGTGGGGGGAGGGGCTTGTGATGTGAGGGAAGGGCTTGTGATGTGAGGGAGGGGCTTTTGATGTGAGGGATGGAGGGGCTTGTGATCTGAGGGAGGGCGGGGCTTGTGATGTGAGGGAGGGGGTTGTGATGTGAGGGAGGGAGGGGCTTCTGATGTGTGCGAGGGGCTTGTGATGTGGGGGAGGGAGAGGCTGGTGATGTGAGGGAGGGAGGGTCTTGTGATGTGAGGGAGGGAGGGGCTTGTAATGTGAGGGAGGGGCATGTGATGTGAGGGAGGGGCTTGTGATGTGAGTGATGGAGGGGCTTGTGATGCGTGGGAGGGAGGGGATTGTGATGTGTCGGAAGGGTTTGTGATGTATGGGGGGAGGGGCTTGTGATGTGAGGGAAGGGCTTGTGATGTGAGGGAGGGGCTTTTGATGTGAGGGAGGGAGGGGCTTGTGATGTGAGGCAGGCGCTTGTGATGTGATGTCAGGGAGGGACTTCTGATGTGAGGGAGGGACTGGCTTGTGATATGATGTCAGGGAGGGGCTTGTGATGTGTGGGAGGGAGGGGCTTGCATTGTGAGGGAGAGGGTTGTGATGTGAATGAGGGGGGGCTTGTGATGTGTGGGAGGGAGGGGCTTGTGATGTGATGTCAGGGAGGGGCTTGTGATGTGTGGGAGGGAGGGGCTTGTGATTTGAGGGAGGGAGGGGCTTGTGATGTGAAGGAGGGAGGGGCTTGTGAAATGTGGGAGGGAGGGGCTTCTGATCTGGGAGGGAGGGGCTTGTGATGTGAGGGAGGGAGGGGCTTGTGATGTGAGGGAGGAGCTTGTGATGTGAGGGAGGGAGGGGCTTGTGATGTGAGGGAGGGGCTTGTGATGTGAGGGAGGGAGGGGTTTGTGATGTGAAGGAGGGGCTTGTGATGTGAGGGAGGGAGCGGCTTGTGATGTGAGGGAGGGGCTTGTGATGTGAGGGAGGGAGGGGCTTGTGATGTGAGGGTGGGAGGGGCTTGTGATGTGGGGGAGGGAGGGGCTTGTGATGTGAGGGAGGGAGGGGCTTGTGATGTGAGGATGGGGGGCTTGTGATGTGAGGGAGGGGCTAGTGATGTGAGGGAGGGAGGGGCTTGTGATGTGAGGGAGGGAGGGGCTTGTGATGTGTGGGAGGGGCTTGTGAAGTGAGGGAGGGGCTTGTGATGTGAGGGAGGGAGGGGCTTGTGATTTGTGAGAAGGAGGGGCTTGTGAGGGAGGGAGGGGCTTGTGATGTGTGGGAGGGAGGGGCTTGTGATGTGTGGGAGGGGCTTGTGTTGTGAGGGAGGGAGGGGCTTGGGATGTGTGGGAGGGAGGGGCTTGTGAGGGAGGGAGGTGCTTGTGATGTGTGTAGAGGGAGGGGCTTGTGATGTGAGGGAGGGGCTTGTGATGTGTTGGAGGGGCTTTTGATGTGAGGGAGGGAGGGGCTTGTGATGTGAGGGAGGGTTGGGCTTGAGAGGGAGGGAGGGGCTTGTGATCTGAGGGAGGGGCTTGTGATGTGTGGGAGGGAGGGGCTTGTGATGTGAGGGAGGGAGGGGCTTGTGATGTGTGTGAGGGGCTTGTGATGTGTGGGAGGGAGGGGCTTGTGATGTGATGGATGGAGGGGCTGGTGATGTGAGGGGGAGGGGCTTATGATGTGTGAGGAAGGGGTTTGTGATATGTGGGAGGGAGGGGCTTGTGATGTGTGGGAGGTGCTTGTGATGTGAGGGCGGGAGTGGCTTGGGATGTAAGGGAGGGAGGGGCTTGTGATGTGAGGGAGGGCGGGGCTTGTGATGTCATGTGAGGGAGGTTCTTGTGATGTGAGGAAGGGGCTTGTGATGTGAGGGGAGGGAGGGGCTTGTGATGTGAGGGAGGGAGGGGCTTCTGATGTGTGCGAGGGGCTTGTGATCTGAGGGAGGGAGGAGCTTGTCATGTGAGGGAGGGAGGGGCTTGTGATGTCAGTGAGAGGCTTGTGATGTGAGGGAGGGGCTTCTGATGTAAGAGAGGGCGGGGCTTGTGATGTCAGTGAGGGGCTTGTGAAGTGAGGGAGGGAGGGGCTTGTGATGTGAGGGAGGGAGCTGCTTGTGATGTGTGGGAAGGAGGGGCTTGTGAGGGAGGGAGGGGATTGTGATGTGTGAGAGGGGCTTGTGATGTGACGGAGGGAGGGGCTTGGGAGGGAGGGAGGTGCTTGTGATGTGTGGGAGGGGCTTGTGATGTGAAGGAGGGGCATGTGATGTGAGGGAGGGGCTTGTGATGTGAGGGAGGGGCTTGTGATGTGAAGGAGGGAGGGGCTTGTGAAGTGAGGGAGTGTTGGGCTTGAGTGGGAGGGAGGGGCTTGTGATGTGAGGGAGGGAGGGGCTTGTGATGTGTGGGAGGGAGGGGCTTGTGATGTGTTGGAGGGGCTTGTGATGTGTGGGAGGGAGGGGCTTGTGATGTGAGGGAGGGAGGGGCCGTGATGTGATGTGAGGGAGGGGCTTGTGATGTGTGGGAGGGAGGGGCTTGTGATGTGAGGGAGGTGTTTGTGATGTGAGGGAGGGAGGGGCTTGTGATGTGATGTGAGGGAGGTTCTTGTGATGTGAGGGAGGGGCTTGTGATGTGAGGGAGGGAGGGGCTTGTGATGTGAGGGAGGGAGGGGCTTCAGATGTGTGCGAGGTGCTTGTGATCTGAGGGAGGGAGGAGCTTGTCATGTGAGGGAGGGAGGGTCTTGTGATGTGAGGGAGGGAGGGGCTTGTGATCTGAGGGAGGGCGGGGCTTGTGATGTGAGGGAGGGGGTTGTGATGTGAGGGAGGGAGGGGCTTCTGATGTGTGTGAGGGGCTTGTGATGTGGGGGAGGGAGAGGCTTGTGATGTGAGGGATGGAGGGTCTTGTGATGTGAGGGAGGGAGGGGCTTGTGATGTGAGGGAGGGGCAAGTGATGTGAGGGAGGGGCTTGTGATGTGAGGGAGGGGCTTGTGATGTGAGGGAGGGAGGGGCTTGTGATGTGAAGGAGGGTTGGGCTTGTGAGGGAGGCAGAGGCTTGTGAGGGAGGGAGGGGCTTATGATGTGTGGGAGGGTGGGGCTTGTGATGTGTTGGAGGGAGGGGCTTGTGATGTCTGTGAGAGGCTTGTTATGTGTGGGAGGGAGGGGCTTGTGATGTGAGTGAGGGGGGGCTGTGATGTGATTTGAGGGAGGGGCTTGTGAGGTGTGGGAGGGAGCGGCTTGTGATGTGATGTGAGGGAGGTTCTTGTGATGTGAGGGAGGGGCTTGTGATGTGAGGAAGGGAGGGGCTTGTGATGTGAGGGAGGGAGGGGCTTCTGATGTGTGCGAGGGGCTTGTGATCTGAGGGAGGGAGGAGCTTGTCATGTGAGGGAGGGAGGGGCTTGTGATGTGAGGGAGGGAGGGGCTTGTGATCTGAGGGAGGGCGGGGCTTGTGATGTGAGGGAGGGGGTTGTGATGTGAGGGAGGGAGGGGCTTCTGATGTGTGCGAGGGGCTTGTCATGTGAGGGAGGGAGAGGCTTGTGATGTGAGGGAGGGAGGGGCTTCTGATGGGTGCGAGGGGCTTGTGATGTGAGGGAGGGAGGGGCTTGTGATGGGAGGAGGGATGGGCTTGTGATGTGTGGGAGGGGCTTGTGATGTGTGGGAGGGAGGGACTTGTGATGTGAGGGAGGGAGGGGCTTGTGAAATGTGGGAGGGAGGGGCTTGTGAGGGAGGGAGGGAGGGGCTTGTGATGTGAGGGAGTGAGCGGCTTGTGATGTGAGGGAGGGAGGGGCTTGTGAAATGTGGGAGGGAGGGGCTTCTGATCTGGGAGGGAGGGGCTTTTAATGTGAGGGAGGGAGGGGCTTGTGATGTGAAGGAGGAGCTTGTGATGTGAGGGAGGGAGGGGCTTGTGATGTGAGGGAGGGGCTTGTGATGTGAGGGAGGGAGGGGTTTGTGATGTGAAGGAGGGGCTTGTGATGTGAGGGAGGGAGGGGCTTGTGATGTGAGGGAGGGGCTTGTGATGTGAGGGAGGGAGGGGCTTGTGATGTGAGGGTGGGAGGGGCTTGTGATGTGGGGGAGGGAGGGGCTTGTGATGTGATGTGAGGGAGGGCCTTGTGATGTGAGGGAGGGAGGGGCTTGTGATGTGAGGGTGGGGGGGCTTGTGATGTGAGGGAGGGGCTAGTGATGTGAGGGAGGAAGGGGCTTGTGATGTGATGTGAGGGAGGGGCTTGTGATGTAGTGTGAGGGAGGGGCTTGTGATGTGTGGGAGGGAGGGGCTTGGGATGTAAGGGAGGGAGGGACTTGTGATGTGAGGGAGGGCGGGGCTTGTGATGTCATGTGAGGGAGGTTCTTGTGATGTGAGGAAGGGGCTTGTGATGTGAGGTGAGGAAGGGGCTTGTGATGTGAGGGTGGGAGGGGCTGCTGATGTGTGCGAGGGGCTTGTGATGTGAGGGAGGGAGGAGCTTGTCATGTGAGGGAGGGAGGGGCTTGTGATGTCAGTGAGAGGCTTGTGATGTGAGGGAGGGGCTTCTGATTTAAGAGAGGGCGGGGCTTGTGATGTCAGTGAGGGGCTTGTGAAGTGAGGGAGGGAGGGGCTTGTGATGTGAGGGAGGGAGCTGCTTGTGATGTGTGGGAAGGAGGGGCTTGTGAGGGAGGGAGGGGCTTGTGATGTGTGCGAGGGAGGGGCTTGTGATGTGAGGGAGGGAAGGGCTTGGGATGTGTGGGAGGGAGGGGCTTGTGAGGGAGGGAGGGGCTTGTGATGTGAGGGAGGGGCATGTGACGTGAGGGAGGGGCTTGTGATGTGAGGGAGGGGCTTGTGATGTGAGGGAGGGATGGCTTGTGATGTGAGGGAGGGTTGGGCTTGAGAGGGAGGGAGGGGCTTGTGATGTGAGGGAGGTGCTTGTGATGTGAGGGCGGGAGTGGCTTGTGATGTAAGGGAGGGAGGGGCTTGTGATGTGAGGGAGGGAGGGGCTTGTGATGTGCGGGAGGTTCTTGTGATGTGAGGGAGGGGCTTGTGATGTGAGGGAGGGAGGGGCTTGTGATGTGAGGGAGGGAGGGGCTTCTGATGTGTGCGAGGGGCTTGTGATCTGAGGGAGGGAGGAGCTTGTCATGTGAGGGAGGGAGGGTCTTGTGATGTGAGGGATGGAGGGGCTTGTGATCTGAGGGAGGGCGGGGCTTGTGATGTGAGGGAGGGGGTTGTGATGTGAGGGAGGGAGGGGCTTCTGAAGTGTGCGAGGGGCTTGTGATGTTGGGCAGGGAGAGGCTTGTGATGTGAGGGAGGGAGGGTCTTGTGATGTGAGGGACGGAGGGGCTTGTGATGTGAGGGAGGGGCATGTGATGTGAGGGAGGGGCTTGTGATGTGAGGGAGGGTTGGGCTTGTGAGGGAGGGAGGGGCTTGTGATGTGAGGTAGGGAGGGGCTTGTGATGTGTGGGAGGGAGGGGCTTGTGATGTGTTGGAGGGAGGGGCTTGTGATGTCTGTGAGAGGCTTGTGATGTGTGGGAGGGAGGGGCTTGTGATGTGAGGGAGTGGGGCTGTGATGTGATGTGAGGGAGGGGCTTGTGAGGTGTGGGAGGGAGCGGCTTGTGATGTGATGTGAGGGAGGTGCTTGTGATGTGAGGGAGGGGCTTGTGATGTGAGGGAGGGAGGGGCTTCTGATGTGTGCGAGGGGCTTGTGATCTGAGGGAGGGAGGAGCTTGTCATGTGAGGGAGGGAGGGGCTTGTGATGTGAGGGAGGGAGGGGCTTGTGATCTGAGGGAGGGCGGGGCTTGTGATGTGAGGGAGGGGCTTGTGATGTGAGGGAGGGAGGGGCTTGTGATGTAAGGGAGGGAGGGGATTGTGATGTCTGTGAGGGGCTTGTGATGTGAGAGAGGGAGGGGCTTGTGCTCTGAGGGAGGGGCTTGTGATGTGAGGGAGGGAGGGGCTTGTGATGTGAAGGAGGGGCTTGTGATGTGAGGGAGGGGCTTGTGATGTGTGTGAGCGAGTGGGTTGTGATGTGAGGGAGGGAGGGGCTTGTGATGTGAGGGAGGGGCTTGAGATGTGAGGTTGGGAGGGTCTTGTGATGTGAGGGAGGGAGTGGCTTCTGATGTAAGAGAGGGAGGGGCTTGTAATGTGAGGGAGGGAGGGGCTTGTGATGTGAGGGAGGGAGGGGCATGTGATGTGAGGGAGGGAGAGGCTTGAGATGTGAGGGAGGGAGGGGATTGTGATGTGATGGAGAGGCTTGTGATGTGAGGGAGGGGCTTGTGATGTGTGGGAGGGAGGGGCTTGTGATGTGAGGGAGGGGCTTGTAATGTGAGGGGGAGGGGCTTGTGATGTGAGGGGGAGGGGCTTGTGATGTGAGGGAGGGAGGGGCTTGTGATGTGAGGGAGGGAGGGGCTTGTGATGTGAGGGAGGGAGGGGCTTCTGATGTGTGCGAGGGGCTTGTGATGTAAGTGAGGGAGGAGCTTGTCATGTGAAGGACGGACGGGCTTGTGATGTGAGGGAGGGAGGGGCTTGTGATGTGTGGGAGGGGCTTGTGATGTGTGGGAGGGAGGGACTTGTGATGTCAGGGCGGGAGGGGCTTGTGAAATGTGGGAGGGAGGGGCTTGTGAGGGAGGGAGGGAGGGGCTTCTGATGTGAGGGAGTGAGCGGCTTGTGATGTGAGGGAGGGAGAGGCTTGTGAAATGTGGGAGGGAGGGGCTTCTGATCTGGTAGGGAGGGGCTTGTGATGTGAGGGAGGAGCTTGTGATGTGAGGGAGGGAGGGGCTTGTGATGTGAGGGAGGGGCTTGTGATGTGAGGGAGGGAGGGGCTTGTGATGTGAGGGAGGAGCTTGTGATGTGAGGGAGGGAGGGGCTTGTGATGTGAGGGAGGGGCTTGTAATGTGAGGGAGGGAGGGGTTTGTGATGTGAAGGAGGGGCTTGTGATGTGAGGGAGGGAGGGGCTTGTGATGTGAGGGAGGGGCTTGTGATGTGAGGAGGGAGGGGCTTGTGATGTGAGGGTGGGAGGGGCTTGTGATATGGGGGAGGGAGGGGCTTGTGATGTGATGTGAGGGAGGGAGGGGCTTGTGATGTGAGGATGGGGGGGCTTGTGATGTGAGGGAGGGGCTAGTGATGTGAGGGAGGGAGGGGCTTGTGATGTGAGGGAGGGAGGGGCTTGTGATGTGAGGGAGGGAGGGGCTTGTGATGTGTGGGAGGGGCTTGTGAAGTGAGGGAGGGAGGGGCTTGTGATGTGAGGGAGGGAGGGGCTTGTGATTTGTGGGAAGGAGGGGCTTGTGAGGGGCTTGTGATTTGTGGGAGGGAGGGGCTTGTGATGTGTGGGAGGGGCTTGTGATGTGAGAGAGGGAGGGGCTTGGGATGTGTGGGAGGGAGGGGCTTGTGAGGGAGGGAGGTGCTTGTGATGTGTGTAGAGGGAGGGGCTTGTGATGTGTGGGAGGGGCTTGTGATGTGAGGGGGGGCTTGTGATGTGAGCGAGGGGCTTGTGATGTGAGGGGGGGCTTTTGATGTGAGGGGCTTGTGATGTGAGGGAGGGTTTTGCTTGAGAGGGAGGGAGGGAGGGGCTTGTGATGTGAGGGAGGGGGGGCTTGTGATGTGTGGGAGGGAGGGGCTTGTGATGTGAGGGAGGGGCTTGTGATGTGAGGGAGGGAGGGGCTTGTGATGTGAGGGAGGGAGGGGCTTGTGATGTGTATGAGGGGCTTGTGATGTGTGGGAGGGAGGGGCTTGTGATGTGATGGATGGAGGGGCTGGTGATGTGAGGGGGAGGGGCTTGTGATGTAGTGTGAGGAAGGGGCTTGTGATGTGTGGGAGGGAGGGGCTTGTGATGTGAGGGCGGGAGTGGCTTGGGATGTAAGGGAGGGAGGGGCTTGTGATGTGAGGGAGGGCGGGGCTTCTGATGTCATGTGAGGGGGGTTCTTGTGATGTGAGGAAGGGACTTGTGATGTGAGGGGAGGGAGGGGCTTGTGATGTGAGGGAGGGAGGGGCTTCTGATGTGTGCGAGGGGCTTCTGATGTGAGGGAGGGAGGAGCTTGTCATGTGAGGGAGGGAGGGGCTTGTGATGTCAGTGAGAGGCTTGTGATGTGAGGGAGGGGCTTCTGATGTAAGAGAGGGCGGGGCTTGTGATGTCAGTGAGGGGCTTGTGAAGTGAGGGAGGGAGGGCCTTGTGATGTGAGGGAGGGAGCTGCTTGTGATGTGTGGGAAGGAGGGGCTTGTGAGGGAGGGAGGGGCTTGTGATGTGTGCGAGGGAGGGGCTTGTGATGTGTGAGAGGGGCTTGTGATGTGACGGAGGGAGGGGCTTGGGATGTGTGGGAGGGAGGGGCTTGGGAGGGAGGGAGGTGCTTGTGATGTGTGGGAGGGGCTTGTGATGTGAGGGAGGGGCATGTGATGTGAGGGAGGGGCTTGTGATGTGAGGGAGGTGTTTGTGATGTGAGGGAGGGAGGGGCTTGTGATGTGAGGGAGGGTTGGGCTTGAGTGGGAGGGAGGGGCTTGTGATGTGAGGGAGGGAGGGGCTTGTGATGTGTGGGAGGGAGGGGCTTGTGATGTGTTGGAGGGGCTTGTGATGTGTGGGAGGGAGGGGCTTGTGATGTGAGGGAGGGGCTTGTGATGTGTGGGAGGGAGGGGCTTGTGATGTGAGGGAGGTGCTTGTGATGTGAGGGCGGGAGTGGCTTGTGATGTAAGGGAGGGAGGGGCTTGTGATGTGAGGGAGGTTCTTGTGATGTGAGGGAGGGGCTTGTGATGTGAGGGAGGGAGGGGCTTGTGATGTGAGGGAGGGAGGGGCTTCTGATGTGTGCGAGGGGCTTGTGATCTGAGGGAGGGAGGAGCTTGTCATGTGAGGGAGGGAGGGTCTTGTGATGTGAAGGAGGGAGGGGCTTGTGATCTGAGGGAGGGCGGGGCTTGTGATGTGAGGGAGGGAGGGGCTTCTGATGTGTGCGAGGGGCTTGTGATGTGGGGGAGGGAGAGGCTTGTGATGTGAGGGAGGGAGGGTCTTGTGATGTGAGGGAGGGAGGGGCTTGTGATGTGCGGGAGGGGCATGTGATGTGAGGGAGGTGCTTGTGATGTGAGGGAGGGGCTTGTGATGTGAGGATGGAGGGGCTTCTGATGTGTGCGAGGGGCTTGTGATGTGGGGGAGGGAGAGGCTTGTGATGTGAGGGAGGGAGGGTCTTGTGATGTGAGGGAGGGAGGGGCTTGTGATGTGAGGGAGGGGCATGTGATGTGAGGGAGGTGCTTGTGATGTGAGGGAGGGGCTTGTGATGTGAGGGAGGGAGGGGCTTGTGATGTGAAGGATGGTTGGGCTTGTGAGGGAGGCAGAGGCTTGTGATGTGAGGGAGGGGCTTGTGATGTGTGGGAGGGAGGGGCTTGTGGTGTGTTGGACGGAGGGGCTTGTGATGTCTGTGAGAGGCTTGTGATGTGAGGGAGGGGCTTGTGATGTGAGGGAGGGAGGGGCTTGTGATGTGAAGGATGGTTGGGCTTGTGAGGGAGGCAGAGGCTTGTGATGTGAGGGAGGGGCTTGTGAGGTGTGGGAGGGAGCGGCTTGTGATGTGATGTGAGGGAGGTTCTTGTGATGTGAGGGAGGGGCTTGTGATGTGATGAAGGGAGGGGCTTCTGATGTGTGCGAGGGGCTTGTGATGTGAGGGAGGGAGGAGCTTGTCATGTGAGGGAGGGAGGGGCGTGTGATGTGAGGGAGGGGCTTGTGATGTGAGGGAGGGAGGGGCTTGTGATGTGAGGGAGGTTCTTGTGATGTGTGGGAGGGGCTTGTGATGTGTGGGAGGGAGGGGCTTGTGATGTGAGGGAGGAGCTAGTGATGTGAGGGAGGGGCATGTGCTGTGTGGGAGGGAGGGGCTTGTAATGTGAGGGAGGGAGGGGCTTGTGATGTGTGGGAGGGAGGGGCTTGTGATGTGAGGGAGGGAGGGGATTGTGATGTGAGGTAGGGGCTTGTGATGTGATGTCAGGGAGGGGCTTGGGTTGTGATGTCAGGGAGGGGCTTGTGATGTGATGTCAGGGAGGGGCTTGTGATGTGATGTCAGGGAGGGGCTTGTGATGTGTGAGAGGGGCTTGTGATGTGTGGGAGGGAGGGGCTTGTGATGTGAGGGAGGGGCATGTAATGTGAGGGAGGGAGGGGCTTCTGATGTGTGGGAGGGAGGTGCTTGTGATGTGTGGGAGGGAGGGGATTGTGATGTGAGGTAGGGGCTTGTGATGTGAGGGAGGGAGGGGCTTGTGATGTGTGGGAGGGAGGGGCTTGTGATGTGAGGGAGGGAAGGGCTTGTGATGTGAGGGAGGGAGGGGCTTGTGATATGATGTGAGGGAGGGGCTTGTGATGTGAGGGAGGGGCTTGTGATGTGTAGGAGGGAGGGACTTGCAATGTGAGGGCAGAAGTGGCTTGTGATGTAACGGAGGGAGGGGCTTGTGATGTGAGGGAGGGAGGGGCTTGTGATGTGATGTGAGTGAGGGGCTTGTGATGTGAGGGAGGGGCTTGTGATGTGAGGAAGGGGCTTGTGATGTGAGGGAGGGAGGGGCTTGTGATCTGAGGGGGAGGGGCTTGTGATGTGGGGGAGGGGCTTGTGATGTGAGGGAGGGGCTTGTGATGTGTGGGAGGGAGGGGCTTGTGATGTAATGGAGGGAGGGGCTTGTGATATGTGGGAAGGAGGGGCTTGTGATGTGATGTGAGGGAGGGGCTTGTGATGTGAGTGAGGGGCTTGTGATGTGAGGGAGGGAGGGGCTTGTGATGTGAGGGGGAGGGGCTGGTGATGTGAGGGAGGGAGGGGCTTGTGAGGGAGGGGAGGGGCATCTGATGTGAGGGAGGGAGCGGCTTGTGATGTGCTGTCAGGGAGGGGCTTCTGATGTGAGGGAGGGAGTGGCTTTCGATGTGATGTCAGGGAGTGGCTTGTGATGTGTGGGAGGGGGTTGTGATGTGTGGGAGGGAGGGGTTTGTGATGTGAGGGAGGGAGGGGATTAGGGAGGAAGGGGCTGGTGATGGGAGGGGGAGGGGCTGGTGATGTGATGGAGGGGCTTGGGATGTGATGTCAGGGAGGGGCTTCTGATATGAGGGAGGCAGGGGCTTGTGATGTGAGGGAGGGAAGGGCTTGTGATGTGAGGGAGGGAGGGGCTTGTGATATGATGTGAGGGAGGGACTTGCAATGTGAGGGCAGAAGTGGCTTGTGATGTAACGGAGGGAGGGGCTTGTGATGTGAGGGAGGGAGGGGCTTGTGATGTGAGGGAGGGGCTTGTGATGTGAGGGAGGGGCTTGTGATGTGAGGGAGGGAGGGGCTTGTGATCTGAGGGGGAGGGGCTTGTGATGTGGGGGAGGGGCTTGTGATGTGAGGGAGGGGCTTGTGATGTGTGGGAGGGAGGGGCTTGTGATGTAATGGAGGGAGGGGCTTGTGATATGTGGGAAGGAGGGGCTTGTGATGTGAGTGAGGGGCTTGTGATGTGAGGGAGGGAGGGGCTTGTGATGTGAGGGGGAGGGGCTGGTGATGTGAGGGAGGGAGGGGCTTGTGAGGGAGGGGAGGGGCATCTGATGTGAGGGAGGGAGCGGCTTGTGATGTGCTGTCAGGGAGGGGCTTCTGATGTGAGGGAGGGAGTGGCTTTCGATGTGATGTCAGGGAGTGGCTTGTGATGTGTGGGAGGGGGTTGTGATGTGTGGGAGGGAGGGGTTTGTGATGTGAGGGAGGGAGGGGATTAGGGAGGAAGGGGCTGGTGATGGGAGGGGGAGGGGCTGGTGATGTGATGGAGGGGCTTGGGATGTGATGTCAGGGAGGGGCTTCTGATATGAGGGCGGCAGGGGCTTGTGATGTGAGGGATGGAGGGGCTTGTGATGTGAGGGAGGGGCTTGTGATGTGAGGGAGGGAAGGGCTTGTGATGTGTGGGAGGGAGGGGCTTGTGATGTGAGGGAGGGAGGGGCTTGTGATTTGAGGGAGGGAGGGGCTTGTGATGAGAGGTGGTGGGGCTTGTGATGTGATGTGAGGGAGGGGCTTGTGATGTGAGGGAGGGAGGGGCTTGTGATGTGAGGGGGAGATGCTTGTGATGTGATATGAGGGAGGGGCTTGTGATGTGTGGGTGGGAGGGGCTTGTGATGTGAGGGAGGGGCTTGTGATGTGGGAGCGGGAGTGGCTTGTGATGTGAGGGAGGGAGGGGCTTGTGATGTGAGGGCGGGAGTGGCTTGTGATGTGAGGGAGGGAGGGGCTTGTGATGTGAGGGCGGGAGTGGCTTGTGATGTAAGGGAGGGAGGGGCTTGTGATGTGAGGGAGGGAGGGGCTTGTGATGTGATGTGAGGGAGGTTCTTGTGATGTGAGGGAGAGGCTTGTGATGTGAGGGAGGGAGGGGCTTGTGATGTGAGGGAGGGAGGGGCTTCTGATGTGTGCGAGGGGCTTGTGATCTGAGGGAGGGAGGAGCTTGTCATGTGAGGGAGGGAGGGTCTTGTGATGTGAGGGATGGAGGGGCTTGTGATCTGAGGGAGGGCGGGGCTTGTGATGTGAGGGAGGGGGTTGTGATGTGAGGGAGGGAGGGGCTTCTGATGTGTGCGAGGGGCTTGTGATGTGGGGGAGGGAGAGGCTTGTGATGTGAGGGAGGGGCATGTGATGTGAGGGAGGGGCTTGTGATGTGAGTGATGGAGGGGCTTGTGATGCGTGGGAGGGAGGGGATTGTGATGTGTCGGAAGGGTTTGTGATGTGTGGGGGGAGGGGCTTGTGATGTGAGGGAAGGGGCTTGTGATGTGAGGGAGGGGCTTTTGATGTGAGGGAGGGAGGGGCTTGTGATGTGAGGCAGGCGCTTGTGATGTGATGTCAGGGAGGGACTTCTGATGTGAGGGAGGGACTGGCTTGTGATATGATGTCAGGGAGGGGGCTTGTGATGTGTGGGGAGGGAGGGGCTTGCATTGTGAGGGAGAGGGTTGTGATGTGAATGAGGGGGGGGCTTGTGATGTGTGGGAGGGAGGGGCTTGTGATGTGATGTCAGGGAGGGGCGAGTGATGTGAGGGAAGGAGGGGCTTGTGATGTGTGGGAGGGAGGGGCTTGTGATGTCAGGGAGGGAGGGGCTTGTGATTTGAGGGAGGGAGGGGCTTTGTGATGTGAAGGAGGGAGGGGCTTGTGAAATGTGGGAGGGGGGGGCTTCTGATCTGGGGAGGGAGGGGCTTGTGATGTGAGGGAGGGAGGGGCTTGTGATGTGAGGGAGGGGCTTGTGAATGTGTAGGAGGGGGCTTTTGATGTGAGGGAGGGAGGGGCTTGTGATGTGAGGGAGGGTTGGGCTTGAGAGGGAGGGGGCTTGTGATGTGAGGGAGGGGGTGGGCTTGTGATGTGTGGGAGGGAGGGGCTTGTGATCTGAGGGAGGGGGCTTGTGATGTGAGGGAGGGAGGGGCTTGTGATGTGAAGGAGGGTTGGCTTGTGAGGGAGCAGAGGGCTTTTGATGTGAGGGAGGGAGGGGCTTGTGATGTGTGGGAGGGAGGGGCTTGTGATGTGTTGGAGGGCAGGGGCTTGTGATGTCTGTGAGAGGCTTGTTATGTGTGGGAGGGAGGGGCTTGTGATGTGAGGGAGGGGGGGCTGTGATGTGATTTGAGGGAGGGGCTTGTGAGGTGTGGGAGGGAGCGGCTTGTGATGTGATGTGAGGGAGGTTCTTGTGATGTGAGGGAGGGAGGGGCTTGTGATGTGAGGGTGGGGTGGGCTTGTGATGTGAGGGAGGGGCTAGTGATGTGAGGGAGGAAGGGGCTTGTGATGTGTGGGAGGGGCTTGTGATGTGAGGGAGGGGCTTGTGATGTGAGGGAGGGGCTTGTGATGTGAGGGAGGGTTGGGCTTGAGAGGGAGGGAGGGGCTTGTGATGTGAGGGAGGGGCTTGAGATGTGAGGGTGGGAGGGGCTTGTGATGTGGGGGAGGGAGGGGCTTGTGATGTGATGTGAGGGAGGGCCTTGTGATGTGAGGGAGGGAGGGGCTTGTGATGTGAGGGTGGGGTGGGCTTGTGATGTGAGGGAGGGGCTAGTGATGTGAGGGAGGAAGGGGCTTGTGATGTGTGGGAGGGGCTTGTGATGTGAGGGAGGGGCTTGTGATGTGAGGGAGGGGGGGCTTGTGATGTGTGGGAGGGAGGGGCTTGTGATGTGAGGGAGGGAGCGGCTTGTGATGTGAGGGAGGGAGCCGCTTGTGATGTGATGTGAGGGAGGGGCTTGTGATGTGAGGGAGGGGCTTGTGATGTGAGGGAGGGAGGGGCTTGTGATGTGTGTGAAGGGCTTGTGATGTGTGGGAGGGAGGGGCTTGTGATGTGATGGATGGAGGGGCTGGTGATGTGAGGGGGAGGGGCTTGTGATGTAGTGTGAGGGAGGGGCTTGTGATGTGTGGGAGGGAGGGGCTTGTGATGTGTGGGAGGTGCTTGTGATGTGAGGGCGGGAGTGGCTTGGGATGTAAGGGAGGCAGGGACTTGTGATGTGAGGGAGGGCGGGGCTTGTGATGTCATGTGAGGGAGGTTCTTGTGATGTGAGGAAGGGGCTTGTGATGTGAGGTAGGGGCTTGTGATGTGAGGGAGGGAGGGGCTTCTGATGTGTGCGAGGGGCTTGTGATGTGAGGGAGGGAGGAGCTTGTCATGTGAGGGAGGGAGGGGCTTGTGATGTCAGTGAGAGGCTTGTGATGTGAGGGAGGGGCTTCTGATGTAAGAGAGGGCGGGGCTTGTGATGTCAGTGAGGGGCTTGTGAAGTGAGGGAGGGAGGGGCTTGTGATGTGAGGGAGGGAGCTGCTTGTGATGTGTGGGAAGGAGGGGCTTGTGAGGGAGGGAGGGGCTTTTGATGTGTGTGAGGGAGGGGCTTGTGATGTGTGGGAGGGGCTTGTGATGTGAGTGAGGGAGGGGCTTGGGATGTGTGGGAGGGAGGGGCTTGTGAGGGAGGGAGGGGCTTGTGATGTGAGGGAGGGGCATGTGATGTGAGGGGCTTGTGATGTGAGGGAGGGGCTTGTGATGTGAGGGAGGGAGGGGCTTGTGATGTGAGGGAGGGTTGGGCTTGAGAGGGAGGGAGGGGCTTGTGATGTGAGGGAGGTGCTTGTGATGTGAGGGCGGGAGTGGCTTGTGATGTAATGGAGGGAGGGGCTTGTGATGTGAGGGAGGGAGGGGCTTGTGATGTGATGTGAGGGAGGTTCTTGTGATGTGAGGGAGGGGCTTGTGATGTGAGGAGGGAGGGGTTTGTGATGTGAGGGAGGGAGGGGCTTCTGATGTGTGCGAGGGGCTTGTGATCTGAGGGAGGGAGGAGCTTGTCATGTGAGGGAGGGAGGGTCTTGTGATGTGAGGGATGGAGGGGCTTGTGATCTGAGGGAGGGCGGGGCTTGTGATGTGAGGGAGGGGGTTGTGATGTGAGGGAGGGAGAGGCTTGTGATGTGAGGGACGGAGGGGCTTGTGATGTGAGGGAGGGGCATGTGATGTGAGGGAGGGGCTTGTGATGTGAGGGAGGGAGGGGCTTGTGATGTGAGGGAGGGTTGGGCTTGTGAGGGAGGGAGGGGCTTGTGATGTGAGGTAGGGAGGGGCTTGTGATGTGTGGGAGGGAGGGGCTTGTGATGTGTTGGAGGGAGGGGCTTGTGATGTCTGTGAGAGGCTTGTGATGTGTGGGAAGGAGGGGCTTGTGATGTGAGGGAGGGGGGCTGTGATGTGATGTGAGGGAGGGGCTTGTAAGGTGTGGGAGGGAGCGG
Source organism: Somniosus microcephalus (assembly GCF_052327205.1). Classification (NCBI taxonomy): domain Eukaryota; kingdom Metazoa; phylum Chordata; class Chondrichthyes; order Squaliformes; family Somniosidae; genus Somniosus; species Somniosus microcephalus. Next base: position 71,773,828 of record NW_028225179.1, read on the forward strand.
CTTGTGATGTGATGTGAGGGAGGTTCTTGTGATGTGAGGGAGGGGCTTGTGATGTGAGTAAGGGAGGGGCTTGTGATGTGAGAGAGGGAGGGGCTTCTGATGTGTGCGAGGGGCTTGTGATCTGAGGGAGGGAGGAGCTTGTCATGTGAGGGAGGGAGGGGCTTGTGATGTGAGGGAGGGAGGGGCTTGTGACCTGAGGGAGGGCGGGGCTTGTGATGTGAGGGAGGGAGGGGCTTGTGATGTGTCGGAGGGAGGGGCTTGTTATGTGAGGGAGGGAGGGGCTTGTGGTGTGAGGGAGGGAGGCGCTTGTGATGTGAGGGAGGGGCTTCTGATGTGTGCGAGGGGCTTGTGATGTGAGGGAGGGAGGAGCTTGTCATGTGAGGGAGGGAGGGGCGTGTGATGTGAGGGAGGGGCTTGTGATGTGAGGGAGGGAGGGGCTTGTGATGTGAGGGAGGTTCTTGTGATGTGAGGGAGGGGCTTGTGATGTGAGGGAGGGTCTTGTGATGTGAGGGAGGGGCATGTGCTGTGTGGGAGGGAGGGGCTTGTAATGTGAGGGAGGGAGGGGCTTGTGATGTGTGGGAGGGAGTGGCTTGTGATGTGAGGGAGGGAGGGGATTGTGATGTGATGTTGGGGCTTGTGATGTGAGGGAGGGAGGGGCTTGTGATGTGATGTCAGGGAGGGGCTTGTGATGTGATGTCAGGGAGGGGCTTGTGATGTGATGTCAGGGAGGTGCTTGTGATGTGATGTCAGGGAGGGGCTAGTGATGTGAGGGAGGGGCATGTGCTGTGTGGGAGGGAGGGGCTTGTAATGTGAGGGAGGGAGGGGCTTGATATGTGTGGGAGGGAGGGGCTTGTGATGTGAGGGAGGGAGGGGATTGTGATGTGAGGTAGGGGCTTGTGATGTGAGGGAGGGAGGGGCTTTTGATGTGTGGGAGGGAGGGGCTTGTGATGTGAGGGAGGGAAGGGCTTGTGATGTGAGGGAGGGAGGGGCTTGTGATATGATGTGAGGGAGGGGCTTGTGATGTGAGGGAGGGGCTTGTGATGTGTAGGAGGGAGGGGCTTGCAATGTGAGGGCAGAAGTGGCTTGTGATGGAATGGAGGGAGGGGATTGTGATGTGAGGGAGGGAGGGGCTTGTGATGTGATGTGAGTGAGGGGCTTGTGATGTGAGGGAGGGGCTTGTGATGTGAGGGAGGGGCTTGTGATGTGAGGGAGGGAGGGGCTTGTGATCTGAGGGGGAGGGGCTTGTGATGTGGGGGGAGGGGCTTGTGATGTGAGGGAGGGGCTTGTGATGTGTGGGAGGGAGGGGCTTGTGATGTGAGGGCAGAAGTGGCTTGTGATGTAATGGAGGGAGGGGCTTGTAATATGTGGGAAGGAGGGGCTTGTGATGTGATGTCAGGGAGGGGCTTCTGATATGAGGGAGGCAGGGGCTTGTGATGTGAGGGATGGAGGGGCTTGTGATGTGAGGGAGGGGCTTGTGATGTGAGGGAGGGAAGGGCTTGTGATGTGTGGGAGGGAGGGGCTTGTGATGTGAGGGAGGGAGGGGCTTGTGATATGAGGGAGGGAGGGGCTTGTGATGAGAGGTGGTGGGGCTTGTGATGTGATGTGAGGGAGGGGCTTGTGATGTGAGGGAGGGAGGGGCTTGTGATGTGAGGGGGAGATGCTTGTGATGTGATATGAGGGAGGGGCTTGTGATGTGTGGGTGGGAGTGGCTTGTGATGTGAGGGAGGGAGGGGCTTGTGATGTGAGGGCGGGAGTGGCTTGTGATGTAAGGGAGGGAGGGGCTTGTGATGTGAGGGAGGGAGGGGCTTGTGATGTGATGTGAGGGAGGTTCTTGTGATGTGAGGGAGAGGCTTGTGATGTGAGGGAGGGAGGGGCTTGTGATGTGAGGGAGGGAGGGGCTTCTGATGTGTGCGAGGGGCTTGTGATCTGAGGGAGGGAGGAGCTTGTCATGTGAGGGAGGGAGGGTCTTGTGATGTGAGGGATGGAGGGGCTTGTGATCTGAGGGAGGGCGGGGCTTGTGATGTGAGGGAGGGGGTTGTGATGTGAGGGAGGGAGGGGCTTCTGACGTGTGCGAGGGGCTTGTGATGTGGGGGAGGGAGAGGCTTGTGATGTGAGGGAGGGAGGGTCTTGTGATGTGAGGGAGGGAGGGGCTTGTGATGTGAGGGAGGGGCATGTGATGTGAGGGAGGGGCTTGTGATGTGAGTGATGGAGGGGCTTGTGATGCGTGGGAGGGAGGGGATTGTGATGTGTCGGAAGGGTTTGTGATGTGTGGGGGGTGGGGCTTGTGATGTGAGGGAAGGGCCTGTGATGTGAGGGAGGGGCTTTTGATGTGAGGGAGGGAGGGGCTTGTGATGTGAGGCAGGCGCTTGTGCTGTGATGTCAGGGAGGGACTTTTGATGTGAGGGAGGGACTGGCTTGTGATATGATGTCAGGGAGGGGCTTGTGATGTGTGGGAGGGAGGGGCTTGCATTGTGAGGGAGAGGGTTGTGATGTGAATGAGGGAGGGGCTTGTGATGTGTGGGAGGGAGGGGCTTGTGATGTGATGTCAGGGAGGGGCTCGTGATGTGAGGGAAGGAGGGGCTTGTGATGTGTGGGAGGGAGGGGCCTGTGATGTCAGGGAGGGAGGGGCTTGTGATTTGAGGGAGGAGGGGCTTGTGATGTGCTGTGAGGGAGGGGCTTGTGACCTGATGTGAGGGAGGGGCTTGTGATGTGTGGGAGGGAGGGGCTTGTGATGTGAGCGAGGGACATGTGATGTGAGGGAAGGGCTTGTGATGTGTGGAAGGGAGGGGCTTGTGATGTGAGGGAAGGGCTTGTGGTTTGTGGGTGGGAGGGGCTTGTGATGTGAGGGAGGAAGGGGCATGTGAAGTGAAGGAGGGAGGGGCTTGTGATGTGAGGGAGCGGCTTGTGATGTGAGGGAGGGGCTTGTGATGTGTGGGAGGGAGGGGCTTTTTGATGTGAAGGAGGGAGGGGCTTGTGATGTGACGGAGGGGCTTGTGATGTGAGGGAGGGACGGGGGCTTGTGATGTGAGGGAGGGAGGGGCTTGTGATGTGAGGGAAGGAGGGGCTTGTGATGTGTAGCAGGGAGGGGATTGTGATGTGAGGGAGGCACTTGTGATGTGAGGGAGCGAGCAGCAAGTGATGTGAGGGAGGGGCTTGTGATGTGAGGGAGGGAGGGGCTTGTGATGTGAGGGAGGGGCTTGTGATGTGATGTGAGGGAGGGGCTTGTGATGTGTGGCAGCGAGGGGCTTGTGATGTGAGGGAGGGGCTTGTGATGTGAGGGAGGGAGGGCTTGTGATGTGAGGGAGGGGCTTGTGATGTGAGGGAGGGAGGGGCTTGTGATGTGAGGGAGGGAGGGGCTTGTGATGTGTGGGAGGGGCTTGTGATGTGTGGGAGTGGCTTGTGATGTGAGGAAGGGGCTAGTGATGTGAGGGAGGGAGTGGCTTGTGGTGTGAGGGAGCGGCTTCTGATGTGAGGGAGGGGCTTGTGATGTGTGGGAGGGAGGGGCATTTTGATGTGAAGGAGGGAGGGGCTTGTGATGTGACGGAGGGGCTTGTGATGTGAGGGAGGGAAGGGGGCTTGTGATGTGAGGGAGGGAGGGGCTTGTGATGTGAGTGAAGGAGGGGCTTGTGATGTGAGGGAGGGGCTTGTGATGTGTAGGAGGGAGGGGCTTGTGATGTGAAGGAGGGAGGGGCATGTGACGTGAGGGAGGGGATTGTGATGTGATGTGACGGAGGGACTTGTGATGCTTGGCAGGGAGGGGCTTGTGATGTGAGGGAGGGGCTTGTGATGTGAGGGAGGGAGCAGCTTGTGATGTGAGGGAGGGGCCTGTGATGTGAGGGAGGGAGGGGCTTGTGATGTGAGGGAGGGGCTTGTGATGTGAAGTGAGGGAGGGGCTTCTGATGTGAGGGTGGGAGCGGCTTGTGATGTGAGGGAGGGGCTTGTGATGTGAGGGAGGGAGGGGCTTGTGATGTGAGGGAGGGAGGGGCTTGTGATGTGAGGGAGGGAGGGGATTGTGATGTGAGGGACGGAGGGGCTTGTGATGTGAGGGACGGAGGGGCTTGTGATATGAGGGAGGGAGGGGCTTGTGATGTGTGGGAGGGAGGGGCTTGTGATGTGAGGAAGGGAGGGGCTTATGATGTGTGAGGGGGCTTGTGATGTGATGGAGGGAGGGGCTTCTGATGTGATGGAGGGGCCAGTGATGTGAGGGAGAGAGGGGCTTGTGATGTGAGGGAAGGGCTTGTGATGTGAGGGAGGGGCTTGTGATGTGAGGGAGGAAGGGGCTTGTGATGTGAGGCAGGGGCTTGTGATGTGATGTCAGGGAGGGACTTCTGATGTGAGGGTGGGAGTGGCATGTGATGTCAGGGAGGGGCTGGGGATGTGTGGGAGGGAGGGGCTTGCGTTGTGAGGGAGGGGCTTGTGATGTGAATGAGGGAGGGGCTTGTGATGTGTGGGAGGGAGGGGATTGTGATGTGAGGGATGGAGGGGCTTGTGATGTGAGGGAGGAGCTTGTGATGTGAGGGAGGGGCCAGTGACGTGAGGGAGGGAGTGGCTTGTGATGTGATGTCAGGGAGGGGCTTCTGATGTGAGGGAGGGAAGGATTTGTGATGTGAGGGAGGGAGGGGCTTGTGATGTGTGGGTGGGCGGGGTTTGTGATGTGAGGGAGGGCGGGGCTTGTGATTTAAGGAGGGAGGGGCTTGCGATGTGAGGGAGGGGCTTGTGATCTGATGTGAGGGAGGGGCTTGTGATGTGTGGGAGGGAGGGGCTTGTGATGTGAGGGAGGGACTTGTGATGTGAGGGAGGGAGGGGCTTGTCATGTGAGGGAGGGGCCAGTGATGTGTGGGAGAGAGGGGCTTGTGAAATGAGAGAGGGGCTTGTGATGTGTCGGAGGGAGCGGCTTGTGGTGTGAGGGAGGGGCTTGTGATGTGAGGGAGGGAGGGGCTTTGATGTGAGTGGGAGGGGCTTGTGATGTGAAGAAGGGGCTTCTGATGTGAGGGAGGGGCTTGTGATGTGAGGGAGGGAGGGGCTTGTGATGCGTGGGACGGAGGGGCTTGTGATGTGATTGAGGGAGGGGCTTGTGATGTGAGGGAGTGAGGGGCTTCTGATGGGTGCGAGGGGCTTGTGATGTGAGGGAGGGAGAGGCTTGTGATCTGAGGAGGGAGGGGCTTGTGATGTGTGGGAGGGGCTTGTGATGTGTGGGAGGGAGGGACTTGTGATGTGAGGGAGGGAGGGGCTTGTTAAATGTGGGAGGGAGGGGCTTGTGAAATGTGGGAGGGAGGGGCTTCTGATCTGGGAGGGAGGGGCTTGTGATGTGAGGGAGGGAGGGGCTTGTGATGTGAAGGAGGAGCTTGTGATGTGAGGGTGGGAGGGGCTTGTGATGTGGGGGTGGGAGGGGCTTGTGATGTGTGGGAGGGAGGGGCTTGTGATCTGATGTGTGGGAGGGGCTTGTGATGTGAGGGAGGGGCTAGTGATGAGAGGGAGGGGGGGCTTGTGATGTGAGGGAGGGGCTTGTGATGTGAGGGAGGGAGGGGCTTGTGATGTGAGTGATGGAGTGACTTGTGATGTGTGGGAGGGGCTTGTGATGTGAGGGAGGTGCTTGTGATATGAGGGAGGGAGGGGCTTGTGATGTGAGGGAGGGGCTGGTGATGTGAGGGAGGGTGGAGCTCATGATGTGAGGGAGGGAGGGCCTTGTGATGTGAGGGAGGGGCTTGTGATGTGAGGGAGGGAAGGTGGCTTGTGATGTGAGGCAGGGGCTTGTGATGTGATGTCAGGGAGGGACTTCTGATGTGAGGGACGGAGTGGCTTGTGATGTGATGTCAGGGAGGGGCTTGTGATGTGTGGGAGGGAGGGGCTTGCGTTGTGAGGGAGGGGCTTGTGATGTGAATGAGCGAGGGGCTTGTGATGTGTGGGAGGGAGGGGCTTGTGATGTGAGGGAGGGAGGGGATTGTGATGTGAGGGATGGAGGGGCTTGTGATGTGAGGGAGGGGCCAGTGATGTGAGGGAGGGAGGGGCTTGTGATGTGATGTCAGGGAGGGGCTCCTGATGTGAGGGAGGGAAGGGCTTGTGATGTGATGTCAGGGAGGGGCTTGTGATGTGAGGGAGGGTGGGGCTTGTGATGTGTGGGAGGGAGGGGCTTGTGATGTGAGGGAGGGAGGGGCTTGTGATGCATGGGAAGGAGTGGCTTGTGATGTGATGGAGGGAGGGGCTTGTGATGTGAGGGAAGGGCTTGTGATGTGATGGAGGGAGGGGCTTGTGATGTGAGGGAAGGGCTTGTGATGTGTGGGAGGGAGGGGCTTGTGATGTGAGGGAGCGGCTTGTGATGTGAGGGAGGGGGTTGTGATGTGAGGGAGTGAGGGAGGGGCTTGTGATGGGAGGGAGGGGATTGTGATGTGAGGGAGGGGCTTGTGATGTGTGGGAGGGAGGGGCTTGTGATGTGTGGGAGGGGCTTGTGATGTGAGGGAGGGTCTAGTGATGTGAGGGAGGGAGGGGCTTGTGATGTGAGGGAGGGAGGGGCTTGTGATGTGAGGGAGGCAGGGGCTTGTGATGCGTGGGAGGGAGGGGCTTGTGATGTGAGGGAAGGGCTTGTGATGTGTGGGAGGGAGGGGCTTGTGATGTGAGAGAAGGGCTTGTGATGTGTGGGAGGGAGGGGCTTGTGATGTGAGGGTGGGGCTTGTGATGTGAGGGAGGGAGGGGCTTGTGATGTGAGGGAGGGAGCGGCAAGTGAAGTGATGGAGGGAGGGGCTTGTGATGTGAGGGAGGCAGGGGCTTGTGATGCGTGGGAGGGAGGGGCTTGTGATGTGATGGTGGGAGGGGCTTGTGATGTGAGGGAAGGGCTTGTGATGTGTGGGAGGGAGGGGCTTGTGATGTGGAGAAGGGCTTGTGATGTGTGGGAGGGAGGGGCTTGTGATGTGAGGGAGGGAGGGGCTTGTGATGTGAGGGAGGGAGCGGCAAGTGAAGTGATGGAGGGAGGGGCTTGTGATGTGAGGGAGGGAGGGGCTTGTGATGTGTGGGAGGGAGGGGCTTTTTGATGTAAAGGAGGGAGGGGCTTGTGATGTGAGGGAGGGGCTTGTGATGTGAGGGAGGGAGGGGTTTGTGATGTGAGGGAGCGGCTTGTGATGTGAGGGAGGGGGTTGTGATGTGAGCGAGTGAGGGAGGGGCTTGTGATGTGAGTGAGGGAGGGGCTTGTGATGTGAGGGAGGGAGGGGCTTGTGATGTGTGGGAGGGAGGGGCTTGTGATGTGTGGGCGGGGCTTGTGATGTGAGGGAAGGTATAGTGATGAGAGGGAGGGAGGGGCTTGTGATGTGAGGGAGGCGCTTGTGATGTGAGGAGGGAGGGGCTTGTGATGTGAGTGACGGAGGGGCTTGTGATCTGTCGGAGGGGATTGTGATGTGAGGGAGGGGCTTGTGATGTGAGGGGGAGGGGCTTGTGATGTGAGGGGGAGGGGCTTGTGATGTGAGGTGGAGGGTCTTGTGATGTGATGTGAGGGAGGGGCTTGTGATGTGAGGGAGGGTGGGGCTCGTGATGTGAGGAAGGGAGGGGCTTGTGATGTGAGGGAGGGGCTTGTGATGTGAGGGAGGGAGGGGCTTGTGATGTGAGGCAGGGGCTTGTGATGTGATGTCAGGGAGGGGCTTGTGATGTTATGTGTGGGAGGGGCTTGTGATGTGAGGGAGGGAGGGGCTTGTGATGTGAGGGAGGGGCTTGTGATGTGAGGGAGGGGTTTGTGACTTGAGGGAGGGGCTTGGGACATGAGGGAGGGGATTGTCATGTGTGGGGGGGCTTGTGAAGTGTGAGGGCGGGGCTTGTGATGTGAGGGAGGGAGGGGCTTCTGATGTGACGGGGAGTGTCTTGTGATGTGAAGGAGTGGCTTCTGATGTGAGGGAGGGAGGGGCTTGTGATGTGGGGCAGGGGCTTGTGATGTGATATCAGTGAGGGACTTCTGATGTGAGGGAGGGAGTGGCTTGTGATGTGATGTCAGGGAGGGGCTTGTGATGTGTGGGAGGGAGGGGCTTGCGTTGTGAGGGAGGGGCTTGTGATGTGTGGTAGGGGCCAGTGATGTGAGGGAGGGAGGGGCTTGTGATGTGATGTCAGGGAGGGGCTTCTGATGTGAGGGAGGGAAGGGCTTGTGATGTGATGTCAGGGGGGGACTTGAGATGTGAGGGAGGGAGGGGCTTGTAATGTGTGGGAGGGAGGGGCTTGTGATGTGAGGGAGGGAGGGGCTTGTGATTTGAGGGAGGGAGGAGCTTGTGATGTGAGGGAGGGGCTTGTGATGTGCGGGAGGGAGGGGCTTGTGATGTGAGGGAGGGAGGGGCTTGTGATGTGAGGGAGGGGCCAGTGATGTGAGGGAGAGAGGGGCTTGTGAAGTGAGAGAGGGGCTTGTGATGTGTCGGAGGGAGCGGCTTGTGATGTGAGGGAGGGGCTTGTGATGTGAAGGAGGGAGGGGCTTTGATGTGAGGGGGAGGGGCTTGTGATGTGAAGGACTGGCTTCTGGTGTGAGGGAGGGACTTGTGATGTGAGGGAGGGAGGGGCTTGTGATGCATGGGACGGAGGGGCTTGTGATGTGATGGAGGGAGGGGCTTGTGATGTGAGGGAAGGGCTTGTGATGTGTGGGAGGTAGGGGCTTGTGATGTGAGGGAAGGGCTTGTGGTTTGTGGGTGGGAGGGGCTTGTGATGTGAGGGAGGGGCTTGTGATGTGAAGGAGGGAGGGGCTTGTGATGTGAGGGAGGGAGGGGCATGTGAAGTGAAGGAGGGAGGGGCTTGGATGTGTGGGAGGGAGGGGCTTTTTGATGTGAAGGAGGTAGGGGCTTGTGATGTGAGGGAGGGGCTTGTGATGTGAGGGAGGGAAGGGGGCTTGTGATGTGAGGGAGGGAGGGGCTTGTGATGTGAGGGAGGGAGGGGCTTTTGATGTGAGGGAGGGAGGGGCTTGTGATGTGAGGGAGGTGCTTGTGATGTGAGGGTGGTGCTTGTGATGTGAGGGAGGGAGGGGCTTGTGATTTGTGGGAGGAAGGGGCTTGTGATGTGAGGGAGGGGCTTGTGATGTTATGTGTGAGAGCGACTTGTGATGTGAGGGACGGAGGGGCTTGTGATGTGAGGTAGGGGCTTGTGATGTGAGGGAGGGGCTTGTGATGTGAGGGAGGGATTTGTGACGTGAGGGAGGGGCTTGGGACGTGAGGGAGGGGCTTGTCATTTGTGGGAGGGGGCTTGTGAAGTGTGTGAGGGCGGGGCTTGTGAAGTGAGGGAGGGAGGGGCTTTTGATGTGAGGGGGAGGGCCTTGTGATGTGAAGGAGGGGCTTCTGATCTGAGGGAGGGGCTTGTGATGTGAGGGATGGATGGGCTTGTGATGTGAGGGAGGGCCTTGTGGTGTGTGGGAGGGAGGGGATTGTGATGTGAGGGAGGGAGGGGCTTGTGATGTGAGGGAGGGAGGGGCTTGTGATGTGAGGGACGGAGGGGCTTGTGATGCGTGGGAGGGAGGGGCTTGTGATGTGATGGTGGGAGGGGCTTGTGATGTGAGGGAAGGGCTTGTGATGTGTGGGAGGGAGGGGCTTGTGATGTGAGGGAGGGAGGGGCTTGTGATGTGAGGGAGGGAGGGGCTTGTGATGTGTGGGAGGGAGGGTCATGTGATGTGAGGGAAGTAGGGGCTTGTGATGTGTGGGAGGGAGGGGCTTTTTGATGTAAAGGAGGGAGGGGCTTGTGATGTGAGGGAGGGGCTTGTGATGTGAGGGAGGGAGGTGCTTGTGATGTGAAGGAGGGGCTTGTGATGTGATGGGGGGCTTATGATGTGAGGGAGGGGCTTGTGGTGTGTGGGAGGGAGGGGCTTTTTGATGTGAAGGAGGTAAGGGCTTGTGATGTGAGGGAGGGGCTTGTGATGTGAGGGAGGGAAGGTGGCTTGTGATGTGAGGGAGGGAGGGGCTTGTGATGTGAGGGAGGGAGGGGCTTTTGATGTGAGGGAGGGGCTTGTGATGTGATGTCAGGGAGGGGCTTCTGATGTGAGGGAGGGAAGGGCTTGTGATGTGATGTGAGGGAGGGAGGGGCTTGTAATGTGTGGGAGGGTGGGGCTTGTGATGTGAGGGAGGGAGGGGCTTGTGATTTGAGGGAGGGAGGGGTGATGTGAGGGAGGGGCTTGTGATCTGATGTGAGGGAGGGGCTTGTGATGTGCGGGAGGGAGGGGCTTGTGATGTGAGGGAGGGAGGGGCTTGTGATGTGAGGGAGGGGCCAGTGATGTGAGGGAGAGAAGGGCTTGTGAAGTGAGAGAGGGGCTTGTGATGTGTCGGAGGGAGCGGCTTGTGATGTGAGGGAGGGGCTTGTGATGTGAAGGAGGGAGGGGCTTTGATGTGAGGGGGAGGGGCTTGTGATGTGAAGGACTGGCTTCTGGTGTGAGGGAGGGACTTGTGATGTGAGGGAGGGAGGGGCTTGTGATGCATGGGACGGAGGGGCTTGTGATGTGATGGAGGGAGGGGCTTGTGATGTGAGGGAAGGGCTTGTGATGTGTGGGAGGTAGGGGCTTGTGATGTGAGGGAAGGGCTTGTGGTTTGTGGGTGGGAGGGGCTTGTGATGTGAGGGAGGGGCTTGTGATGTGAAGGAGGGAGGGGCTTGTGATGTGAGGGAGGGAGGGGCATGTGAAGTGAAGGAGGTAGGGGCTTGTGATGTGAGGGAGGGAAGGGGGCTTGTGATGTGAGGGAGGGAGGGGCTTGTGATGTGAGGGAGGGAGGGGCTTTTGATGTGAGGGAGGGAGGGGCTTGTGATGTGAGGGAGGTGCTTGTGATGTGAGGGTGGTGCTTGTGATGTGAGGGAGGGAGGGGCTTGTGATTTGTGGGAGGAAGGGGCTTGTGATGTGAGGGAGGGGCTTGTGATGTTATGTGTGAGAGCGACTTGTGATGTGAGGGACGGAGGGGCTTGTGATGTGAGGTAGGGGCTTGTGATGTGAGGGAGGGGCTTGTGATGTGAGGGAGGGATTTGTGACGTGAGGGGCTTGTCATTTGTGGGAGGGGGCTTGTGAAGTGTGTGAGGGCGGGGCTTGTGAAGTGAGGGAGGGAGGGGCTTTTGATGTGAGGGGGAGGGCCTTGTGATGTGAAGGAGGGGCTTCTGATGTGAGGGAGGGGCTTGTGATGTGAGGGAGGGGCTTGTGGTCTGTGGGAGGGAGGGAGGGGCTTGTGATGTGAGGGAGGGAGGGGCTTGTGATGTGAAGGAGGGGCTTGTGATGTGAGGGAGCGGGTTGTGATGTGAGGGAGTGAGGGAGGGGCTTGTGATGTGAGGGAGGGAGGGGCTTGTGAAGTGAGGGAGGGAGGGGCTTGAGATGTGTGGGAGGGAGGGGCTGGTGATGTGTGGGAGGGGCTTGTGATGTGAGGGAGGGGCAAGTGATGAGAGGGATGGAGGGGCTTGTGATGTGAGGGAGAGACTTGTGGTCTGTGGGAGGGAGGGGATTGTGATGTGAGGGAGGGAGGGGCTTGTGATGTGAGGGAGGGAGGGGCTTGTGATGTGAGGGAGGGAGGGGCTTGTGATGTGAGGGAGGGGTTTGTGACGTGAGGGAGGGGCTTGGGACGTGAGGGAGGGGCTTGTCATTTGTGGGGGGGGCTTGTGAAGTGTGTGAGGGTGGGGCTTGTGATGTGTGGGAGGGAGGGGCTTGTGTTGTGAGGGAGGGAGGGGCATGTGAAGTGAAGGAGGGAGGGGCTTGTGATGTGAGGGAGGGGCTTGGGACGTGAGGGAGAGGCTTGTCATTTGTGGGGGGGGCTTGTGAAGTGTGTGAGGGCGGGGCTTGTGATGTGAGGGAGGGAGGGGCTTTTGATGTGAGGGGGTGGGTCTTCTGATGTGAGGGAGGGGCTTGTGGTGTGTGCGAGGGAGGGGATTGTGATGTGAGGGAGGGAGGGGCTGGTGATGTGAGGGAGGGAGGGGCTTGTGATGTGAGGGAGGGAGGGGATTGTGATGTGTGGGAGGGAGGGGCTTGTGATGTGATGGTGGGAGGGGCTTGTGATGTGAGGGAAGGGCTTGTGATGTGTGGGAGGGAGGGGCTTGTGATGTGAGGGAGGGAGGGGCAAGTGAAGTGATGGAGGGAGGGGCTTGTTATGTGAGGGAGGGAGGGGCTTGTGATGTGTGGGAGGGAGGGGCTTGTGATGTGAGGGAAGTAGGGGCTTGTGATGTGTGGGAGGGAGGGGCTTTTTGATGTAAAGGGGGGAGGGGCTTGTGATTTGAGGGAGGGGCATGTGATGTGAGGGAGGGAGGGGCTTGTGATGTGAGGGAGGGGCTTGTGATGTGAGGGAGGGTGTTGTGATGTGAGGGAGTGAGGGAGGGTCTTGTGATGAGAGGGAGGGAGTGGCTTGTGATGTGATGTCAGGGAGGGGCTTGTGATGTTATGTGTGGGAGGGGCTTGAGATGTGAGGGAGGGAGGGGCTTGTGATGTGAGGGAGGGGGTTGTGACGTGAGGGAGGGGTTTGTGATGTGAGGGAGGGGTTTGTCACTTGAGGGGGTCATTGGTACGTGAGGGAGGGGCTTGTCATGTGTGGGGGGCTTGTGAAGTGTGTGAGGGCGGGGCTTGTGATGTGAGGGAGGGAGGGGCTTTTGATGTGAGGGGGAGGGTCTTGTGATGTGAAGGAGGGGCTTTTGATGTGAGGGCGGGGATTGTGATGTGAGGGAGGGAGGGGCTTGTGATGTGAGGGAGGCAGGGGCTTGTGATATGATGGTGGGAGGGGCTTGTGATGTGAGGGAAAGGCATGTGATGTGTGGGAAGGAGGGGCTTGTGATGTGAGAGAAGGGCTTGTGATGTGTGGGAGGGAGGGGCTTGTGATGTGAGGGATGGAGGGGCTTGTGATGTGTGGGAGGGAGGGGCTTGTGATGTGTGGGAGGGAGGGGCTTTTTGATGTAAAGGAGAGAGGGGCTTGTGATGTGAGGGAGGGGCTTGTGATGTGAGGGAGGGAGGGGCTTGTGATGTGAGGGAGGGGCTTGTGATGTGAGGGAGGGGATTGTGATGTGAGGGAGGGGCTTGTGATATGAGGGAGGGAGGGGCTTGTGATGTGAGGTGGAGGGTCTTGTGATGTGATGTGAGGGAGGGGCTTGTGATGTGAGGGAGGGTGGGGCTAGTGATGTGAGGGAGGGAGGGGCTTGTGATGTGAGGGAGGGAGGGATTTGTGCTGTAAGGGAGGGAGGGGCTTGTAATGTGTGGGAGTGGCTTGTGATGTGAGGGAGGGACTTGTGATGTGAGGGAGGGGCTTGTGATGTGTGGGCGGGAGGGGCTTGTGATGTGAGGGAAGGGCTTGTGGTTTGTGGGTGGGAGGGGCTTGTGATGTGAGGGAGGGGCTTGTGATGTGAGGGAAGGGCTTGTGGTTTGTGGGTGGGAGGGGCTTGTGATGTGAGGGAGGGGCTTGTGATGTGAGGGAGGGAAGGGGGCTTGGGATGTGAGGGAGGGAGGGGCTTGTGATGTGAGGGAAGGAGGGGCTTGTGATGTGAGGAAGGGGCTTGTGATGTGTGGGGGGAAGGGGCTTGTGATGTGAAGGAGGGAGGGGCTTGTAACGTGTGGGAGGGGATTGTGATGTGATGTGAGGGAGGGGCTTGTGATGTGTGGCAGGGAGGGGCTTGTGATGTGAGGGAGGGGCTTGTGATGTGAGGGAGGGAGCAGCTTGTGATGTGAGGGAGGGGCTTGTGATATGAGGGAGGGAGGGGCTTGTGATGTGATGTGAGGGAGGGGCTTGTGATGTGTGGCAGGGAGGGGCTTGTGATGTGAGGGAGGGGCTTGTGATGTGAGGGAGGGAGCGGCTTGTGATGTGAGGGAGGGACTTGTGATGTGAGGGAGGGAGGGGCTTGTGATGTGAGGGAGGGAGGGGCTAGTGATGTGAGGGAGGGAGGGGCTTGTGATGTGAGGGACGGAGGGGCTTCTGATGTGAGGGAGGTAGAGGCTTGTGATGTGAGGGAGGGGCTTGTGTTGTGAGGGAGGGGCTTGTGATGAGAGGGAGGGAGGGCCTTGTAATGTGTGGGAGGGGCTTGTGATCTGATGGAGCGAGGGGCTTGTGATGCGAGGGGGCGGGGCTTGTGATGTGAGGGAGGGAAGGGCCTGTAATGTGAGGGAAGGGCTTGTGATGGGAGGGCGCGGCTTGTGATGTGATGGAGGGAGGGGCTTGTGATGTGAGGGAGGGAGGGGCTTGTGATGTGTGGGTGGGAGTGGCTTGTGATATGAGCGAGGGAGGGGCTTCTTATGTATGGGAGGGGCTTGTGATGTGAGGGAGGGGCTTGTGATGTGAGGGGGAGGGGCTTGTGATGAGAGGGAGGGAGGGGCTTGTGATGTGAGGGAGTGAGGGGCTTTTGATGTGAGGGAGGGAGGGGCTTGTGATGTGAGGGAGGGAGGGGCTTGTGATGTGTGGAAGGGAGGGGCTTGTGATGTGAGGGAGGGGCTTGTGATGTGAGGGGGAGGGGCTTGTGATGAGAGGGAGGGAGGGGCTTGTGATGTGAGGGAGTGAGGGGCTTTTGATGTGAGGGAGGGAGGGGCTTGTGATGTGAGGGAGGGAGGGGCTTGTGATGTGTGGAAGGGAGGGGCTTGTGATGTGAGGGAGGGGCTTGTGATGTGAAGGAGGTGCTTGTGATGTGAGGGAGGGAGGGGCTTGTGATTTGTGGGAGGAAGGGGCTTGTGATGTGAGGGAGGGGCTTGTGATGTGTGGGAGGGAGGGGCTTGTGATTTGTGGGAGGAAGGGGCTTGTGATGTGAGGGAAGGGCTTGTGATGTGTGGGAGGGAGGGGCTTGTGATGTGTGGGAGGGAAGGGCTTGTGATTTGAGGGAGGGAGGGGCTTGTGATGTGAGGGAGGGGCTTCTAATGTGAGGGAGTGAGGAGCTTTTGATGTGAGGGAGGGAGGGGCTTGCGATGTGAGGGAGGGAGGGTCTTGTGATGTGAGGGAGGGAGGGGCTTGTGATGTGAGGGTGGGGGGGCTTGTGATGTGAGGGAGGGGCTTGTGATGTGAGGGGGAGGGGCTTGTGATGTGTGGGAGGGAGGGGCTTGTGATGTGAGGGAGGGAGGGTTTTGTGATGTCGGGGAGGGAGGGATTTGTGATGTAAGGGAGGGAGGGGCTTGTAATGTGTGGGAGTGGCTTGTGATGTGAGGGAGGGGCTTGTGATGTGAGGGAGGGGCTTGTGATGTGAGGGAGGGAGGGGCTTGTGATGTGAGGGAGGGGCTTGTGATGTGAAGGCGGGAGTGGCTTGTGATGTGTGGGAGCGAGGGGATTGTGTTGTGTGGGAGGGAGGGGCTTGTATTGTGAGGGAGGGGCTTGTGATGTGAGGGAGGTGTTGTGTCCGTGTATACTAAGACACAGACTGCAGGAGAACGGTACAACATCTTATGTACCTTCTTGTACTTTCCTTTGGTAGGTTTCTTATTGCTGGTTTTCTATCCCGACCTGCAGACTCGTGCCATGTGTCCTACTTTTCCACACTGTCTGCACACTTTGTCTTTGAACCAGCAATCATTCTGGTCGTGCGTTCTTCTGCCGCAGCGATAGCACTTCTCTGTTCCATATGACATTTCGTTTGTGCCATATTCTTGCGGTCTCTGTTGTATCTCTGCAGTGCCCCGTGCTGCTGCTTCATATGATACCGCAATGCTGAAAGCCTTTTCCAGTGCAAGGTCCTTTTCAGATAAAAGCCGTTTCTGGGTTCCTTCACTTTGAAGCCCACACACAAACTTGTCCCTTAAGGTATCTGCCAGTCCCTCTCCAAACTGGCAGTGTTTCGATAGTTTGTGCAGTTCTGCTAAATAATCAGCATTGCTTTCATCCTTATGCTGGTTCCGTTTGTGAAACTTGAATCTTTCTGCTATCAGCAGCGGTGTGGGGTTTAAATGTTCCTTTAGTATCGTTGCTATGTCTTCAAAACTCTTTTCCATTGGCTTCGTTGGGGTTACTAGATTTCGTAATAAACCATACGTCTTTGCACCCATTAAATTTAACAATACCGACGCTTTCTTGTCATCTGACACCTCATTTGCCTTGCAGTACACCTCTATTCGTTCGACATATGTAGTCCAATCTTCGACTTCATTATCAAATGCGGTGATACTGCCACTCTTCGGCATTTTGGGTGTGGTTTAAAATGGCGTCTCCCAATGGCTTAAAATGGTGTCTCCCGCGCTTTCCTTCCTCCCCCGCTGCTGCCAACGCCGCTCCCGGCGGTTCTCGTGGCAATGGCGGTGCCCTGTAGGTTTCACGCGCTTCTCCTGCGCTGCTGCCAACACCGCTCTCAGCGGTCCTCGTGGCAATGGCGGCACCTTGCGGGTTTCTGCGCGTCTCTCTCTCCCTCTCTCCGACGCTGCTCAGCCCCTGAACACCGGCTGCGCCCAGTGCGCTCTGCCCTCTCTCTCTCTCCCCCGTCGACGCTGCTCGGCCCTTTGCTGTGCCGCTCGGTCGGGCTCTAGCCCGCCGCTGTCTGCGAAGGGTCTGCGCACTATCTGTTGCCAGCCCGTTTCGCTGGGCCACCTCGACTGGAAAGCCAAGCCTGGCTCTCGACAGCCTCCCCCGCAATTCTTGAGTCTCTGCTGGATGACTGGGCGGTTGCCCGTGGTCGACGCCCGAGTCTCTGGCCTTGACCTCCAATCCACTGATCTCCAGGAATGAATCCCCGGGAGGTGATGCAGAGTTGCAGGTAGGTTCGAACCTGCCTCGTCGCCAATGTTGCATTCGTGTATAATAAGACACAGACTGCGGAGAACGGTACAACAGGTGTTTACTCAACGTGGCTCACACTGCAACTGATCTGTACAGATTACTACTCAGTGCTATATACAGGTGTGGTCACTGCCGGTACTGCAGTATACATGAGCTGTAAAATATAGTTCCCCCCTTAAAGGTATATACATTACAATTCCTCCCCTTATAGATTAACAGTACCATAACACTCATTTAACAATTAAATATCAAACTAATTACAATTAACACTTTTAACATGCAACATTAGCTGAAAATAGTCTATTTATATATTCAGTCTTTGGGGAGGCTTCCTGATCCTTTCTGGATAGCGCCTTTCCTGAGTGTCTTGCTTTTGGTGCGGAGGCGATTCTGGCCCCCTGTCGTTGGTTGGTTCATCAGCTTCCGATGCTACTGTTTCTGAGGTAGATGCGACCTGTACGTCGGGTTCATCACCAGGTACGTATGGGCGAGGCATGGGGTTGACTTGTTCCTGTGACTCTAGGATCTGGTCAGCATGGCGTCTCACGATCCTCTCCCCAATGTCCACTGTGTACATTAGTGGGCCCTGCCGTGTGCATATCGTTCCTGGCTGCCATTTTTCTGTTCGGTAGTCACGGGCCAAGACTGGTTGCCCTACATTGAAGCTCCTTGTTGGCTTCTCATGGATGTGCTGGAATTGCTTACTCTCAACATCTCTTCGTACGTTTGGTCTGAGCAAATCCAGGCGAGATCTTAACCTTCGGTTAAAGAACATCATGGCTGGGGCCTGGTTGGTGACTGCATGTGTCGCATTCCGGTAGGCGAACAGGAAATTGTCCACCTTGTGCTGCAGCGGAATGTTGTCATTGTACATAGCCTTTATTGCCTTCTTAAAGGTTTGGATGAACCTCTCAGCCAATCCATTTGTGGCTGGATGATACGGGGCGGATGTGTAATGCCTTACCCCATTCTTATTCAAGAACCTCCGGAACTCTTCGGACACAAATTGTGGTCCGTTGTCGGAGCAAATCTGTTCTGGCAAGCCATTCCTGGCAAAAATGGTCTGTAGGACTGCAATAGTTTTCTCCGTGGTGGTGGAGGACATTTTGATGACCTCAGGCCATTTCGAGTGCGCATCCACGGCTATTAAAAACATTGAGTCCATGAATGGACCAGCAAAATCAATATGCACCTGTTGCCATGGAGATGAGGGCCACTCCCATGGGTGTAGAGGGGCCTGTGGTGGTGCATTTTGGATTTTCTGGCATCCTGAGCAGCTCTTGGTCAGGTCTGTTACGTCCGTGAATAATTGAGACACAGACAGCAGGAGTGAACAAAATAAGTCTTTACTGGTGGAAGTCAATAGTGAAACTAAAAACACAGAGGCTCACTAGCGCCTTTTATACAGGGGTGGTCACTGCCGGTACTGCAGTCTGAGACCAGTTATTCTCTTAAAGGTACATACACAACAATTCCTCCCCTTTTAGATAAACAGTACATAACATTCATTTAACAACTAAATGATAACTAATTACAATCACAATTACTGTTGCTAGATACATTGGTTAAGTTTAAGCAATTATAAGTTCAGTCTTTGAGGAGGCTTCCTGATTCTGTCTGGATAACGCCTCTTTGGGGTATCAGGTTCTTCTGGCAATGTTGAGTCGGGATCAATGTCGTTGTTTGGTTCATCTGCTTCCAATATTACCGGTTCTGCGGTAGCTGCAATTGGAACGTCGATTTCATTACCAGGTGTATCAGATCGTGGTGTGGAGTTGACGTTTTCCAGTGACTCTAGAATCTGGTCAGCATGGCGTCTTACAATGCTCTCCCCAACGTCCACGGTATACATGAGAGGTCCTTGTCGTGTACAAATCGTTCCTGGCTGCCATTTCTCAGTGCGGTAGTCCCGGGCCAAAACTGGTTGACCTATCTTAAAACTCCTGGTCGGCCTTTCATTCATATTCTGAAACTGCCTGTTCTCCACATCTCTTCGGACGTTTGGCTTAAACAAATCCAAGCGGCATCGTAGTCTTCGATTGAAGAACATCATGGCTGGAGTTTGGTTGGTAACCGCATGTGTTGCATTCCGGTAGGCAAACAAGAAGTTGTCCACCTTGTGTTGTAGGGGTATATCTTCATTACACATTGCCTTGATAGCCTTCTTGAATGTTTGGACAAACCTCTCGGCCAATCCATTAGTGGCTGGATGATATGGGGCAGATGTGTAATGCTTAACACCATTGTTCTTTAAGAACCTCTGGAACTCTTCAGACACAAACTGTGGTCCATTGTCAGAGCAAATCTGTTCAGGCAGCCCATTCCTGGCGAATATGGTTCGTAAAACTGTGATAGTTTTTTCCGTGGTGGTTGAGGACATTTTTATTACCTCTGGCCACTTTGAATGTGCATCCACCGCAATTAAAAACATCGAGTCCATGAAGGGACCAGCAAAATCAATGTGCACCCTTTGCCATGGAGATGAGGGCCACTCCCATGGATGCAGAGGAGCTTGTGGTGGGGCATTTTGGACCTTCTGGCATCCTGCACAGCTCTTGGTCATCTCTTTGATTTCTCTATCGATTCCCGGCCACCACACAAACGCTCTGGCTAAGTTCTTCATTTTTACCCCACCCAGATGACCCTCATGAAGCTCATTGAGCACTCTATCCGTCAACTTAGGTGGAATTACTACTCTGGATCCACACATCAAGCTCCTCTGCACACTGACAGCTGTTCTCTTCTCGGCGAGAATGCTGGCAGCAGTGGTTCGCCATGTGCTGGCCATCCCTTCACCGTTAAATCATAGACCCGTGATAGTGTCGGGTCATTCCGTGTTTCCTTTTCTATGTTTGCATTCGTCACAGGGAGACATTCGACTATGGTCGAGTGGAATAACTCCATTGGATCCACTGCAAGGTCTTCTTCTTCCACCGTCGGCAACGGTAGACGTGACAATCCATCAGCATTTCCATGCTGTTTAGTTCGTTTGTACTCGATGTCCTATTGGTGTGCCCCTAGGAAAAGGGACCATCTCTGCAGCCGTTGTGCTGTCATTATCGGTACGCCCTTCTGAGGGTTGAAAATGGAGACAAGAGGTTGATGATCGGTTAGTAGAGTAAATTTTTGACCGTGCAGGTAGTGATTGAACTTCTTCACCCCCCACACTAGGCTGAGGGCCTCTCTGTCAATCTGGGCGTAGTTACGCTCGGCAGAAGTTAACGAGCGTGACGCAAAAGCTATCGGCCTCTCTAAACCATCAAGGAATTTATGTGACAGTACCGCCCCAATGCCGTAGGGAGACGCATCACACGCCAGCCTGATTGGCAGTGCTGGGTTGTAGTGAGCCAAAACTTCCCTTGAAGTGATTAAGTCCTTACTCTTCTGAAAAGCACGCTTACAATTATCGCTCCATTTCCGTGCTACCCCCGTTCGTAGCAGGGCGTTCAGTGGGTGCAGAATTGTCGACAAAATCGGCAAAAACTTATGATAGTAATTCACCAATCCGAGGAATGACCTCAGTTGTGACACATTTTCAGGCGCTGGGGCCTTAACAACCACTTCAATTTTGTCAGGGGACTTATGTAACCCCTCTTCATCAATCACGTGGCCACAATACGATATCTGTTTCTTAAAAAATTCGCACTTGGGGCGGTTGGCTCGCAGCCCATGTTCCCGTAGTCTAGTGAGCACCTGTTCTAGGTTGTTAAGCTGTTCACTGTCATCCTCACGTGTTACAAGGATGTCGTCCAAGTAACACTGAGTCCCCAGAATCCCTTGCAGGACTTGTTCCATCGCTCTTTGCCATATCGCCGGAGCCGATGCTACTCCGGATACCAATCGATGATACTGGTAAAGACCTTTGTGAGTGTTTATCGTGAGATACTTCCTAGAGGACTCTTCAACCTCCATCTGCAAATATGCTTGTGCTAGGTCAATTTTTGTAAAACGCTTCCCTCCAGACAGTGAGGCGAAGATGTCTTCTATCCTTGGAAGAGGATATTGTACTGTGTGAAGGACTGGGTTCACCGTCACCTTGAAATCCCCACAGATGCGAATCTTCCTTGGCTCCCCGGACCTATTGCTTAACGTTTTCTTCATGACAGGAACGATGGGTGTCGCCCACTCGCTCCAGTCGACCTTAGACAACACACCTGCCTTCTCCAGATTCTCCAGCTCTGCCTCGACGGCTGGGCGAATTGCATATGGTACCGGTCTTGCTTTGAAAAACTTGGGAACTGCATTCTCTTCTATTTTTATCGAGGCGGTTACGCCTTTAAGCGTGCCCAGTTCTTGTTGAAATACCTCTTTGGCGTTAGCTAAGATTGTTGACAATCGTCCAGGAGTGACGTCTTCATCTTTTTTACCATCCACCGTCATTGCATGAATGGAATGCCAATCTAAGTTTATCTTCCTGATCCATTCCCGTCCCAATCACGGTGGCCCACCATTTGGCAGTATGTAGAGATACAATTTCCGTATTTTCTTGCCATTGTATTCGACAGGCACCCTTATTTTTCCTCTGGGGTATACTTTTTGCCCCATATACGTTGTCAAGTCGATGGATGTCTCTCTCAAGGGTATGTGTGAAAATAGCCGCTCGTAGTCTCGTCGATTCATGACGATTAGCGCTGATCCTGTATCCAATTCCATTTTAACTTGGGACCCTGCTATCGTGAGGGTGACCCAAATGGTTCGGTGATCCTCTTTTGCGATTACATTGTGAAGTTTGAGACAGCTTAGTCTCCTGTTCCCGGATTCACTATTGCTCATCTGGTCTTCGGAACTACTGTCCGTCATCTTTTGTACTTTCTTGTACGGTTCCTTAGTAGCCTTTTTGTTGTCGCTGGTCTTCTTCCCAGACCTGCAAACTCGTGCAATGTGTCCCATCTTCCCGCATTGCCTGCATATTTTGTCTTTGGACCAGCAGTCCTTCTGGTCATGGTTAGTTCTGCCGCAGCGATAACATTTTGCAAATCCCCGTGTCATTTCGTGGGTGCCGTATTCCTGTGGTTTTTGTTGAATTTCTGCAGCTCCCCTGGCTGCTGCTTCATACGATACTGCCACGCTGAAAGCCTTATCTAGCGTCAGCTCTTTCTCTGAGAGTAACTTCTTCTGTGTTCCTTCACTCAGGAGTCCACAGACAAATTTGTCCCGTAGGGTATCTGCCAGTCCTGCTCCGAACTGGCAGTGCTTTTATAGCTTGCGTAGTTCTGTAAGATACTCAGCATTGCTCTCATCTTTGTGCTGAGTTCTCCTGTGGAATTTAAATCTTTCTGCTATCAACAGCGGTGCAGGGTTTAAGTGTTCCTGTAGGACAGCAACAATTTCGTTAAAACTCTTCGCCTTCGGTTTGGCTGGAGTAATCAGGTCCCGTAATAGGCCTTACATTCTAGCGCCCATTAAGTTGAGCAATATCGATGCCTTTTTCCCCTCCGCTATTTCGTTTGCCTCGAAATATACCTCGACTCTTTCCACATACGTGGTCCAGTCCTCTATTGTATTATCAAAAGCAGTGATACAGCCAGTCTTCGGCATCTTGCAAATCTAAAATGGCGCCTCCCGCGCTTTGCCTTCTTCCCCGATTTAACAAAATGGTGCCTCCCGCGCTTTGCCTTCTTCCCCGCTGTTGTTAGCGCTGCTTTCCATGGTTTCTTGTGCGTTTAATATTGATTTTTTTTCTTTTATTCTTTCCCGTCGTGGAGCGGACCCTCTGGGACACTTCCCTCTCTCTTCTTAGGTCCGAACGCTGCCCGGCTTTGAAGCACCGGCCGCGCCCTGTGTGCTCCACCCTCGCTCTCTCTCTTTGCTTCCCGACTCGCTGCCCGGCCCCGTTGAAAAGCCATCCGATCGAGCTCTAGCCCGCCGCAGCCCAGGAAGGATCAGTGCACTACCTGCCACCAGCCCGATTAGCTGGGAAACCACACACCGAGGAACCAAGCCTGGCTCTGGACAGTCTCTCCTGCAAGTTTTCAATCCGACGATTTGGAGGGCGGTTGCCCACGGTCGACGCCCGTTTCTCGAGTTTCTTTGGATGTTATTTATTTTTATTTTTTTTTCTTTCTTCTGGCTTCGACCTTCAATAACGTCATCTGAGGTGCTGCCGAGTTGCAGGTAAGTTCGTTTCTTACTCGTCGCCAGTGTTACGTCCGTGAATAATTGAGATACGGACAGCAGGAGTGAACAAAATAAGTCTTTGCTGGTGGAAGTCAATAGTGAAACTAAAAACACAGAGGCTCACTAGCGCCTTTTATACAGGGGTGGTCACTGCCGGTACTGCAGTCTGAGACCAGTTATTCTCTTAAAGGTACATACACAACAAGGTTCTCGATTTGTTTATCGATTCCCGGCCACCACACATAAGCCCTGGCTAGGCTTTTCATTTTTACCCCTCCCAGATGACCTTCATGAAGCTCATTGAGCACTCTATCCCTTAACTTGGGTGGAATTACCACTCGGGATCCACACATCAAGGTCCCCCGGCACACTGACAGCTGTTCTCTCCTTGTCGAGAATGCTGGCAACAGTGAGTCGCCATGTGATGGCCATCCCTTCACCGTCAAATCATATACCCGAGACAGTGTCGGGTCATTTCGGGTTTCCTTTTCGATACAAGCGTTAGTTACCGGAAGGTATTCAACTATGGTCGAATGGAATATTTCGACAGGATCCACTGCTGGTGCTTCCTCTGCAGTAGGCAGTGGCAGGCGTGATAGCCCATCAGCATTTCCATGCTGTTTCGTGCCCTTATATTCAATCTCATAGTGGTGCGCCCCTAGAAAAAGTGACCATCTTTGTAGTCGTTGCGCAGTCATCACCGGAACACCCTTCTTCAGATTAAAAATGTAGAGAAGAGGCTGGTGATCAGTCAGCAAAGTGAATTTCTGCCCGTGCAGATAGTGATTGAACTTTTTCACTCCCCACACTAGGCTGAGGGCCTCCCTGTCAATCTGGGCGTAGTTACGCTCGGCTGAGGTTAGTGGTCGTGACGCGAAGGCTATTGGCCTCTCTGAGCCGTCCGAGAATTTGTGCGACATCACCGCTCCAATGCCGTAGGGTGACGCATCACATGCCAACCGAATTGGTAATCCTGGGTTGTAATGGGCCAATACGTCTTTCGATGTGATTAGTGTTTTGCTCTTCTGGAAAGCTCGTCTACATTTGTCACTCCACTTCCAATGCACCCCAGTTTGCAGTAGGGTGTTCAGTGGGTGTAGTATTGTAGACAAATTTGGCAAGAACTTATGGTAGTAGTTTAACAGCCCGAGGAACGACCTCAGTTGTGACACATTTTCCGGTGCTGGAGCCTTGACTACTGCCTCAATCTTCTCTGGGGACTTATGTAACCCCTCTTTATTGATAACGTGGCCACAATACGAGATTTGTTTTCTAAAAAACTCGCATTTGGGGCGGTTAGCTTGGAGCCCATATTCCTGCAATCTAGTGAGCACCTGCTCCAGGTTGGCAAGGTGATCACTGTCATTTTCGCCCGTGACCAGGATGTCGTCCAAATAACACTGGGTCCCTGGGATCCCTTGCAGGACTTGTTCTATTGCCCTCTGCCAAATAGCCGGAGCTGATGCTACCCCGAATACCAGCCGGTTGTATTGGTAGAGACCTTTATGGGTGTTGATTGTGAGGTATTTTTTTGGTGCTTCTTCCACCTCCATTTGCAGATACGCCTGGGCCAGATCAATCTTAGTGAAGCGTTTCCCTCCAGATAGCGAGGCGAAAATATCTTCAATCCGCGGAAGTGGATATTGTACGGTGTGAAGGACCGGGTTCACTGTTACCTTAAAGTCCCCACAGATGCGAACCTTCCTTGGTTCCCCAGGCGTGCTGCTCAACGACTTTTTCATCACAGGGACGATGGGTGTAGCCCACTCGCTCCAGTCTACCTTGGACAGTACACCTGAACGTTCCAGACTCTCCAGCTCTGCTTCGACGGCTGGCCTTAAAAAATTTTGGGCTTGCGTTTTCTTCAATTTTAATCGTCGCTGTCATGCCTTTTAGTGTTCCGAGTCCTTGCTGGAACACTTCTTTCGCGTCAGTTAGGATCTTTGACAGTCGCCCAGGTGTGACGTCATCATCCTTTTTGTCAGCCACAGTCAGTGCCTGTATGGAACGCCAATCCAGTTGTATTTTCCGGATCCATTCACGTCCCAGTAATGGTGGTCCTCCATCTTGCAATACATACAGGTCTAGTTTTGGTGTTTCCTTACCGTTATATATAACGGGCACCCTTATTTTTCCTTTGGGGTAGACTTTTTGCCCCGTGTACATCTTCAAAATAATTTTTGTGTCTCTCAAGGGTATGTGTGAGAATAGCCGCTCATAGTCCCGTCGGTTTATGACTGTTAGGGCTAATCCTGTGTCCAATTCCATCTTTACCTGGACTCCTGCTAACTTGAGAGTGACCCAAATGGTTCGGTGATCCTCCGTTGCGATCACATTATGTAGTTTCAGACAACTCAGTTCCCTGCTTTCGGAGTCGTTATCACTCTTTTGTTCATCTGAACTATTCTCCGTCATCTTATGTACCTTCTTGTACTTTCCTTTGGTAGGTTTCTTATTGCTGGTTTTCTATCCCGACCTGCAGACTCGTGCCATGTGTCCTACTTTTCCACACTGTCTGCACACTTTGTCTTTGAACCAGCAATCATTCTGGTCATGTGTTGTTCTGCCGCAGCGATAGCACTTCTCTGTTCCATATGACATTTCGTTTGTGCCATATTCTTACGGTCTCTGTTGTATCTCTGCAGCGCCCCGTGCTGCTGCTTCATATGATACCGCAATGCTGATAGCCTTTTCCAGCGCAAGGTCCTTTTCAGATAAAAGCCGTTTCTGGGTTCCTTCACTTTGAAGCCCACACACAAACTTGTCCCTTAAGGTATCTGCCAGTCCTGCTCCAAACTGGCAGTGTTTCGATAGTTTGCGCAGTTCTGTTAAATAATCAGCATTGCTTTCATCCTTATGCTGGTTCCGTTTGTGAAACTTGAATCTTTCTGCTATCAGCAGCGGTGTGGGGTTTAAATGTTCCTTTAGTATCGTTACTATGTCTTCAAAACTCTTTTCCATTGGCTTCGTTGGGGTTACTAGATTTCGTAATAAACCATACGTCTTTGCACCCATTAAATTTAACAATACCGACGCTTTCTTGTCATCTGACACCTCATTTGCCTTGCAGTACACCTCTATTCGTTCGACATATGTAGTCCAATCTTCGACTTCATTGTCAAATGCGGTGATACTGCCACTCTTCGGCATCTTGGGTGTGGTTTAAAATGGCGTCTCCCAATGGCTTAAAATGGCGTCTCCCACGCTTTCCTTCCTCCCCCGCTGCTGCCAACGCCGCTCCCGGCGGTTCTCGTGGCAATGGCGGCGCCTTGCGGGTTTCTGCGTGTCTCTCTCTCCCTCTCTCCGACGCTGCTCAGCCCCTGAACACCGGCTGCACCCTGTGCGCTCTGCCCTCTCTCTCTCTCCCCCGTCGACGCTGCTCGGCCCTTTGCTGTGCCGCTCGGTCGGGCTCTAGCCCGCCGCTGTCTGGGAAGGGTCTGCGCACTACCTGTTGCCAGCCCGTTTCGCTGGGCCACCTCGACTGGAAAGCCAAGCCTGGCTCTCGACAGCCTCCCCCGCAATTCTTGAGTCTCTGCTGGATGACTGGGCGGTTGCCCGTGATCGACGCCCGAGTCTCTGGCCTCCAATCCACTGATCTCCAGGAACGAATCCCCGGGAGGTGATGCAGAGTTGCAGGTAGGTTCGAACCTGCCTCGTCGCCAATGTTGCATCCGCGTATAATAAGACACAGACTGCGGAGAACGGTACAACAGGTGTTTACTCAACGTGGCTCACACTGCAACTGATCTGTACAGATTACTACTCAGTGCTATATACAGGTGTGGTCACTGCTGGTACTGCAGTATACATGAGCTGTAAAACATAGTTCCCCCCTTAAAGGTATTTACATTACAGTTTCCCCTGGCTGGAGTGCCTAGAACTAGGGGGCATAGTCTCAGGATAAGGGGTCGGCCATTAAAGACTGAGATGAGGAGGAATTTTTTCACACAGAGGGTTGTGAATCTTTAGAATTCTCTACCCTAAAGGGCTGTGGATGCTGAGTTGTTGAGTGTATTCAAGGCCGAGATAGCTAGATTTTTGGATTCTGGGAGAATCAAGGGATATGGAGATCGGACAGGAAGGTGGAGTTGAGGTGGAAGATCAGCCAGGATCTTATTGAGTGGTGGAGCAGGCTCGAGGGGCCATATGGCCTACTCCCAGTTCTTATGTTCTTTTGACAGAGCTGTGAGCTCCTGGAACCAGTACCCAAGACCTTACAGACGTAATAAAACTCACTACGCACTTGGTTTGAACATAAAGCAAGGCTTTAATCAACTTGTTTCAGAACATGGAAGTCTAGTTGTATCCATTAGCTCCTTGTCTTTACAAAATGTCCCTGGAAAGCTGGGGCCAATGCCCGAGTATTTATACTCCTTGGACGGCGCCACCAGCTGGCCGTCCAGTGTTATTTCATAGGTAGTTTCTCGATGATGAGGTTTATGACACTTACCTCTTGTGTCAATGCATGTTGCCCCGGTGGAAGATTAAAAAAAAATCATTTGTTCATTCACGGGATGTGGGTGTCGCTGGCATTCATTGCCTTTGCCTAATTGCCCTTGAGAATGTGGTGGTAGACCTTGAACCGCTGCAGTCCGTGTGGTGAAGGTGCTACCACAGTGCTGTTAGGGAGGGAGTTCCAGGACTTTGACGCAGCAACGATGAAGGATCGGTGATATATTTCCAAGTCAGGATGGTGTGTGACTTGGAGGTGGTGGTGCTCCCATGCACCTGCTGCCCTTGTCCTTCTAGGTGGTAGAGGTCGCGGGTTTGGGAGGTGCTGCCGAAGAAGCCTTGGCAAGTTGCTGCAGTGCATCTTGTAGGTGGTACACACTGCAGGAGCGTCTTAAAGGAGGAGAGATAGGTGGAGAGGTTTAGGGAGGGAATTCCAGGGCTTAGGGCCCAGGCAGCTGAAGGCACGGGGGCCAATGGTGGAGCGATGGAAATCGTGGCTGCTCAAGATGCCAGAATTGGAGCGCAGAGATCTTGGAGGGTTGTGGGTTGGAGGAGGTTACAGAAATAGGGAGTTTGGGGGGGGGGGGGGGCGGCGGGACGCCATGGAGGGATTTCAACACGAAGATGAGAATTTTTAAATCGAGGCGTTGCTGGACCGGGAGCCAGTGTTGATCAGCGAGCACACGGGGGCGATGGGTGAACTCGGTGTGAGTTAGGATACGGGCCATCATGTTTTTTGGATGAGCTGAAGTTTACGGGAAGGTGGAAATGGGAGGCCGGCATGGAGAGCGTCGCAATAGCCGAGCCTAGAGGTAACAAAGGGAGAAAGGATGAGGGTTTCACTAAAGGCAGGAGATTTAAGACAGAGAGAAACTGTGAATCTGGGTCTGTGGAATGCACAACCACAGTTAGTGACCACAGCAAAGACCATGGCAACATTGAAGAACATAAGAACATAAGAAACAGGAGCAGGAGGAGGCCAATCGGCCCCTCGAGCCTGCTCTGCCATTCAATAAGATCATGGCTGATCCAATCTTGGCCTCAACTCCTCTTTCCCGCTCTCTCCCCATACCCCTTGACTCCCCTGTAGCTCAAATGTCTGTCAATCTCCGCCTTGAATATATTCAATGACTCCGCCTCCCAGCTCTCTGGGGCAGAGAATTCCAAAGATTCACGACCCTCTGAGAGAAGAAATTCCTCCTCATCTCCGTCTCAAATGGGCGACCCCTTATTCTGAAACTATGCCCCCTAGTTCTAGATTCCCCCACTAGGGGAAACATCCTCTCAGCATCTACCCTGTCCAACCCCCTCAGAATCTTATATGTTTCAATAAGATCACCTCTCATTCTTCTAAACTCCAATGAGTACAGGCCCAACCTGCTCAACCTTTCATCATACGTCAACACCTTCATCCCAGGAATCAACCTAGTGAGCCTTCTCTGAACTGCCTCCAATGCAAGTATATCCTTCCTTAAATAAGGAGACCAAAACTGTACGCAGTACTCCAGGTGTGGTCTCACCAGCACCCTGTACAGTTGTAGCAAGACTTCCCTACTTTTATACTCCAGCCCCCTTGCAATAAAGGCCAATATCCCATTAGCCTTCCTAATTACTTGCTGTACCTGCATGGTAACGTTTTGTGTTTCATGTACTAGGACCCCCAGATTAGGTTAGATTAGTGTGAAAAAGCTCCCGAGACCCAGGTAAGGCCTCAGACAGCGGGTGTCGGCGGGAGGTGTGAGCAGGAAGCTTGAAAAAGCTCCCGAGACCCAGGTAAGGCCTCAGACCGCAGGTGTCGGTGGGAGGCGCGAGCGGAAAGCTTGAAAAAGCTCCCGAGACCCAGGTAAGGCCTCAGACCACGGGTGTCGGCGGGAGACGTGAGTGGAAAGCTTGAAAAAGCTCCCGAGACCCAGGTAAGGCCTCAGACCGCGGGTGTCGGTGGGAGGCGCGAGCAGGAAGCTTGAAAAAGCTCCCGAGACCCAGGTAAGGCCTCAGACCGCGGGTGTCGGCGGGAGGCGCGAGCGGGAAGCTTGAAAAAGCTCCCGAGACCCAGGTAAGGCCTGAGACCGCGGGTGTCGGCGGGAGGCGCGAGCGGGAAGCTTGAAAAAGCTTCAGAGACCCAGGTAAGGCCTCAGACCATGGGTGTCGGCGGGAGGCGCGAGCGGGAAGCTTGAAAAAGCTCCCGAGACCCAGGTAAGGCCTCAGACCGCGGGTGTCGGCGGGAGGCGTGAGCGGGAAGCTTGAAAAAGCTCGTGAGACCCAGGTAAGGCCTCAGACCGCGGGTGTCGGCAGGAGGCGTGAGCGGGAAGCTTGAAAAAGCTTCAGAGACCCTGGTAAGGCCTCAGACCGCGGGTGTCGGCGGGAGGCACGAGCGGGAAGCTTGAAAAGGCACCCGAGACCCAGGTAAGGCCTCAGACCGTGGGTGTCGGCGGGAGGCGCGAGCGGGAAGCTTGAAAAGGCTTCAGAGACCCAGGTAAGGCCTCAGACCATGGGTGTCGGCGGGAGGTGCGAGCGGGAAGCTTGCAAAGGCTTCAGAGACCCAGGTAAGGCCTCAGACCGCGGGTGTCGGTGGGAGGCGCGAGCGGGAAGCTTGAAAAAGCTTCAGAGACCCTGGTAAGGCCTCAGACCGCGGGTGTCGGTGGGAGGCGTGAGCAGGAAGCTTGAAAAAGCTTCAGAGACCCTGGTAAGGCCTCAGACCGCGGGTGTCGGCGGGAGGCACGAGCGGGAAGCTTGAAAAGGCACCCGAGACCCAGGTAAGGCCTCAGACCGTGGGTGTCGGCGGGAGGCGCGAGCGGGAAGCTTGAAAAGGCTTCAGAGACCCAGGTAAGGCCTCAGACCGTGGGTGTCGGCGGGAGGTGCGAGCGTGAAGCTTGCAAAGGCTTCAGAGAGCCAGGTAAGGCCTCAGACCGCGGGTGTCGGTGGGAGGCGCGAGCGGGAAGCTTGAAAAAGCTTCAGAGACCCTGGTAAGGCCTCAGACCGCGGGTGTCGGCGGGAGGCGCGAGCGGGAAGCTTGAAAAGGCACCCGAGACCCAGGTAAGGCCTCAGACCGTGGGTGTCGGCGGGAGGCGCGAGCGGGAAGCTTGAAAAGGCTTCAGAGACCCAGGTAAGGCCTCAGACCGTGGGTGTCGGCGGGAGGCGCGAGCGGGAAGCTTGAAAAGGCTTCAGAGACCCTGGTAAGGCCTCAGACCGCGGGTGTCGGTGGGAGGCGCGAGCGGGAAGCTTGAAAAAGCTTCAGAGACCCTGGTAAGGCCTCAGACCGCGGGTGTCGGCGGGAGGCGCGAGCGGGAAGCTTGAAAAGGCACCCGAGACCCAGGTAAGGCCTCAGACCGTGGGTGTCGGCGGGAGGCGCGAGCGGGAAGCTTGAAAAGGCTTCAGAGACCCAGGTAAGGCCTCAGACCGTGGGTGTCGGCGGGAGGCGCGAGCGGGAAGCTTGAAAAGGCTTCAGAGACCCTGGTAAGGCCTCAGACCGCGGGTGTCGGTGGGAGGCGCGAGCGGGAAGCTTGAAAAAGCTTCAGAGACCCTGGTAAGGCCTCAGACCGCGGGTGTCAGTGGGAGGCACGAGCAGGAAGCTTGAAAAAGCTCCCGAGACCCAGGTAAGGCCTCAGACCGCGGGTGTCGGCGGGAGGCGCGAGCGGGAAGCTTGAAAAAGCTCCCGAGACCCAGGTAAGGCCTCAGACCGCGGGTGTCGGCGGGAGGCGCGAGCGGGAAGCTTGAAAAAGCTTCAGAGACCCTGGTAAGGCCTCAGACCGCGGGTGTCGGCGGGAGGCGCGAGCGGGAAGCTTGAAAAGGCACCCGAGACCCAGGTAAGGCCTCAGACCGTGGGTGCCGGCGGGAGGCGCAAGCGGGATACTCGAAAAAGCTCCCGAGACCCAGGTAAGGCCTCAGACCGCGGGTGTCGGCGGGAGGCGCGAGCGGGAAGCTTGAAAAGGCACCCGAGACCCAGGTAAGGCCTCAGACCGTGGGTGCCGGCGGGAGGCGCGAGCGGGAAGCTTGAAAAGGCACCCGAGACCCAGGTAAGGCCTCAGACCGTGGGTGTCGGCGGGAGGCGCGAGCGGGAAGCTTGAAAAGGCTTCAGAGACCCAGGTTAGGCCTCAGACCGTGGGTGTCGGCGGGAGGCGCGAGCGGGAAGCTTGAAAAAGCTTCAGAGACCCAGGTAAGGCCTCAGACCGTGGGTGTCGGCGGGAGGTGCGAGCGGGAAGCTTAAAAAGGCTTCAGAGACCCAGGTAAGGCCTCAGACCACGGGTGTTGGCGGGAGGCGCGAGCGGGAAGCTTAAAAAGGCTTCAGAGACCCAGGTAAGGCCTCAGACCACGGGTGTTGGCGGGAGGCGCGAGCGGGAAGCTTAAAAAGGCCCCAGAGACCAGGTAAGGCCTCAGACCGCGGGTGTCGGCGGGAGGCGCGAGCGGGAAGCTTGAAAAGGCACCCGAGAACAAGGTAAGGCCTCAGACCGTGGGTGTCGGCGGGAGGCGCGAGCGGGAAGCTTGAAAAGGCTTCAGAGACCCAGGTAAGGCCTCAGACCGTGGGTGTCGGCGGGAGGCGCGAGCGGGAAGCTTGAAAAGGCTTCAGAGACCCAGGTAAGGCCTCAGACCGTGGGTATCGGTGGGAGGCGCGAGCGGGAAGCTTCAAAAAGCTCCCGAGACCCAGGTAAGGCCTCAGACCGCGGGTGTCGGCGGGAGGCGCGAGCGGGAAGCTTGAAAAAGTTCCCGAGACCCAGGTAAGGCCTCAGACCGCGGGTGTCGGCGGGAGGCGCGAGCGGGAAGCTTGAAAAAGCTTCAGAGACCCTGGTAAGGCCTCAGACCGCGGGTGTCGGCGGGAGGCGCGAGCGGGAAGCTTGAAAAGGCACCCGAGACCCAGGTAAGGCCTCAGACCGTGGGTGCCGGCGGGAGGCGCAAGCGGGAAGCTTGAAAAGGCACCCGAGACCCAGGTAAGGCCTCAGACCGTGGGTGTCGGCGGGAGGCGCGAGCAGGATACTCGAAAAAGCTCCCGAGACCCAGGTAAGGCCTCAGACCGCGGGTGTCGGCGGGAGGCGCGAGCGGGAAGCTTGAAAAGGCACCCGAGACCCAGGTAAGGCCTCAGACCGTGGGTGTCGGCGGGAGGCGCGAGCGGGAAGCTTGAAAAGGCTTCAGAGACCCAGGTTAGGCTTCAGACCGTGGGTGTCGGCGGGAGGCGCGAGCGGGAAGCTTGAAAAGGCTTCAGAGACCCTGGTAAGGCCTCAGACCGTGGGTGTCGGTGGGAGGCGTGAGCGGGAAGCTTGAAAAAGCTTCAGAGACCCAGGTAAGGCCTCAGACCGCGGGTGCCGGCGGGAGGTGCGAGCGGGAAGCTTAAAAAGGCTTCAGAGACCCAGGTAAGGCCTCAGACCACGGGTGTTGGCGGGAGGCGCGAGCGGGAAGCTTAAAAAGGCTTCAGAGACCCAGGTAAGGCCTCAGACCACGGGTGTTGGCGGGAGGCGCGAGCGGGAAGCTTAAAAAGGCCCCAGAGACCAGGTAAGGCCTCAGACCGCGGGTGTCGGCGGGAGGCGCGAGCGGGAAGCTTAAAAAGGCCCCAGAGACCAGGTAAGGCCCCAGAGACCAATCTCCAGTCTCGGACCTCAGAGGGAAGGAGAGAGGTAAAAAGTAATCCAAGTGTGACGTCACCAGAAAGCGGGTAAGTGATTGGTTGGTGAGTATTTCTCTCTTTTGAAGCTTAAACTCTGGTTTATAGTTTCTAAGGTGCGATGTTCATCATCTAGAATTGGGGCAGAGGGTATTTAAGAATAATATTAATAAATTTAATTAATTACATAGAATGGGAGAACAGGTGATGTGTTGCTGCTGCAATATGTGGGAGCTGGTGGACACCATTGATGCTCACAGTGATCACATTTGCAGTAAGTGTTGGCTGCTCAAGGAATTCCGGCTCCGTGTTGAAGAGCTGGAGTCCGAGCTTCAAACACTGAGACACATCAGGGAGGGGGAGAGTTACCTGGACTCTGTGTATCAGGAGGTAGTCACACCAATTAGATTAATTAATTCAGATGTAGTCCGTGGTCAGGGACAGGATGGCGTGACTAGAAGTGAGGCAGGTACGGGGATCCAGGAGGTAGTGTTGGAGGAGCTGCAGCCCTTGCTCTTGTCCAACAGGTTCGAGGGTCTTACTCCCTGTGAGGACGGGAACGGGGACTGCGGGGAGGATGAGCAACCCGGCCACAGCACCGTGGAGTGGGCGGCCATTCAAGTGGGGGGAGATAAAAGAAATGTTGTAGTGGTAGGGGATAGTATCGTTGGGGGATAGGTAGAGTTCTTTGCAGCCGAGAGCGAGAGTCCCGAAGGCTGTGTTGCCTGCCCGGTGCCAGGGTTAAGGACATCTCCTCTGGGCTGGAGAGAAACTTGGAGTGGGAGGGGGAGGATCCAGTTGTCGTGGTCCATGTTGGTACCAACGACACAGATAGGACAAGGAAGGAGGTTCTGCTGAGGGAGTTTGAGCAGCTAGGGGCCAAATTAAAAAGCAGAACCACAAGGGTAATAATCTCTGGATTACTACCTGAGCCACGTGCAAATTTGGCTAGGGTAAATAAAATTAGAGAGTTAAATACGTGGCTCAAAGCCTGGTGTGGGAGAAATGGGTTTTGCTTCCTGGGACACTGGCATCAGTACTGGGACAGGAGAGAGCTGTTCCGTTGGGACGGACTTCACTTGGCCAGTGCTGGGACTAGAATCCTGGCGAATCGAATAACTAGGGCTGTAGAGAGGGCTTTAAACTAATTAGTGGGGGGGAGGTTTTAAGAGAGCGAAAAATAAAAATGACAGCGGAGAAGGCAATAGAATAAGGTAGCAGTGGGGGAATTAAAAACCAGAGCGTGTCAGGAAGGGACAGAATGTATAATGATAAAGGTAAAGTAGTAAAAGGGGTAAAAGCAGGAATAAATTGTCAGAAAACATATTTGAAAGTTCTTTATCTGAATGCACGCAGCATTCGTAACAAAATTGACGAGTTGACGGTACAAATAACTACACATGGGTATGATTTGGTGGCCATTACGGAAACATGGCTGCAAGATAATCATGACTGGGAACTAAACATACAAGGGTATTTGACAATTAGGAAGGACAGACAGGAAGGAAAGGGAGGTGGGGTTGCTATGTTAATCAAGGATGGAATCACTGCAATAGTCAGAAATGATATTGGGTCAAAGGATCAGGATAGTGAAATAGTTTGGGTGGAGATAAGGAATAAGAAGGGGAAAAAGTCACTAGTTGGCATAGTCTATAGGCCTCCTAACAGTTGCAACTCTGTTGGTCGGAGTATAAATCAGGAAATAGTTGGGGCTTGTAATAAGGGAACAGCTATAATCATGGGGGATTTTAACTTTCATATTGACTGGACTAATCAAATTGGGCATGGCAGCCTTGAGGAAGAGTTCATAGAGTGTATTAGGGACGGGTTCCTTGAGCAGTATGTAACTGAACCAACCAGGGGGCAGGCAATCTTAGATCTGGTCCTGTGTAATGAAACAGGATTAATAAAAAATGTCCTAGTAAAGGATCCCCTTGGAATGAGTGACCATAATATGGTTGAATTCCAAATTCAGTTTGAGGGCGAGAGAGTTGGATCTCAAACCAGCGTACTAAGCTTAAATAAAGGAGACTATGGAGGTATGAGAGTAGAATTGACTAAAGTGGACTGGGAAAATAGATTAAAGTGTAAGACGGTACAAGAGCAGTGGTCTACATTCAAGGAGATATTTCACATCTTTCAAGATAAATATATTCCACTGAGGAAAAAGGGGAGTAAAAGAAAAGACAGCCATCTGTGGCTTAGTAAAGTAACAAAGGATAGTATCCGACTGAAAACAAGGGCATATAAAGTAGCCAAATCTAGTGGGAGGATAGAAGATTGGGAAGCATTTAAAAGCCAGCAAACAATAACTAAAAGATTAATTAAGAAAGGGAAGATAGTGTTGTAGGAAAAATGATTCCTCGGAAACTAGACTTTGAGTAAGAGAGACAACTTTATTAAATGACAGAGCTCTGGGAGAAGAGTCTGCAACCACGCGGTCTGCGAGAGCACCTTCTCCCCGATTGTAGTACGTGCCGAGCTTATATACAATTCCAAGAAGTTGGGTTTAGATCATTTACATTCATCCAATCAATTCGTTTATTAGCGCATATCGTTATTTTCCTCCAGTCAGGAGTTTACACACTTGTGTTGCCAATTCTGCCTCTTCAGGTCTTCGTTCCGTCTTGTTCCCCAGCGGAATGTGATTAGTTCGATAATAGGATACAAGTGATTAGTTCGATGATAGGATACCAGTGAACCTTGTTAGTCCTCAGTGATTCAATTAGTCCCAGTCAGCGAATTTGTTGTTTGTGTCTTTTCCAGCAAAATCTTGTCCAGCAATCTTGTCCAGCAAAATTTTATTCTAACAATAGATTATGAAAGTAAACTAGCAAAAAATATAAAAACAGATAGCAAGAGTTTCTACAGTTATATAAAAAGAAAAAGGGTGGCTGAAGTGAACGTTGGTCCCTTAGAGGATGGGACCGGGAAACTAATGGTAGGGAACATGGAGATGGCAAAGACGCTGAACAAATATTTTGTATCAGTCTTTACAGTAGAGGACACTAAAAATATCCCAACACTGGACAAACAGGGGGCAATGAGGGGGGGAGGAGCTAAAGACGATTAAAATCACTAAGGAGATGGTACTCAGTAAAATAATGGGACTTAAGGCGGATAAATCCCCCGGACCTGATGGCCTACATCCTAGGGTCTTGAGAGAAGTGGCGGTAGGGATTGTGGATGCATTGGTGATTATTTTCCAGAACTCCCTGGACTCAGGAAAGGTCCCAGCAGATTGGAAAACTGCTAATGTAACACCCTTATTTAAGAAGGGAAGTAGACAAAAAGCTGGAAACTATAGACCAGTTAGCCTAACATCTGTGGTTGGCAAAATGTTGGAGTCCATTATTAAGGAAACAGTAACAGAGCATTTGGATAAACATAATTTAATAGGACAGAGTCAGCATGGTTTTATGAAGGGGAAGTCATGTTTGACAAATTTGCTCGAATTCTTTGAGGATGTAACATACAGGGTGGATAAAGGGGAACCAGTGGATGTAGTGTATTTGGACTTCCAAAAGGCATTTGACAAGGTTCCACACAAAAGATTACTGATCAAGATAAGAAATCACAGGCTTGGGGGTAATATACTGGCATGGGTGGAAGATTGGCTATCTAACAGAAAACAAAGAGTTGGGATAAATGGTTCGTTCTCGGGCTGGCAATCAGTAACTAGTGGTGTTCCGCAGGGGTCAGTGCTGGGACACCAACTCTTTACAATCTATATTAACGATTTGGAGGAAGGGACCGAGTGCAACATATCCAAGTTTGCCGACGATACAAAGATGGGAGGGAAAGCAATGAGTGAGGAGGACATAAAAAACCTGCAAAAGGACATAGACAGGCTAAGTGAGTGGGCAGAGATTTGGCAGATGCAATATAATGTTGGAAAGTGTGAGGTTATGCACTTTGGCAGAAAAAATCAAAGAGCAAGTTATTATCTAAATGGAGAGAAACTGCAAAGTGCTACAGTACAAAGGGATCTGGGGGTCCTGCTGCATGAAACACAAAAAGTTAGTATGCAGGTGCAGCAGGTGATCAGGAAGGCCAATGGAATCTTGGCTTTTATTGCAAGGGGGATGGAGTATAAAAACAGGGAAGTCTTGCTGCAGTTATACAGGGTATTGGTGAGGCCACACCTGGAATACTGCGTGCAGTTTTGGTTTCCATATTTAAGAAAAGATATACTTGCTCTCGAGGCGGTTCAGAGAAGGTTCACTCGGTTGATTCCGGAGATGAGGGGGTTGACGTATGAGGAAAGGTTGAGTAGGTTGGGACTCTACTCATTGGAGTTCAGAAGAATGAGAGGCGATCTTATCGAAACATATAAGATTGTGAGGTGGCTTGATCGGGTGGATGCTGTAATGATATCAGCAAATAGTGATGGTATTTGCCTGTTTGATTATGATGCCTTACCAGCATATTTGCCTGATTGATTGCTTGTGCCTGACCAGCAGAGGGCATGTGACAGAGACAAGCAGTTTAGTTTTGGTTTCGTTTTAGATGGATCACTAGCATGGTGTCTCCTTTAATGCTGTTAAAAAGAGTTGAACAGACTTTAGATTAAAAGACATTCTCTTTCATAAATGTCTCGTCATTGAACCCACAAAGAAATCAACACATGGTGTCAGAAGTGATTGAAAGAGATGAAGAGGAAAAATCTGAAGTTAAATCAGCTCTCCACATATTAGCAAGCCAAAAGAGAGCATCGTTACTTACCATTGGAGAATAGCTAACGAAGTGAAAAAATGGAAGGTTTACACCCACCGGCAAAGCTTCAGTTGACAGGTAATGTGGCTGAAAATTGGAGGAGGAGGTTCAAACAACGTGTGGGGTTGTATTTAGCGGCAATCGGAGCTGACGAGAAAAGTGCTAAAAAGAAATCGTCAGTGTTCTTATATGTCGTGGGTGATGAAGCGCTGGAGGTGTATAATAACTTCACATTCGCTGCTGGTGGAGACAATATGAAGCTAGATAAAATAATGGAACAGTTTGAGGCCTACGTAACGTGACATTTGAGAGGCACAGATTTTTCACATGTGTACAGAAAACGGGAGAGACCATTGATCAGTATGTGACTGAACTGAGAAACCGAAGCAAAACATGTGAATTTGGGGGACTGACAGACTTGCTGATAAAAGACAGACTGGTGTGTGGTATTCCAGATAATGGTCTAAGGGAAAGACTGCTAAGAGAGCAAGATCTAGACCTGGGAAAAGCCATAGCACTGTGTAGAGCTACAGAGACTGTGAAGTCGCAGGCAAAGGAGCTGTTCAGTGACAGTAGCTGCAACGTGGATGCAGTGAGTAAGAACGGACACAAACCGTTTCACAAAAAGAGCGCCAATGTGAAAAAAGAGGCGTGGCCAGCGAACAAAAATGAAAGGGACAATCGAAAGTCATGTAGTCGATGCGGTACACAGCATCCACCAAGAAAGTGTCCAGCATATGGTAAAACATGCAAGAGTTGCAACAAAAACAACCATTATGCCCGTTGCTGTAAGAACCAAGCGCAACAAAGCAAGGTCCATACAGTAGATGAAAGCGACATAGAGGAGTTCATTGTGGATGTTGTGTCTGAAAACAAACAAGAAGAAAGAGACTGGATGTTGACACTAAAAGTGAATGACATACACATTCCATTTAAATTGGATACTGGAGCACAAGTTAATGTGATATCAGAGACTGATTTTAAGAAAATTAGACCCAGACCAAAGATACATGGAATAAAAGTGAAAGTGACAGGATACTCAGGTACTGATATACCAGTGAAAGGAAGATGCATTGTCAAAGTGACACACAAGGACAGAGAGCACACGCTAGCATTAATCGTGGTGCCAAAGGATGTGCAAGCCATACTAGGTTTAAAAGCCTGTGAGAGACTGAACCTGGTAAAGAGAGTCCTCGTTGTGGAAAGCGAAGGAGAGACAGTCTATGATGAACTCATGAAAGAGTACAAAGACCTATTTAAGGGTCTAGGCTGCCTTCCAGGAGAACACACGATCAGAGTAGATAAAAGTATGCCAACGGTCATACATCCATGCAGAAAAGTTCTGTTTGCTCTTCAAAAGCAACTGAAGGCAGAGTTGGACAGGATGGAAAGCCTGAACGTGATTCAGAAGATAGATGAGCCAACTGAGTGGGCGAGTTCCCTCGTCATTGTGGACAAAAAGAATGGAAAGCTCAGAATTTGCCTGGATCCAAGAGATCTAAACAGAGCAATAAAGAGAGAGCACTTCAAGCTTCCTACACGTGAGGAAATCATGTCACAGTTTGCAAATGCAAAGTATTTCAGCAAGTTAGATGCATCATCAGGATTTTGGCAGATGAAATTGGACGAAGCAAGTTCAAGACTGTGCACGTTCAACAGTCCATTTGGCAGATACAGATTCCTAAGGTTACCATTTGGCATTGCCTCAGCTCCTGAAGTGTATCACAAAACTATCCATATGATCTATGAGCACCTGGAGGGAGTTGATACATCAATGGATGACATCATAGTATGGGGAACCATGAGAACTGAGCATGACGAGAGACTGAAAAAAGTGCTGGAAGCAACAAGGAAAACAAACCTGAAGCTGAATAGAGAGAAATGCCAGCTCAGGGTAACAGAACTGACATTCGTGGGAGATATCCTCAGCAGTGAGGGCATCAGACCAGATCCCAGAAAGGTGTCCGCCATTGAGAATATGCCAAAGCTACAATGCAAAAAGGACGTGCAGAGGTTTAATGGAATGATCAACTACATGGGTAAATTCATATCCAACCTCTCAGAAAAGATGGCGCCACTGAGACGACTAACTGAAAAGAACATAGAATGGGAATGGAATCATGAGCATGAGAAGTCATGGAGCGATCTAAAGAAACTGCTCACAGAGGAACCAGTTCTGAGGTTTTATGACCCAGCGAGACCCATCAAGATATCATCAGATGCATCACAGAGTGGGCTCGGTGCCGTTCTTCTGCAAAAATATGACTACTGGCAACCTATTGCATATGCATCGCGCTCAATGACAGACGCGGAGACGCGATATGCTCAAATAGAAAAGGAGCTGCTCAGCATCACATACGCCTGTGAAAGATTTCACCAGTTTGTGGCAGGACAAGCAATCAGTGTAGAGACTGACCATAAGCCCTTGATTGCATTGTTCCAAAAGCCACTAAATAGCTGTCCACTTAGAATACAAAGAATGATGATCAGGCTGCAACGCTATACACTGAATGTTGCGTACACACCGGGTAAGCTGATGTACACAGCAGACACGTTGTCCAGAGCTGTTGACCCAAGTGAGCCCGCAAACACCACAATGGATGAAAAAGTGAACGCCTACGTGGGCATGATCACAAGTGCACTGCCCATAGCAGATGCAAAAATGGAGCTCATAAAGACTGAGACAAACAAAGATGAATCAATGAGACGACTGAGGAAAAGCATCTTGGATGGATGGCCCAACATGAAGCAAGACTGCTCACCTGACATGGCAAAGTACTGGAACTACAGGGAGGAACTATCAGTGGTCGAAGACATCATCTACAAAGGAAGTAAAATAGTTATCCCAAGAGTCTGAGTAAAGAGATGCTAAAAAGGATCCATGGAGGACATCTGGGAATCGAAAAGTGTAAGAAAAGAGCACGAGAGGTGATGTACTGGCCACGAATCAACCAAGATGTGACAAATGAGGTGTCAAACTGCACAATATGCCTGAAATATCGAGCAAGCAATCCGGTAGAACCACTAAAGCCACACCCAGCGCCAGACAGACCTATTCGTATGTCAAGGGAAGGACTATCTGGTAGTCACAGACTATTACTCCCTGTATCCAGAGGTGTGCGGGTTAGGTTGATTGGCTATGATAAATTGACCCCTAGTGTTAGTGGGGTTACGGGGATAGGGTGGGATATGTGTTGATGTAGGGGTTACGGGGATCGGGTGGGATATGTGTCGGTGCAGGCTCGATGGGCCGAAATGGCCTCTATCTGCACTGTGGGGTTTCTGTGATTCTGTGATTCTGTGTGTAGACTGTACACCACCACTGCAGATGCTGTGATAAGATGTATGAAAGCCATATTCTCCAGACATGGCGTGGCAAGCGAGGTCTTCACAGACAACGGACCTCAGTTTTACAATGCAAGTTTCCGACACTTTGCCAAAGAGTGGGACTTTGTTCACACAACGTCAAGTCCTCACTATCCACAGTCCAATGGACTAGTGGAAAAATCGGTCCAGACAGTGAAAAGACTGATGTACAAGGCAAAAGACAGTGGAACTGACTTCTACCAGAGCATGCTTGTATACTGCACAACGCCGCTCGAGTGTGGTAAGTCACCAGCCCAACTCCTTATGGGACATCGGCTAAGGTCAAACCTACCCATTCCGGAGAACCTCCTGAAAACAAAAAAGAGGGGGAGAAAGTGAGGAAGTTCAAAGAACAACAGAAAGAAAAGCAAAAGTACTACTATGACAGAGGAACACAAAACCTACCTGAACTCCACACTGGTGACCAAGTAAGGTTCAAAGACAAAACAAACAAATGGACTCAGAAGGGAACTGCCCTGAGTGAAGTTCAACCAAGATCATACACCATTCAGACAGATGAGGGTGCTGTTCTGCGAAGAAATCGTCGAGATCTTCTCATGGGACCAGCCACAGCAAGTCAAAAGACTGATACTGTTGAACAACCTGATCACACAGCAGGTCAAAAGACTGATACTGTTGAACAACCTGATCACACAGCTGAGAAACCATCATCTGAGGCAACAACTCAGATTCAAGGACAATCAATCAGAAAATCCTCAAGACACGTGAAGCCTCCTGAGAGACTCATTGAGCAAATTTAAGGACTATTGTTATAGAAGGAAGTAATGTTATCTTATTCTTTCTTCAAGTTCTAGGTATTTACATATTTCATGTGAACACACAAAACAAGGTTAAAAAACCTTGATAATGATAATGTTAATATAAGTTCATTAAGTGTTACAGTTAAAATGCAGATTAATACAAAGAAAACATGTTGTTAATTAAAAGTAAAATACTTTTGTTTTAAGAAAGGGAGATGTAATGATATCAGCAAATAGTGATGGTATTTGCCTGTTTGATTATGATGCCTTACCAGCATATTTGCCTGATTGATTGCTTGTGCCTGACCAGCAGAGGGCATGTGACAGAGACAAGCAGTTTAGTTTTGGTTTCGTTTTAGATGGATCACTAGCATGGTGTCTCCTGTAATGCTGTTAAAAAGAGTTGAACAGACTTTAGATTAAAAGACATTCTCTTTCATAAATGTCTCGTCGTTGAACCCACAAAGAAATCAATACAGATGCGGGGAGGATGTTTCCACTGATGGGTGAGACTAGAACTAGGGGGCATAATCTAAGAATATGCGGCTGCACTTTCAAAACTGAGATGAGGAGAAACTTCTTCACTCAGAGGGTAGTAAATCGATGGAATTTGCTACCCCAGAGAGCTGTGGAAGCTGCAACATTAAATAAATTTAAAATGGAGATAGACAGTTTCCTAGCAGATAAGGGAATTAGGGGTTACGGGGAGAGGGCAGGGAAGTGGACGTGAGTCTAGATTCGGATCAGCCATGATCCTATTGAATGGCGGAGCAGGCCCGAGGGGCCGTATGGCCTACTCCTGCTCCTACTTCTTATGTTCTTATGAAGGAAAGGGGATGAAGAGCGGGTACATGGGATAGGAACTACGACACCAACATGGACTGGTTGGGCCGAATGGCCTGTTTCCGCATTGTAACTTCGAAGTAATACTACATTCTATGTAAACCTGACTAGTGCCCCTCCATTGTAGTTTCAGAGGGGCCGCTTGTGCCCTAGACACCCTCTCCCAGTTGCACCCGATAGAGGTGGAGGTACGCATTTATCTGCCTGTTGCGCACCGTGCTAACAGAGTCGGCCTGAGCTCAGTGGGTAACTTCCCCCGCCTCTAAGTCAGAAGGGGTTCGAGCCCCATACACTCCAGAAACAGGAGCCCCACCATCCAGGCCCAACGCCCGCCCCCCCCCACTCCGGTTGCCAGTACCGAGGGAGCGCTCCACGGCCCAGATGAGATGTTGAACCCACCCGTAACTGCCCTCTCAGGTGGACGCAAAAATCCCACGGCCACTATTGGAAGAAGGGCAGGGGAGGAGATCTCCCCAATATTGCAATAAAAACAGAAAATGCTGGAGATACTCAGCAGGTCAGGCAGCATCTGTGGAGAAAGAAACAGAGTTAACGTTTCAGGTCGATGACCCTCCGTCAGAACTGGAAAAAGCTGGAGATGGAACAGGTTTTTAAGCAAGTGCAGGGACAGGGAAAGTGGGGTGGGGAGGAAAGAACAGAAGGGAAGGTCTGTGACAGGATGGAAGGCAGGAGAGATTAAGAGACATTAAGAGATGGTGCGAGGCAAAAGGAGGTGGTAATGGGACAAGTTAAACAAAAGATGGGTCTAGATGAAGTGTAAATGGCGATGGCAGAACAAAAGACAGCTGCCATGTGAGAGAGAGAAAAGAAAAAAAAAGATAGGGGCCGAGGTTATGGTCTGAAATTGTTGAACTCGATGTTGAGTCCAGAAAGCTGTAAAGTGCCCCCTCGACCAATATCGCTAAAAAAAAACAGATGATCTGGTCGTTTCTTTCATGGCTGTTTGTGGGAGCTTGCTGTGCGCAATTTTGCTAGCGTGTTTCCTACATTACAACTGTGACCACACTTCAAAAACTGACTTACTGGCTGTGAAGCGCTTTGGGGGTGCCCTGAGGTGATGAAATGCAAGTTTGTTCCTTCTGGTTGGCCTTAGCTCTTGATTTCTCAATGGCAGTGACTCACCAGTATTGGCACAAGGGTAGGGAGTGGTCAGGTCATTATTTGCCAGATCACAACAATTTGCTGCATAAAAAAAATTCTCCTCATCCCCCGCCCCCTCTGGTTCTTTTGCTGAATATGTTGCATCTGTGTCCTTCGGTTACTGACCCTTCTGTCAATCGAAACTGTTTCTCCTTATTTATTCTTTTAAAAAAAAAACAGAATTTTGAACAAAACAGAGTATGAAAGCTTGCGGGGAACATAAAAACTGACTGTAAAAGCTTTTATAGATATGTGACTATAGAGAGCATCCTGACAAACTGTATCACAGTATGGTATGGCAGCTGTAGCTACTATGACCGGAAAGCCCTGCAGCGGGTAGTCAAAACTACCCAACGCATTACCGGCACCCGGCTACCGACCAT
Organism: Somniosus microcephalus; assembly: GCF_052327205.1. NCBI lineage: Eukaryota > Metazoa > Chordata > Chondrichthyes > Squaliformes > Somniosidae > Somniosus > Somniosus microcephalus. The sequence continues at coordinate 71,817,842 of NW_028225179.1, forward strand.
GGAGCAGATATACCAGAAACGCTGTCTACGGAGGTCACGGTCCATCATCAAAGACCCTACCCACCCCAGCCACAGTCTGTTCACCCTCCTGCCATCTGGGAGACGTTACAGATGCATTCGCACCCGTATGACCAGATTTAGGAACAGCTTCTTCCCCAGGGCTGTCATCCTACTGAACTCCACAAATAAACTCTAAAGCCTGCACATCTGCCAATGCACTTTATTATGGTTATGTTTATGGTTATGTTTATGTTAATATACTACAAGCCAAATGTATGTTGAATGTTTAAATGTCTTAATCCAAATGTACACTCTCGGGAGCCGCAAGCCTACATTTCGTTGTACTGCACTTGTGCACTAACAATGACAATAAAAGTTGATTTTGATTTTTTTTTTTTGATTTTGTGAAGAGAAAAAGATTGGTGAAGTCAAGCGTAGGTCCCTTGCAGTCAGAATCGGGGGAATTTATAATGGGGAACAAAGAAATGGCAGACCAATTAAATACATATTTTGCTTCTGTCTTCACAAAGGAGGACACAAATAACCTCCCAGAGATGTCAGGGAACATAGAGTCTGATGAAAGGGAGGAACTGAAAGAAATCAGTATTTGTAGGGAAATGGTGTTAGGGAAATTGACGGGATTGAAGGCCGATAAATCCCCAGGGCCTGATAATCTACATCCTAGGGTACTCAAGGAAGTGGCCCTAGAAATAGTAGATGCATTACTGATCATCTTCCAACATTCGATAGAATCTGGAACAGTACCCATGGATTGGAGGGTAGCTAATGTTACCCCACTATTCAAAAAAGGTGGTAGAGAGAAAACAGGGAATTACAGACCGGTAAGCCTGACATCGGTAGTGGGGAAAATGCTAGAGTCCATTATAAAAGATGTAATAGCAGAGCACTTGGAAAACAGTGACAGGATCGGACAAAGTCAACATGGATTTACAAAAGGTAAATCGTGCTTGACTAATCTACTGGAATTTTTTGAGGATGTAACTGGTAAAATAGATAAGGGAGAACCAGTGGATGTGGTGTATTTGGACTTTCAAAAGGCTTTCGATAAGGTCCCGCATAAGAGATTAGCGTGTAAAGTTAAGGCACATGGGATTGGGGGCAAGGTATTGACTTGGATAGAGAACTGGTTGGCAGACAGAAAGCAAAGAGTTGGAATAAACGGGCCTTTTTCCGAGTGGCAGGCAGTGACTAGTGGGGTACTGCAGGGATCGGTCCTTGGACCCCAGCTATTCACATTATATATTAATGATCTAGATGAGGGAACTAGATGTAATATCTCCAAATTTGCAGACGACACAAAGCTGGGTGGGCGTGTGTGCTGTGAGGAGGATGCCGAGAAACTCCAGCATGAGTTGGACAGGTTGGGTGATTGGGCAGAAGCATGGCAGATGCAATATAACGTGGATAAATGCGAGGTTATCCACTTTGGTGTCAAAAACAGGAAGGCAGATTATTATCTGATTGGCAATAGATTGGGAGAAGGGGAAGTGCAACGAGACCTGGGTGTCCTTGTGCACCAGTCGCTGAAGGTAAGCATGCAGGTGCAGCAGGCGGTTAAGAAGGCAAATGGTATGTTGGCCTTCGTAGCGAGAGGGTTTGAGTACAGGAACAAGGATGTCTTGCTGCAGTTGTACTGGGCCTTGGTGAGTCACATCTTGAGTATTGTGTGCAGTTTTGGTCGCCTTATCTGAGGAAGGATGTTCTTGCCATGGAGGGAGTGCAGCGAAGATTCACCAGGCTGATACCTGAGATGGCAGGAATGACGTATGAGGAGAGATCGAGTCGATTGGGCTTATACTCGTTGGGGTTTATAAGAATGAGAGGGGATCTCATTGAAACTTATAAAATTCTGACAGGCAGGACAGACTAGATGCAGGAAGGATGTTCCCGATGGCCGGGGAGTCCAGAACCAGGGGTCACAGTCTAAGGATAAGGGGTAAGCCATTTAGGACAGAGATGAGGAGGAATTTCTTCACCCAGAGAGTGGTGAACTTGTGGAATTCTCTACCATAAAAGGCAGTTGAGGCCAATTCATTAAATATATTCAAGAAGGAGTTGGATATATTTCTTATGGCTAAAGGGATCAAGGGATATGGGGAGAAGGCAGGGACAGGGTACTGAATTTGGATGATTAGCCATGATCTCATTGAATGGCAGAGCAGGCTCGAGGGGCCGAATGGCCTACTCCTGCTCCTATCTTCTATGTTTCCATGTAACACCTCTAATAAATCTCCCCTTAACCTTCTCTGCTCGAAGTAGAACAACCCTAGCTTCTCCAGTCTCTCCACATAACTGAAGTCCCTCATCCCTGGTACCATTCTGGTCAATCTCCCCTTAACCTTCTCTGCTCTAAGGAGAACAATCCCAGCTTCTCCAGTGTCTGCACATAACTGAAGTCCCTCATTCCTGGTACTGTTCTAGAGATAGCAAAGGCATTACGACACATATTTAATAATTCATTAGAAAAAAGGTGTAGTGCCAGAGGACTGGTGGATAGCTAACATAATACCTATCTCTGTAATCTCCTCCAGCCCCACAACCGCCCCGAGATATCTGCGTTCCTCTAATTCTGCCCTCTTTTGAGCATCCCTGATTCTAATCGCTGCACCATTGGTGGCCGTGCTTTCTGTTGCCTGGGCCCTAAACTCTGGAATTCCCTGCCTAAACCTCTCCATCTCTCTTTCCTCCTTTAAGACGCTCCTTAAAACCTACATCTTTGACCAAGCTTTTGGTCACCTGCCCTAATATCTCCTTATGTGGCTCGGTGTCAAAAATTTGTCTTTTAATACTCCTGTGAAGCGCCTTGGGACATTTTACTACGTCAAAGGTGCTATATAAATATAAGTTGTTGTTGTTATTTAGCTTCCTTCTTAAATACCTATATTTAAGAAGGGAGATAGAACATGTCCAAGGAATTATAGACCAGTCAGCTTAATATCGGTGGTAGGAAAAATAATGGAATCCCTACAAAAGGAGAAAATAGAAGAACATTTAGAAGCCAAAAATATAATAATGAATAGTCAGCATGGATTTCCAAAGGGAAAATCTTGCTTGACCAACCTCATTGAATTTTTTGAAGGGGTAACAGTGAGAATAGACAAGGGTAATGCAGTAGATGTAATTTATCTAGATTTTCAAAAGGCCTTTGATAAGGTACCCCATAATAGACTGATGAACAAGGTCAGAGAATGTGGAGTCAGGGGACAAGTAGCAGAATGGATAGCAAGCTGGCTTCAAGACAGAAAGCAGAGAGTAGGGGTAAAGGGTAACTATTCCGAGTGGCAGAAGGTAGGTAGTGGAGTTCCACAAGGATCAGTGCTGGGACCACTGGTGTTCACAATTTACATTAACGATTTAGACTTTGGAATCAAAAACACAATTTCTAAATTTGCAGATGACACCAAATGGAGGGGGGGGGGGGTAGTCAATACTGAGGAGGACTGCAATAAATTACAGGAAGACATTAATAAACTTGCAGAATGGGAATATAATTGGCAAATGAAATTCAACACAGATAAATGTGAGGTATTACATTTTGGTAGGAAGAATAGGGAGGTCACTTATTGCTTGGAGGGTACGAGTCTAGGTGGGGTAGAGGAACAGAGGGACCTCGGAGTACAAATAAACAAATCACTAAAAGTTGCGTCACAGGTTAGCAAGGCCATAAATAAAGCAAACCAAGCACTAGGGTTTATTCCTAGAGGGATAGAATTGAAAAGTAGGGAAGTTATGCTAAACCTGTATCGAACCTTGGTTAGACCACACTTGGAGTACTGAGTGCAGTTATGGTCGCCATATTATAAAAAGTATATAGAGGCACTGGAGAGGGTGCAGAGAAGATTTACAAGGGTGATACCAGAAATGCGAGGGTATACCTATCAGGAATGGATGAACAGGCTGGGTCTCTTTTCTCTTGAAAAAAGGCTGAGGGGTGACCTAATAGAGGTCTTTAAAATGATGAAAGGTTTTGATAGAGTGGATACAGAGAGAATGTTTCCACTTGTGGGGAAGAGCATAACGAGAGGCCATCAATATAATATAGTCACCAAGAAATCCAATAGGGAATTCAGAAGAAACTTCTTTACCCAGAGAGTGGTGAGAATGTGGAACTCGCTCCCACAGGGAGTGGTTGAGGTGAATAGTATCGATGCATTTAATGGGAGGCTGGACAAGCATATGTGGGAGAAGGGAATAGAGGGTTACGCTGATAGATTTAGATGAGGAAAGACGGGAGGAGGCTCGAGTGGAGCATAAACGCCGGCATGGACTGGTTGGGCCGAATGGCCTGTTTCTGTGCTGTATTTGCCTCTCCACATTTTTCCTTCCAAAACGCATCACATCACATCACATCTCTCTGCGTTAAATTTCATCTGCCTCAGGATCTACTGTTCATTTTTAATTCATTCACGGGATTTGGGCGTCACTGGCAAGGCCAGCATTTATTGCCCAGCCCTAATTGCCCTTGAGAAGGTGGTGATGAGCCGCTGCCTTGAACCGCTGCAGTCCGTGTGGTGAAGGTACTCCCGCACTGCTGTTAGGGAGGGAGTTCCAGGATTTTGACCCAGCGACGATGAAGGATCGGCGATATATTTCTAAGTCAGGATGGTGTGTGACTTGGCGGGGAACTTGGAGGTGGTGGTGTTCCCATGCGCCTGCTGCCCTTGTCCTTCTAGGTGGAAGAGGTCGTGGGTTTGGGAGGTGCTGCCGAAGAAGCCTTGGCGAGTTGCTGCAGTACATCTTGTAGATGGTACACACGGTGTGCCAGTTGTGAAGGGAGTGAATGTTTAAGGTGGTGGAGGGGGTGAATGTTTAAGGTGGTGGATGGTGTCGAGCTTCTTGAGTGTTGTTGGAGCTGCACTCATCCAGGCAAGTGGAGAGTATTCTATCACACTCCTTACTTGTGCCTTGTTGATGGTGGAAAGGCTTTGGGGAGTCAGGAGGTGAGACACTCGCCGCAGAATACCTAGCCTCTGACCTGCTCTTGTTGCCACAGTATTTATGTGGCTGGTCCAGTTAAGGTTCTGGTCCATGGTGACCCCCCGCCAGGATGTTGATGGTGGGGGATTCAGCGATGGTAATCCCGTTGAATGTCAAGGGGCGGTGATTAGATGCTCTCTTGTTGGAGATAGTCATTGCCTGGCACTTGTGTGGCATGACTGTTACTTGCCACTTATCAGCCCAAGCCTGAATGTTGTCCAGGTCTTGCTGCATGCGGGCATGGACTGCTTCATTATCTGAGGAGTTGTGAATGGCACTGAACACTGCAATCATCAGCAAACATTCCCGTTTCTGATTTTATGTTGGAGGGTGTTACGTCCGTCTATAAGACACAGACTGCGGAGAACGGTACAATAGGTGTTTACTCAACGTGGCTCAGACTGCAACTGATCTGTACAGATTACTACTCAGCATTATATACAGGTGTGGTCACTGCCGGTACTACAGTATACATGAGCTGTAAAAAGTAGTTCCCCCCTTAAAGGTACATACATTACAATTCCTCCCCTTTTAGATTAACAGTACCATAACACTCATTTAACAATTAAATATCAAACTAATTACAATTAACACTTTTAACGTGCAACATTAGCTGAAAATAGTCTATTTATAAATTCAGTCTTTGGGGAGGCTTCCTGATCCTTTCTCGATAGCGCCTTTCCCGAGTGTCTTGCTCTTGGTGCGGAGGCGATTCTCGAAAGCTCGTCTACATTCGTCACTCCACTTCCATGGCACCCCAGTTTGCAGTAGGGTGTTCAGTGGGTGTAGTATTGTAGACAAATTTGGCAAGAACTTATGGTAGTAGTTTGCCAGCCCGAGGAACGACCTCAGTTGTGACACATTTTCCGGTGCTGGAGCCTTGACTACTGCCTTAATCTTCTCTGGGGACTTATGTAACCCCTCTATCGATAACGTGGCCACAATACGAGATCTGTTTTCTAAAAAACTCACATTTGGGGCGGTTAGCTCGGAGCCCATATTCCTGCAACCTAGTGAGCACCTGCTCCAGGTTGGCAAGGTGATCACTGTCATTTTCGCCCGTGACCAGGATGTCGTCCAAATAACACTGGGTCCCTGGGATCCCTTGCAGGACTTGTTCCATTGCCCTCTGCCAAATAGCCGGAGCTGATGCTACCCCGAATACCAGCCGGTTGTATTGGTAGAGACCTTTATGGGTGTTGATTGTGAGGTATTTTTTTGATGCTTCTTCTACCTCCATTTGCAGATACGCCTAGGCCAGATCAATCTTAGTGAAGCGTTTCCCTCCAGATAGCGAGGCGAAAATATCTTCAATCCACAGAAGTGGATATTGTACGGTGTGAAGGACCGGGTTTACTGTTACCTTAAAGTCCCCACAGATGCGAACTTTCTTTGGTTCCCCAGGCATGCTGCTCAATGACTTTTTCATCACAGGGACGATGGGTGTAGCCCACTCGCTCCAGTCTACCTTGGACAGTACACCTGAACGTTCCAGACTCTCCAGCTCTGCTTCGACGGCTGGGCGGATCGCATAAGGTACCGGTCTGGCCGTAAAAAATTTTGGGCTTGCGTTTTCTTCAATTTTAATCGTCGCTGTCATGCCTTTTAGTGTTCCGAGTCCTTGCTGGAACACTTCTTTCGCGTCAGTTAGGATCTTTGACAGTCGCCCAGGTGTGACGTCGTCATCCTTTTTGTCAGCCACAGTCAGTGCCTGTATGGAATGCCAATCCAGTTGTATTTTCCGTATCCATTCACGTCCCAGTAATGGTGGTCCTCCATCTTGCAATACATACAGGTCTAGTTTTGGTGTTTCCTTACCATTATATATAACGGTCACCCTTATTTTTCCTTTGGGGTAGACTTTTTGCCCCGTATACATCTTCAAAATAATTTTTGTGTCTCTCAAGGGTATGTTTGAGAATAGCCGCTCGTAGTCCCATCGGTATATGACTGTTAGGGCTGATCCTGTGTCCAATTCCATCTTTACCTGGACTCCTGCTATCTTGAGAGTGACCCAAATGGTTCGGTGATCCTCCGTTGTGATCACATTATGTAGTTTCAGACAACTCAGTTCCCTGCTTTCGGAGTCGTTATCACTCTTTTGTTCGTCTGAACTATTCTTCGTCATCTTATGTACCTTCTGGTACTTTCCTTTGGTAGGTTTCTTATTGCTGGTTTTCTATCCCGACCTCCAGACTCGTGCTATGTGTCCTACTTTTCCACACTGTCTGCACACTGTCTTTGACCCAGCAATCATTCTGGTCGTGTGTTGTTCTGCCGCAGCGATAGCACTTCTCTGTTCCATATGACATTTCGTTTGTGCCATATTCTTGCGGTCTCTGTTGTATCTCTGCAGTGCCCCGTGCTGCTGCTTCATATGATACCGCAATGCTGAAAGCCTTTTCTAGCGTAAGGTCCTTTTCAGATAAAAGCCGTTTCTGGGTTCCTTCACTTTGAAGCCCACACACAAACTTGTCCCTTAAGGTATCTGCCAGTCCCGCTCCAAACTGGCAGTGTTTCGATAGTTTGCGCAGTTCTGTTAAATAATCAGCATTGCTTTCATCCTTATGCTGGTTCCGTTTGTGAAACTTGAATCTTTCTGCTATCAGCAGCGGTGTGGGGTTTAAATGTTCCTTTAGTATCGTTACTATGTCTTCAAAACTCTTTTCCATTGGCTTCGTTGGGGTTACTAGATTTCGTAATAAACCATACGTCTTTGCACCCATTAAATTTAACAATACCGACGCTTTCTTGTCATCTGACACCCGAATGCAGTACACCTCTATTCGTTCGACATATGTGGTCCAATCTTCGACTTCATTGTCAAATGCAGTGATACTGCCACTCTTCGGCATTTTGGGTGTGGTTTAAAATGGCGTCTCCCAATGGCTTAAAATGGCATCTCCCGTGCTTTCCTTCCTCCCCCGCTGCTGCCAACGCCGCTCCCGGCGGTTCTCGTGGCAATGGCTGCGCCCTGTAGGTTTCATGCGCTTCTCCTGCGCTGCTGCCAACGCCACTGTCAGTGGTCCTCGTGGCAATGGCGGCACCTCGTGGGTTTCTGCACGTCTCTCTCCCTCTCTCCGACGCTGCTCGGCCCCTGAACACCGGCTGCGCCCTGTGCGCTCTGCCCTCTCTCTCTCTCCCCCGTCAACGCTGCTCGGCCCTTTGCTGTGCCGCTCGGTCGGGCTCTAGCCCGCCGCTGTCCGGGAAGGGTCTCTGGACCACCTCGACTGGAAAGCCAAGCCTGGCTCTCGACAGCCTCCCCCGCGATTCTCGAGTCTCTGCTGGATGACTGGGCGGTTGCCCGTGGTCGACGCCCGAGTCTCTGGCCTTGACCTCCAATCCACTGATCTCCAGGAACGAATCCCCGGGAGGTGATGCAGAGTTGCAGGTAGGTTCGAACCTGCCTTGTCGCCAATGTTACGTCCGTGTATAAGAAGACACAGACTGTGGAGAACGGTACAATAGGTGTTTACTCAACGTGGCTCAGACTGCAACTGATCTGTACAGATTACTACTCAGCGTTATATACAGGTGTGGTCACTGCCGGTACTACAGTATACATGAGCTGTAAAAAGTAGTTTCCCCCTTAAAGGTACATACATTACAGAGGGAAGGTCATTGATAAAGCAGCTGAAGATGTTTGTGCCTAGGACACTGCCCTGAGGAACTCCTGCAGCGATGTCCTGGGGCTGAGATGATTGACCTCCAACATCCACAACCATCTTCCTTTGTGCTAGGTATGTTCTAGACAAGGTGAAAGAGCTTGCCTGGTCCACATTATTTAATCCCTTCAGACAAGCAATCAGATCACCTCGCAACCTTCCCTTTCCTATTGAAAACATGTCCATGATTGGAGGCAAAGAGGGGGAATAAAGGGATATGGGAATAGGGCAGGAATGTGGGATGAGGACAACTGCTCGTGTGGTAGATACACACCAACAGGGCAGCTCCCAGCGATGGACCTGGAGAATTCATGATACAGCGTGAAATTAAACCTGTATAGAACCTTGGTTAGACTACACTTGGAGCACTGAGCACAGTTCTGGTCTCCATATACCTTGGTTGGACCACACTTAACATAAGATAAGAAGTAGGAGCAGGAGTAGGCCATACGGCCCCTCGGGCCTGCTCCGCCATTCAATAGGATCATGGCTGATCCAAATCTAGACTCACGTCCACTTCCCTGCCCTCTCCCCGTAACCCCTAATTCCCTTATCTGCTAGGAAACTGTCCATCTCCATTTTAAATTTATTTAATGTTGCAGCTTCCGCAGCTCTCTGGGGTAGCAAATTCCATAGATTTACTACCCTCTGAGTGAAGAAGTTTCTCCTCATCTCAGTATTGAAAGGGCAGCCCCTTATTCTTAGATTATGCCCCCTAGTTCTAGTCTCACCCATCAGTGGAAACATCCTCACCGCATCCACCCGATCAAGCCCCCTCACAATCTTATGTTTCGATAAGATCGCCTCTCATTCTTCTGAACTCCAATGAGTAGAGTCCCAACCTACTCAACCTTTCCTCATACGTCAACCCCCTCATCTCCGGAATCAACCAAGTGAACCTTCTCTGAACAGCACTGTGCACAGTTCTGGTCTCCATATACCTTGGTTAGACCACACTTGGAGCACTGTGCACAGTTCTGGTCTCCATATACCTTGGTTGGACCACACTTGGAGCACTGTGCACAGTTCTGGTCTCCGCATACCTTGGTTAGACCACACTTGGAGCACTGTGCACAGTTCTGGTCTCCGCATACCTTGGTTAGACCACACTTGGAGCACTGTGCACAGTTCTGGTCTCCATATACCTTGGCTGGACCACTGTGCACAGCTCTGGTCTCCATATACCTTGGTTAGACCACACTTGGAGCGCTGTGCACAGTTCTGGTCTCCATATACCTTGGTTAGACTACACTTTAAGTGCTGTACACCGCCCTGGTCTCCATAAAGATAAAGACTTGCATTTATATAACGCCTTTCACGATCACCGGATGCCTCAAAATGCTTTACAGCCAATGAAGTACTTTTTGAAGTGGAGTCACTGTTATGTGGGAAACGCGGCAGCGAATTTGCGCACAGCAAGCTCCCACAAATAACAATGTGATAATGACCAGATAATCTGTTTATTTTGTTATGTTGGTTGAGGGATAAGTATTGGTCAGGACACCGGGGAGAACTCCCCCTTGCTCTTCATCGAAATAGTGCCATGGGATCTTTTACGTCCACCTGAGAGAGCAGACGGGGCCTCGGTTTAATGTCTCATCCAAAAGACCATATACTGTACCTTGGTTAGTCTCCATATTACAAAAAAGGATATAGAGACACTGGGGAAGGTGCAAGAAAGATTTACAAGGATGATACCAGAACTGAGAGGTTATAACTGTCAGGAAAGATTGAACAGGCTGAGACTCTTTTCTCTAGAAAAGAGAAGACCTAATAGAGGTCTTTAAAATTATGAAAGGGTTCGATAGGGTAGACGTAGCGATGATTCCACTTGTGGGGGAGACCAAAACTAGGGGCCATAAATATAAGATAGTCACAATAAATCCAATGGGGAATTCAGGAGAAACTTCTTTACCCAGAGAGTGGTGAGAATGTGGAACTCGCTGCCACAGGGAGTGGTTGAGGCGAATAGTATGGATGCATTTAACGGGAAGCTAGATAAGCAGATGAGGGAGAAAGGAACAGAAGGTTATTCTGATAGGGTGAGATGAAGTAGGGAGGGAGGAGTCTCGTGTGGAGTGTAAACACTGGTATGGTTGAGCGGCTAATTTTGGTGATGCCCCCCTGACAATACAAGTCCAGGGAGGTCATGACTTTCACGCAGTCAGCCATGGCTCAGTAGGTAGCACTCTCACCTCTGAGTCAGAAGGTTGTGGGTTTGAGTCCCACTCCAGTGACTTGAGCACCAACCATAGGCTAACATTTCTGGGCCATACTGAGAGAGCGCTGCACTGCTGGAGGGGCAGCACTGAGGGAATGCCGCACTGTTGGAGGGGCAGTACTGAGGGAGCGCTGCACTGCTGGAGGGGCAGCACTGAGGGAGCGCTGCACTGTTGGAGGGACAGTACTGAGGGAGTGCTGCACTGTCGGAGGGGCAGCACTGAGGGAGCGCTGCACTGTTGGAGGGACAGTACTGAGGGAATGCCGCACTGTCGGAGGGGCAGTACTGAGGGAGCGCTGCACTGTTGGAGGGACAGTACTGAGGGAGTGCTGCACTGTTGGAGGGACAGTACTGAGGGAGTGCTGCACTGTCGGAGGGGCACTACTGAGGGAACGCTGCACTGCTGGAGGGGCAGTACTGAGGGAATGCCGCACTGTCGGAGGGGCAGTACTGAGGGAGCGCTGCACTGTCGGAGGGACAGTACTGAGGGAGCGCTGCACTGTTGGAGGGGCACTACTGAGGGAGCGCTGCACTGTCGGAGGGGCAGTGCTGAGGGAACGCTGCACTGCTGGAGGGGCAGTACTGAGGGAATGCCGCACTGTCGGAGGGGCAGTACTGAGGGAGCGCTGCACTGTCGGAGGGACAGTACTGAGGGAGCGCTGCACTGTCGGAGGGGCAGTACTGAGGGAGCGCTGCACTGTCGGAGGGGCAGTACTGAGGGAGCGCTGCACTGTTGGAGGGGCAGTACTGAGGGAGCGCTGCACTGTCGGAGGGTCAGTACTGAGGGAGCGCTGCACTGTCGGAGGGGCAGTACTGAGGGAGCGCTGCACTGTCGGAGGGACAGTACTGAGGGAATGCTGCACTGTCGGAGAGGCAGTACTAAGGGAGCGCTGCACTGTCGGAGGGGCAGTACTGAGGGAGCGCTGCACTGTTGGAGGGGCAGTACTGAGGGAGCGCTGCACTGTTGGAGAGGCAGTACTGAGGGAGCGCTGCACTGTCGGAGGGGCAGTACTGAGGGAGCGCTGCACTGTCGGAGGGGCAGTACTGAGGGAGCGCTGCACTGTTGGAGATGCCGTCTTTCAGACGAGACATTAAAGGACAGTTTATCTAACACACTTTGTCCCACATATTTTTGGTAATAATCACGTACTAGAAAACATAATTATTTATTGAAAACCCTGTTGTTGATTCTTGTCAGGTAATAATCAGTCCAAGAAATATATACTTTTGTATAAATAATACCAGTATTACAGTGCAGTCCTGTGCAGTAACTGAGCCCTTGGCTATTGTGTCCAGTGTAATGAGCAATAGATATATTTGCATTTATACATATTTAACATATACATCACTTGAGGTTGCACAGTTAGGCATGGTAAAGCTCCAATGCTTTGGTATTCCCGTATTAGTATCCTTCGATAGGTTTATCTTCGCCTTCACCCTGCCCCTTCCCACTGTACAGAATCCCAGTGGACCCAACTCCTTCCCATTCACTCCCATTGTACAGAATCCTAATGGATCCAACCCCTTCCCATTCACTCCCATTGTACAGAACCCCAATGGACCTGACCCCTTCCCATTCACTCCCACTGTACAGAATCCCAGTGGACCCAACCCCTTCCCATTCACTCCCAATGGAAGTCACTGGAAATAAAAAGCAGGACAGATGTAAAATGGTCTACCACTGACACTGTTGCGCAAAGTCAAGATCTACCCCACCGCGTCATCACTCTGGGACTAGGGGAACTGGCACTGAATGACGGAGCCAAGGTGGCCGCCGGTTGGTGGCTGACAGCTGACACTACTCGGCTCCCGATCCAAGTCCTGGCGCCCCCTGGGGGCTGAGGAAGGGAAGTCAGAGGAAACAGCCATCCTGGCGTCTTCTGGTGGTTCTCAGCAGCGGTTTGGGAGGAGGCCTTGGTTCCACCCTCTGCGGAGCGCTGTTAAGGTCAGGGGCAGAGCTAGAATTTACTAGGTTCTTTCCGTGCTCATGGAGCACCTCCCCCCACCCCCAACCCTCACTGCCATCTCCTTCCAAAAATTAACAACGTTTTTAACGAAGGGGGAAAGTTAGGACATCGTGTGTCCAATCCAATTGCTAACTATCGTCAACCCACATAAACTGACCCCTCGTCCCGTGGTACGTTCCAGATGTACAAAGTAACTTAGGAACAAGAGGAGGCCGTTCAGCCCCTCGAACCTGTTCCGCCATTCAATCAGATCATGGCTGATCTGTACATAGGATCAGGAGGAGGCCATTCAGCCCCTCGAGCCTGTTCCACCATTCAATCAGATCATGGCTGATCTGTACATAGGAACAGGAGGAGGCCGTTCAGCCAATCGAACCTGTTCCGCCATTCAATCAGATCATGGCTGATCTGTACATAGGATCAGGAGGAGGCCATTCAGCCCCTCGAGCCTGTTCCACCATTCAATCAGATCATGGCCGATCTGTACATAGGAACAGGAGGAGGCCGTTCAGCCCCTCAAGCCTGTTCCACCATTCAATCAGATCATGGCTGATCTGCACCTCAACTCTGTTTACCTGCCCTAGCTCCATATTCCTTACATAGGATTACATCGGATATAGGGCACAGAAACAGGCCATTCGGCCCAACCAGTCCATGCCGGTGTTTATGCTCCACTCTAGCCTCCTCCCGTCTTTCCTCATCTAAATCTATCAGCGTAACTCTCTATTCCCTTCTCCCTCATATGCTTGTCCAGCCTCCCATTAAATGCATCGATACTATTCACCTCAACTACTCCCTGTGGTAGCGAGTTCCACATTCTCACCACTCTCTGGGTAAAGAAGTTTCTCCTGAATTCCCTATTGGATTTCTTGGTGACTATCTTATATTGAGGCCTCTAGTTATGCTCTTCCCCACAAGTGGAAACATTCTCTGTATCCACTCTATCAAAACCTTTCATAATTTTAAAGACCTCTGTTAGGTCACCCCTCAGCCTTCTCTTTTCAAGAGAAAAGAGACCCAGCCTGTTCATCCTTTCCTGATATGTGTACCCTCACATTTCTGGTATCACCCGTGTAAATCTTCTCTGCATCCTCTCCAGTGCCTCTATATCCTTTTTATAATATGGCGACCAGAACTGCATGATTGATGCCCTTACTCAACAAAAATCTATCCAGCTCTGTCTTGAAAGCTCCAATTGACCCCAACATCCACAGCTTTTTTGCGGGGGGAAAGTTCCAGATTTCCACGGCCCTTTGTGTGAAGAAGTGCTTCCTGACATCACCCCTGAACGGCCTGGCTCTAAGGTTAAGGTTCTGCCCCCTTGTTCTGGACCCTCCCACCAGAGGAAATAGTTTCTCTCGATCTACCCTAACAAATCTCTTAATCATTTTAAACACCTCGATTTGAGGTTTTGTAGGTTTTTTGAAAGGAATTGATAGAGCAGATAGAGAGAAACCTTTTCCGCTGGTGGGGGAGTCTAGGACAAGGGAACATAACCTCTAAAATCAGAGCCAGGCCGTTCAGGAGAGAAGCTAGGGAATTCAGGAGAAACTTCTTTACCCAGAGAGTGGTGAGAATGTGGAACTCACTACCACAGGGAGTGATTGAGGCGAATAGTATCGATGCATTTAAGAGGAGGCTGGGTAAGCACACGAGGGAGAAGGGAATAGAGGATTATGCTGAGAGAGTTAGATGAGGAAGTTTGGGAAGAGGCTCGAGTGGAGCATAAACGCCGGCATGGACTAGTTGGACCGAATGGCCTGTTTCTGTGCTGTATATTCTATGTAGCTTCTATGTAGCTTCTTCACGCAAAGGGTAATACAAGTGTGGAACCCCCTCCCACAAAAAGCAGTAGCTGCGAGCTCAATTAATCATTTTAAAAGGAGAGTGATAAGATTTTTGCTCGCCCGTGTTATTAAGGGATATGGAGCCAAGGCGGGTGGAGGGAGTTTGGATACAGATCAGCCATGATCTCATTGAACGGCGGGACAGGCTCGAGGGGCTGAATGGCCTCCTCCTGTTCCAGCCCTCAGCCGTCTAAACTCAAGGGAATACAAGACAAGTTCCTGATTTCACTCCTGCATGGCCTAGCTCTAATTTAAAAGCAATCTCTTTCTCTCTTGTGGAATTCGGAAGCCCTGGAACCCAGGTAACACTTCAGGGACCGAGTGATATTTGCACTGAACTATTCGCTGTTCCGAGCCATGTAGCGCAACAGCGCCGCCACAGGCCAGGAGGAGGTACTACACCAACGCCACCATGTTCTTTCAATTGATGTAGTACTTGTTTGTACCAGGTGGCGGTGCTGTTGTACCATTCTTTCAATGCAGGTTCCCCAGCCCTTAAAGGGGGCTACAATTGGCCTCAGTGCCTTTGAGTTAGGGGGGAAACTTATAATTAATCAAAAGCTCCTTGCTCCTCATCATCATCGCCTGATGGGACCCAAGTTGTGTGTCTATTTGACCGGGTCGGGATGGGGGGTGGGTGGGGGTGCAGGAGTGGACTGGGCTGTGATGCCTCCCACAGTCAACCTGCTTGCTGACACTCACCGCCGGGGCTGGGACACACACACACACACACACAGAGGTGAAGAATGGGCTGGTACAGTGAG
The DNA here is from genome assembly GCF_052327205.1 of Somniosus microcephalus. NCBI lineage: Eukaryota > Metazoa > Chordata > Chondrichthyes > Squaliformes > Somniosidae > Somniosus > Somniosus microcephalus. The sequence goes on from NW_028225179.1 coordinate 71,833,304, forward strand.
GGGGCGCCCCCTCCCCCTCTGTGGGCAAGGGAGGAAACACTGATCCAAGGAGGGGTGTCTTGACATCGGAGGTAGACACGTCACAGGGAAATTCGACCCGCTGCGGTCACGTGGCGATTCCATGATGCACTCCCGCGTGATCCGGTCACGTGCTTCCCGTCAGTTTTTCTTGAAGAGGGAGAAGATGCCCCGGGGGTCCCGGGCCGGGCTGCCCCCGTTGGGACCCGGACCCCGCAACCTCCCCCGGGGCCACGCACCCTCCTGCCTCTGCTCCCGTTGATGCTGCGTCTTCAGCTGCTGGCTGATGATGATCTGCATGTCTTCCTGGGAGGGCAAAGGTAAAAGGAGGGGGAGGGTGGAGAGAGAGAAAGAGAGAGAGAGAGAGAGAGAGCGAGAGAGAGAAAAGGGAGAGATGGAGAGAGAGGGAGAGAGAGAGAGAGAGAGAGAAAAGGGGAGAGAGAGAAAAGGGAGAGATGGAGAGAGAGAGAGAGAGAGAGAAAAGGGAGAGATGGAGAGAGAGAGAAAGGGGAGAGATGGAGAGAGAGAGAAAGGGGAGAGATGGAGAGAGAGAGAGAGCGAAAAAAGGGAGAGATGGAGAGAGAGAGAAAAGGGAGAGAGAGACAGAGAGGGAGAAAAGGGAGAGATGGAGAGAGAGGGAGAAAAGGGAGAGATGGAGAAAGAGAGAGAGAGAGAGAGAGAGAGAGAGAAAGGGAGAGAGATGGAGAGAGAGAGAAAGGGGAGAGATGGAGAGAGAGAGAAAGGGGAGAGATGGAGAGAGAGAGAAAGGGGAGAGATGGAGAGAGAGAGAGAGCGAAAAAAGGGAGAGATGGAGAGAGAGAGAAAAGGGAGAGAGAGACAGAGAGGGAGAAAAGGGAGAGATGGAGAGAGAGGGAGAAAAGGGAGAGATGGAGAAAGAGAGAGAGAGAGAGAGAGAGAGAGAGAGATGGAGAGAGAGAACAGTCAGATTTTGTTCTTTGCCTCATATTAAACTTGGTATTGAGTGACACTGGGTGGGGTTTAACACCCACCCCCTCTCGGACCCACACACACACTGCCAACACCCACCCCCACCTCTGATACACACACACACCTCCTGACCCGCTCCCCCCACACACAACCCCGCGACCACCACCTCCCCCCCCCCCCCGCCCCATCCCCGATACATACTCACCCCCCGGTCACATATAAACAACCCCAAACCCCCACCCCACATACACAAACTCCCCAGGTGAGATTGTCCGGCTCGGCACTAGGCCGGGATGGAGCCTGGGCCTTTCCTGCTCGGTGCGACCCAGTGTACATTGACAGACGCAGCCTCTGAGGGAAGCTGGGTTGATTTCTTGGAGCCCACCCTCGCGGCCTTGCCCGGGGGCGGACTGCACCCACCTGCCAGGCCTCCAACTCCTGAGCCAGTTCGATCTTCTGCTGGATGGTGTGGAGGAGCTGACGGCTGAGGGACTCGCGCTCGATCCGTCCTCGCACCATCTCCAACTCCACTTCGTTCTTCCTGCAATCAGAAAAGGCACGGGTAAAGGTACAGACCCAGGGAAGGGAAGGGTGGGGAGGGGAGGGGAGGGGAGGAGTCCTGTGGAGCGAGGGAGGGGAGGGGTCCTGTGGAGCGAGGGAGGGGAGGGGGTCCCGCGGAGCGAGGGAGGGGAGGGGGGTCCCACGGAGCGAGGGAGGGGAGGGGGGGAGGAGGTCCCATGGAGCGAGGGAGGGGAGAGGGTCCCGCGGAGTGAGGGAGGGGAGGGGGTACAGCGGAACGAGGGAGGGGGTCCCGCAGAGCGAGGGGGGGAGGGGGTCCCGCAGAGCGAGGGGGTGTCACCAGAGTGAGGGAGGGGAGCGGGTCCCGCGGAGCGAGGGAGGGGGTCCTGCAGAGCGAGGGAGGGGAGGGGAGGGGGTCCCGCAGAGCGAGGGGGTGTCACGCAGAGCGAGGGAGGGGAGGGGAGGGGGTCCCGCGGAGCGAGGGAGGGGAGGGGTCCCATGGAGTGAGGGAGGGGAGGGGGTCCCGCAGAGCGAGGGAGGGGAGGGGGCTCTGCAGAGCGAGGGAGGGGAGGGGGTCCCATGGAGCGAGGGAGGGGAGGGGGGTCCCACGGAGCGAGGGAGGGGAGGGGGTCCCACGGAGCGAGGGAGGGGAGGGGGTCCCACGGAGCGAGGGAGGGGAGGGGGTCCCACGGAGCGAGGGCGTCCCACGGAGCGAGGGGTCCCACAGAGCGAGGGAGGGGAGGGGTCCCGCGGAGGGAGGGAGGGGAGGGGTCCCGCGGAGGGAGGGAGGGGAGGGGTCCCGCGTGTAATGTATATACCTTTAAGGGGGGAACTATGTTTTACAGCTCATGTATACTGCAGTACCGGCAGTGACCACACCTGTATATAGCACTGAGTAGTAATCTGTACAGTTCAGTTGCAGTGTGAGCCACGTTGAGTAAACACCTGTTGTACCGTTCTCCGCAGTCTGTGTCTTCTTATACACGGACGCAACATTGGCAACGAGGCAGGTTCGAACCTACCTGCAACTCTGCATCACCTCCCGGGGATTCGTTCCTGGAGATCAGTGGATTGGAGGTCAAGGCCAGAGACTCGGGCGTCGACCACGGGCAACTGCCCAGTCATCCAGCAGAGACTCGAGAATCGCGGGGGAGGCTGTCGAGAGCCAGGCTTGGCTTTCCAGTCGAGGTGGTCCAGCGAAACGGGCTGGCAACAGGTAGTGCGCAGACCCTTCCCGGACAGCGGCGGGCTAGAGCCCGACCGAGCGGCACAGCAAAGGGCCGAGCAGCGTTGACGGGGAAGAGAGAGAGAGGGCACAGCGCACAGGGCGCAGCCGGTGTTCAGGGGCCGAGCAGCGTCGGAGAGAGGGAGAGAGAGACGCGCAGAAACCCGCGAGGCGCCGCCATTGCCACGAGGACCGCCGAGAGCGGCGTTGGCAGCAGCGCAGGAGAAGCGCGCGAAACCTACAGGGCGCCGCCATTGCCACGAGAATCGCCGGGAGCGGCGTTGGCAGCAGCGGGGGAGGAAGGAAAGCGCGGGAGACGCCATTTTAAGCCATTGGGAGACGCCATTTTAAACCACACCCAAAATGCCAAAGAGTGGCAGTATCACCGCATTTGACAATGAAGTTGAAGATTGGACTACACATGTCAAACCAATAGAGGTGTACTGCAAGGCAAATGAGATGTCAGATGACAAGAAAGCGTCGGTATTGTTAAATTTAATGGGTGCAAAGACGTATGGTTTATTATGAAATCTAGTAACCCCAACGAAGCCAATGGAAAAGAGTTTTGAAGACATAGTAACGATACTAAAGGAACATTTAAACCCCACACCGCTGCTGATAGCAGAAAGATTCAAGTTTCACAAACGGAACCAGCATAAGGATGAAAGCAATGCTGATTATTTAACAGAACTGCACAAACTATTGAAACACTGCCAGTTTGGAGAGGGACTGGCAGATACCTTAAGGGACAAGTTTGTGTGTGGGCTTCAAAGTGAAGGAACCCAGAAACGGCTTTTATCTGAAAAGGACCTTGCGCTGGAAAAGGCTTTCAGCATTGCGGTATCATATGAAGCAGCAGCACGGGGCGCTGCAGAGATACAACAGAGACCGCAAGAATATGGCACAAACGAAATGTCATATGGAACAGAGAAGTGCTATCGCTGCGGCAGAACAACACACGACCAGAATGATTGCTGGTTCAAAGACAAAGTGTGCAGACAGTGTGGAAAAGTAGGACACATAGCACGAGTCTGGAGGTCGGGAAAGAAAACCAGCAATAAGAAACCTACCAAAGGAAAGTACAAGAAGGTACATAAGATGACGGAGAATAGTTCAGACGAACAAAAGAGTGATAACGACTCCGAAAGCAGGGAACTGAGTTGTCTGAAACTACATAATGTGATCACAACGGAGGATCACCGAACTATTTGGGTCACTCTCAAGTTAGCAGGAGTCCAGGTAAAGATGGAATTGGACACAGGATCAGCCCTAACAGTCATATACCGACGGGACTACGAGCGGCTATTCTCACACATACCCTTGAGAGACACAAAAATTATTTTGAAGACGTACACGGGGCAAAAAGTCTACCCCAAAGCAAAAATAAGGGTGCCCGTTATATATAACGGTAAGGAAACACCAAAACTAGACCTGTATGTATTGCAAGATGGAGGACCACCATTACTGGGACGTGAATGGATCCGGAAAATACAACTGGATTGGCATTCCATACAGGCACTGACTGTGGCTGACAAAAAGGATGACGACGTCACAACTGGGCGACTGTCAAAGATCCTAACTGACGCGAAAGAAGTGTTCCAGCAAGGACTCGGAACACTAAAAGGCATGACAGCGACGATTAAAATTGAAGAAAACGCAAGCCCAAAATTTTTTAAGCCCAGACCGGTACCTTATGCGATCCGCCCAGCCGTCGAAGCAGAGCTGGAGAGTCTGGAATGTTCAGGTGTACTGTCCAAGGTAGACTGGAGCAAGTGGGCTACACCCATCGTCCCTGTGATGAAAAAGTCGTTGAGCAGCACGCCTGGGGAACCAAGGAAGGTTCGCATCTGTGGGGACTTTAAGGTAACAGTGAACCCGATCCTTCACACCGTACAATATCCACTTCCGCGGATTGAAGATATTTTCGCCTTGCTATCTGGAGGGCAACGCTTCACTAAGATTGATCTGGCCCAGGCGTATCTGCAAATGGAGGTAGAAGAAGCATCAAAAAAATACCTCACAATCAACACCCATAAAGGTTTCTACCAATACAACCGGCTGGTATTCGGGGTAGCATCAGCTCCGGCTATTTGGCAGAGGGCAATGGAACAAGTCCTGCAAGGGATCCCAGGGACCCAGTGTTATTTGGACGACATCCTGGTCACGGGCGAAAATGACAGTGATCACCTTGCCAACCTGGAGCAGGTGCTCACTAGATTGCAGGAATATGGGCTCCGAGCTAACTGCCCCAAATGCGAGTTTTTTGGAAAACAGATGTCGTATTGTGGCCACGTTATCGATAAAGAGGGGTTACATAAGTCCCCAGAGAAGATTGAGGCAGTAGTCAAGGCTCCAGCACCGGAAAATGTGTCACAACTGAGGTCGTTCCTCGGGCTGGTAAACTACTATCATAAGTTCTTGCCAAATTTGTCTACAATACTACACCCACTGAACACCCTACTGCAAACTGGGGTGCCATGGAAGTGGAGTGACGAATGTAGATGAGCTTTCCAGAAGAGCAAAACACTAATCACATCGAAAGAGGTATTGGCCCATTACAACCCAGCATTACACAGGGCACTAGTTTACAGGGCAGCACGGTGGCATAGTGGTTAGCACTGTTGCCTCACAGCGCCAGGGACCCGGGTTCGAATCCGGCCTCGGGTGACTGTCTGTGTGGAGTTTGCACATTCTCCCCGTGTTTGCGTGGGTTTCCTCCGGGTGCTCCGGTTTCCTCCCACAGTCCAAAGATGTGCGGGTTAGGTTGATTGGCTATGATAAATTGACCCTTAGTGTTAGGGGGATTAAATACGTGGGGTTACGGGGATAGGGTGGGATATGTGTTGGTGTAGGGGTTACGGGGATCGGGTGGGATATGGGCCGAAATGGCCTCTATCTGCACTGTGGGGTTTCTGTGATTCTGTGATTACCAATTCGGTTGGCATGTGATGCGTCACCCTACGGCATTGGAGCGGTGCTGTCGCATAAATTCTCGGACGGCTCAGAGAGGCCAATAGCCTTTGCGTCACGATTGACAGGGAGGCCCTCAGCCTAGTGTGGGGAGTGAAAAAGTTCAATCACTATCTGCACGGGCAGAAATTCACCTTGCTGACTGATCACCAGCCTCTTGTCTCCATTTTTAATCCGAAGAAGGGCGTTCCGGTGATGACTGCGCAACGACTACAAAGATGGTCACTTTTTCTAGGGGCGCACCATTATGAGATTGAATATAAGGGCACGAAACAGCATGGAAATGCTGATGGGCTATCACGCCTGCCACTGCCTACTGCAGAGGAAGCACCAGCAGTGATCCTGTCGAAATATTCCATTCGACTATAGTTGAATACCTACCGGTAACTAACGCTTGTATCGAAAAGGAAACCCGAAATGACCCTACACTGGACCTGTGGGAGAGCAGCAGCGCGACCGGCGGCACTTAAAACCGGCGGTTTCAGCAGAGGCGAGGTCAGAGAGCTTGGACCTGTGGGAGAGCAGCAGCGCGACCGGCGGCACTTAAATCCGGCGGATTCAGCAGAGGCGAGGTCAGAGAGCTTGGACCTGTGGGAGAGCAGCAGCGCGACCGGCGGCACTTAAAACCGGCGGATTCAGCAGAGGCGAGGTCAGAGAGCTTGGACCTGTGGGAGAGCAGCAGCACGACCGGCGGCACTTAAAACCGGCGGATTCAGCAGAGGCGAGGTCAGAGAGCTTGGACCTGTGGGAGAGCAGCAGCGCGACCGGCGGAACTTAAAACCGGCGGATTCAGCAGAGGCGAGGTCAGAGAGCTTGGACCTGTGGGAGAGCAGCAGCGCGACCGGCGGCACTTAAAACCGGCGGGTTCAGCAGAGGCGCACCAAATCAACAGCAGAGGAGAGAGGTAAAAAGTAATCAGAGTGTGACGTCACCAGGGAGCAGGTAAGTGATTGGTTGGTGAGTATTTCACTTTTTTAAACTTTAACTCTGTAGTTTATAGTTACGAGGGTCTTTTCTGGTGTAGCAGGGACTGTTGGTAGACTATACAAGCGCCTTAGAGATATTTTTAATTGGTGATAGTAAATTAATTTAAATTAATTAAAGGGAAGGTCATGCCAGGTGAGCCCAGCCCCGTGATATGCTCCTCTTGCTCTATGTGGGAATTCAGGGACCCCGGTGCCCCTGATGACCACGTGTGCCAGAGATGCATCCATCTGCAGCTACTAGCAGACCGCATTGAGGCGCTGGAGCTGCGGGTGGATGGGTTGTTGAGCATTCACTATGCTGAGAGGGTCGTGGATAGCACGTTTAGTGAGTTGGTCACACCGCAGGGAAGGGCTGCACAGGAAGACAGGAAATGGGTGACCACCAGGCGGAGCAATAGAAGCAGGCAGGTAGTGCAGGAGACCCCTGTGACCATTCCCCTCTCAAACAAGTATACCGCTTTGGATACTGTTGAGGGGGATGACTCACCAGGGGAAGGCAGCAGCAGCCAACTTCCTGGCACTGGGGGTGCTCCTGCTGCCCAGGAAGGGGGGAAAAAGAGTGGGAGAGCAATAGCGGTAGGGGATTCTACAGTAAGGGGAACAGATAGGCGTTTCTGTGGCCGTAGACGTGAATCCAGGATGGTTTGTTGCCTCCCTGGTGCCAGGGTGAAGGATATCACTGAGCGGTTGCAGGGCATTCTGGAGGGGGAGGGTGAACAGCCAGAGGTCGTGGTCCACATTGGTACCAACGACATAGGTAAAAAGAGGGATGAGGTCCTGCAGCAAGAATTTCGGGAGCTAGGTGAAGGATTAAAGAGCAGGACCTCAAAGGTTGTAATCTCTGGATTACTCCCGGTGCCACGTGCTAGTAAGTATAGGAATAGGAAGATAGAACAGATGAATGCGTGGCTAAAGGGATGGTGCAGGGGGGAGGGCTTTAGTTTCCTGGATCACTGGGTCTGCTTCTGGGAAAGGTGGGACTTGTACAAGTCGGACGGTTTACACCTGAACCAGAGGGGAACCAATATCCTTGCGGGGAGGTTTGCTAGCACTGCTGGGGGGGGTTTAAACTAACTTGGCAGGGGGATGGGGTACAGAGTGGAGCTATAGTAGGGGGTGATTTACAGCCAAATACAGAGGAAAAAACAAGTCAGCTGGGAAGGCAGAGCAAATATGTGAAGGCAAAAGGGAATATGGCAGGGCTGGAAGGCATTTATTTTAATGCAAGGAGTCTTGCAAATAAGGTGGATGAACTGAAGTTGTTGTTGAACACATGGGAGTACGATATTGTTGCTATCACGGAGACATGGTTGAGGGAGGGTCAGGACTGGCAGCTCAATATTCCGGGGTATAGAATCTTCAGGCGAGACAGAGGGGGGTGTAAAAGGGGAGGGGGTGTTGCAATATTAATTAAGGAGTCAATTACTGCTGTAAGGAGGGATGATATATTAGCGGGTTCCTCTAATGAGGCCATATGGGTAGAACTTAAAAACAAAAAGGGGGCAAGCACTTTGCTGGGAGTGTACTATAGGCCCCCAAACAGTCAGGGGGAGATGGAGGAACAGATATGTAGGCAAATCTCAGAGAAGTGTGAAAATAATAGGGTAATAATAGTGGGGGATTTCAACTTCCCCAATATAAATTGGGATAGTCAGAGTGTGAAAGGCTTAGAGGGTGCAGAATTCTTAAAGTGCATCCAGGAGAGCTTTTTGAGCCAACATGTAGAAAGTCCTACAAGAGAGGGGGCGGTACTGGACCTAATTCTGGGGAATGTAGCCGGGCAAGTGGTGGAAGTATCAGTAGGAGAGCATTTTGGCGACAGTGACCATAATTCGGTGAGATTTAAGGTGGTCATGGAAAAAGACAAAGACGGCCCGGAAATAAGGGTTCTAAATTGGGGGAAGGCCGATTTTAATATGATAAGGCAGGATCTGGCCAAAGTGGACTGGGAGCAGCTACTTATAGGAAAATCCACATCAAAACAGTGGGAGACTTTCAGAAGGGAAATAGAGAGAGTACAACGCCAACATGTTCCTGTAAGGGTCAAGGGTGGGACCAACAAGCAAAGGGAACCTTGGATGACAAGGGATATACAAAAATGCATTAGAAACAAAAGGGGGGCTTTTGGCAGTTACAAAAGACTAAAGACGGAAGAAGCCCTAGAGGAGTATAAAAAGTGCAGGGGCATACTTAAAAAAGAAATTAGGAGGACGAGGAGGGACCATGAAATAACACTGGCGAGCAAAATAAAGGAAAATCCTAAGATGTTTTATAAGTATATTAAGGGCAAGAGGATAACCAGGGAAAGGGTAGGGCCCATTAGGGACCAAAGTGGCAATGTGTGTGTAGAGCCAGATGATGTAGGCGGGGTTTTAAATGATTTTTTTGCATCTGTGTTCACTATGGAGAAAGACGATGCAGACATAGAAATCGGGCAAGGGGACTGTGACATACTTGAACATATTAGCATCGAGAGGGAGGAGGTGCTAGCGGTTTTTAGCAGGCCAAAAAGTGGACAAATCCCCAGGCCTGGACGAGATGTACCCCAGGCTGCTGTGGGAGGCAAAGGAGGAGATTGCAGGGGCTCTGACACAAATTTTCAGAACCTCTCTGGCCACAGGGGATGTACCAGAGGACTGGAGAGCAGCTAATGTAGTACCATTATACAAGAAGGGTAGCAGGGATAAACCAGGGAATTACAGGCCAGTGAGCCTAACATCTGTGGTAGGGAAATTATTGGAAAAAATTTTGAGGGACAAAATTAGTCTCCACTTGGAGAGGCAAGGATTAATCGGGGATAGTCAGCATGGCTTTGTCAAGGGTAAATCATGTCTGACAAATCTGATTGAATTTTTCGAGGGGGTGACTAGGGGGGTGGATGAGGGAAATGCTGTGGATGTGGTTTACATGGACTTCAGTAAAGCTTTTGACAAAGTCCCGCATAGGAGACTGGTCAAGAAGGTAAGAGCCCATGGGATCCAGGGTGCCTTGGCGCGTTGGATCCTAAACTGGCTGAGTGGCAGGAGGCAGAGGGTGATGGTCGAAGGTTGCTTTTGTGACTGGAAGCCTGTGTCCAGTGGGGTACCTCAGGGATCGGTGCTGGGTCCCTTGTTGTTTGTGATCTACATAAATGATTTGGATGAGAATGTAAAAGGTATGATCAGTAAGTTCGCAGATGACACGAAAATTGGTGGGGTGGTAAATTGCGAGGAGGAAAGCCTCAGGCTACAGGACGATATAAACGGGTTGGTCAGATGGGCGGAAAAGTGGCAAATGGAATTTAACCCTGAAAAGTGCGAGGTGATGCATTTTGGACGGACAAATAAGGCAAGGGAATACACAATGAGTGGTAGGACCCTAGGAAGTACAGAGGGTCAGAGGGACCTTGGTGTACATGTACATAGATCCCTGAAGGCAGCGGAACAGGTAGATAAGGTGGTTAAAAAGGCATATGGGATACTTGCCTTCATTAGCCAAGGCATAGAATATAAGAGCAGGGAGGTTATGATGGAGCTGTACAAAACGCTGGTGAGGCCAAAGCTGGAGTACTGTGTGCAGTTCTGGTCGCCTCACTATAGGAAGGATGTGATTGCTTTGGAGAGAGTGCAGAGAAGATTCACCAGGATGTTACCTGGGATGGAGCGCCTCAGCTATGAAGGAAGACTAAACAGGCTGGGGTTGTTTTCCTTGGAGCAAAGAAGGCTGAGGGGGGACCTGATTGAGGTGTACAAAATGATGAGGGGCATAGATAGGGTAGACAAAGAGGAACTTTTCCCCTTAGTAGGGGAGTCAATAACAAGGGGGCATAGATTCAGGGTAAGGGGCAGGAGATTTAGAGGGGATTTGCGGAGGAACTTTTTCACCCAGAGGGTGGTTGGAATCTGGAACTCACTGCCTGAAAGGGTGGTAGAGGCAGGAACCCTCACAACATTCAAGAAGCATTTGGATGAGCACTTGAAATGCCATTGCATACAAGGCTATGGACCAAATGCTGGAAAATGGGATTAGACTGGACAGGGATGGATGGGCGGCGCAGACACGATGGGCCGAAGGGCCTCTTTCTGTGCTGTAAAACTCTATGACTCTATGACTGTCTCGGGTATATGATTTGACGGTGAAGGGATGGCCAGCACATGGCGACTCACTGTTGCCAGCATTCTCGACAAGGAGAGAACAGCTGTCAGTGTGCCGGGGGACCTTGATGTGTGGATCCCGAGTGGTAATTCCACCCAAGTTAAGGGATAGAGTGCTCAATGAGCTTCATGAGGGTCATCTGGGAGGGGTAAAAATGAAAAGCCTAGCCAGGGCTTATGTGTGGTGGCCGGGAATCAATAAACAAATCGAGGACCTGACCAAGAGCTGCTCAGGATGCCAGAAAGTCCAAAATGCACCACCACAGGCCCCTCTACACCCATGGGAGTGGCCCTCATCTCCATGGCAACGGGTGCATATTGATTTTGCTGGTCCATTCATGGACTCAATGTTTTTAATAGCCGTGGATGCACACTCGAAATGGCCTGAGGTCATCAAAATGTCCTCCACCACGGAGAAAACTATTGCAGTCCTACGGACCATTTTTGCCAGGAATGGCTTGCCAGAACAGATTTGCTCCGACAACGGACCAGAGTTTGTGTCCGAAGAGTTCCGGAGTCCTTGAAAAGGAATGGGGTAAGGCATTACACATCCGCCCCGTATCATCCAGCCACAAATGGATTGGCTGAGAGGTTCGTACAAACCTTTAAGAAGGCAATAAAGGCTATGTACAATGACAACATTCCGCTGCAGCACAAGGTGGACAATTTCCTGTTCGCCTACCGGAATGCAACACATGCAGTCACCAACCAGGCCCCAGCCATGATGTTCTTTAACCGAAGGTTAAGATCTCGCCTGGATTTGCTCAGACCAAACGTACAAAGAGATGTTGAGAGTAAGCAATTCCAGCACATCCACGAGAAGCCAACAAGGAGCTTCAATGTAGGGCAACCAGTCTTGGCCCGCGACTGCCGAACAGAAAAATGGCAGCCAGGAACGATATGCACATGGCAGGGCCCACTAATGTACACAGTGGACGTTGGGGAGAGCATCGTGAGACGCCATGCTGACCAGATCCTAGAGTCACAGGAACAAGTCAACCCCATGCCTCACCCATACGTACCTGGTGATGAACCCGACGTACAGGTCGCATCTACCCCAGAAACAGTAGCATCGGAAGCTGATGAACCAACCGACGACAGGGGGCCAGAATCGCC
>NW_028225179.1:71847718-71890218 GCF_052327205.1 Somniosus microcephalus
GATGAAAGAATAAAAGGGAAGGTCAGTGATAGGATAGAAAGCAGGAGAAATTAAGAGAAATTGAGAGACATTAAGAGATGTTCAAGGCGAGATGAGGTGGTAATGGGACAGGTTAAGAAACATAGGATGGCTCTTGATGAGGTGTGAATTGCGCTGGCAGAATGAAGGACAGCTGAAGTGACTGTTCTTCATTGGCTGTGGAGCGCTTTGGGATGTCCGGCGGTCGTGAAAGGTGCTATATAAATGCAAGTCTTTCTTTTTTTTTAGGAGCCAGACATGCAAGGGGCGGGGGCTGGGGGGACTGCACATTCGGAGGAGACGTTAAATCCGAGGGCCCGGTTTGCCCTCTCGGGTGGAGGTAAAAGATCCCACGGCCACTATTGGAAGAAGAGATCTCCCCGGTGTCCTGGGACCAATATTTATCCCTCAACCAACATCACTAAATAAAAAACCAAGGTGATCTGGTCTTTTATCACACATCTGTTTGTGGGAGCTTGCTGTGCGCAAATTGGCTGCCTCGTTTCCTGCATTACAGCAGTAACCGCACTTCAGAAAGTACTTCATTGGCGCTTTGGGACGTCCTGAGGCCCAGACAACTCTCAAAATGTTTCCTGAATGTTTCGTGTCTGGTCAAAAAATAATAATTTTCAACTCGATATGGAGCAGGAGCAGGGAGATGTATGGGGAAGATCAAATAGGCCCCGGAACGGAGGAGCCCTAGGCCCCCGGAGTGGAGGAGCCCTAGGCCCCAGAGTGGAGGAGCTCTAGGCCCCAGAGTGGAGGAGCTCTAGGCCCCAGCACGGAGGAGCTCTAGGCCCCAGCACGGAGGAGCTCTAGGCCCCCAGAGTGGAGGAGCTCTAGGCCCCCAGAGTGGAGGAGCCCTAGGCCCCCAGAGTGGAGGAGCCCGAGGCCCCCGGAGTGGAGGAGCCCTAGGCCCCAGAGTGGAGGAGCCCTAGGCCCCAGCACGGAGGAGCTCTAGGCCCCAGCACGGAGGAGCTCTAGGCCCCCAGAGTGGAGGAGCCCTAGGCCCCCAGTGTGGAGGAGCTCTAAGCCCCAGCACGGAGGAGCTCTAGGCCCCCAGAGTGGAGCAGCCCAGGCCCCCAGAGTGGAGGAGCCCTAGGCCCCAGCACGGAGGAGCTCTAGGCCCCCGGAGCGGAGGAGCCCTAGGCCCCCAGTGTGGAGGAGCTCTAAGCCCCAGCGCGGAGGAGCCCTAGGCCCCAGCGCGGAGGAGCACCAGGCCCCTGGAGTGGAGAAGCCCTAGGCCCCAGCGCAGAGGAGCCGTAGGCCCCAGAGCGGAGGAGCCCTAGGCCCCGGAGCGGAGGAGCCCTAGGCCCCGGAGCGGAGGAGCCCTAGGCCCCTGGAGCGGAGGAGCACCAGGCCCCTGGAGCGGAGGAGCACCAGGCCCCGGTGTGGAGGAGCTGTAAGCCCCAGCGCGGAGGAGCTCTAGGCCCCCAGAGTGGAGCAGCCCTAGGCCCCCAGAGTGGAGCAGCCCAGGCCCCCAGAGTGGAGGAGCCCTAGGCCCCAGCGCGGAGGAGCTCTAGGCCCCCGGAGCGGAGGAGCCCTAGGCCCCCAGTGTGGAGGAGCACCAGGCCCCTGGAGTGGAAAAGCCCTAAGCCCCAGCGCGGAGGAGCCGTAGGCCCCAGAGTGGAGGAGCCCTAGGCCCCGGAGCGGAGGAGCCCTAGGCCCCTGGAGCGGAGGAGCACCAGGCCCCGGTGTGGAGGAGCTGTAAGCCCCAGCGCGGAGGAGCTCTAGGCCCCCAGAGTGGAGCAGCCCAGGCCCCCAGAGTGGAGGAGCCCTAGGCCCAGGAGCACCAGGCCCCGGTGTGGAGGAGCTCTAGGCCCCAGCGCGGAGGAGCTCTAGGCCCCCAGAGTGGAGCAGCCCAGGCCCCCAGAGTGGAGGAGCCCTAGGCCCCAGCGCGGAGGAGCTCTAGGGCCCCGGAGCAGAGGAGCCCTAGGCCCCCAGTGTGGAGGAGCTCTAAGCCCCAGTGCGGAGGAGCCCTAGGCCCCAGCGCGGAGGAGCACCAGGCCCCTGGAGTGGAGAAGCCCTAGGCCCCAGCGCGGAGGAGCCGTAGGCCCCAGAGCGGAGGAGCCCTAGGCCCCTGGAGCGGAGGAGCACCAGGCCCCGGTGTGGAGGAGCGCTAAGCCCCAGAGCGGAGGAGCCCAGGCCCCGGAGTGGAGGAGCCCTAGGCCCCCGGCGTGGAGGAGCCCTAGGCCCCCGGAGTGGAGGAGCCCTAGGCCCCCGGAGCGGAGGAGCCCTAGGGCCCCAGAGCGGAGGAGCCCTAGGCCCCCAGAGCGGAGGAGCCCTAGGCCCCTGGAGCGGAGGAGCCATAGGCCCCCGGAGCAGAGGAGCCCTAGGCCCCAGAGTGGAGGAGCCCTACGCCCTGGCGCGGAGGGGCTTAGCCCAGAGCTAGGAGGTGCATCGTGTCCCAATTTGGTGAAGGATCAGACCCAGCATGGAGAAGCTCCAGGCCAGCTTGCATTAGGCCCCAGGCGGGTGTAGCACCAGACCAGATTATCACCGAGCTCATAGGGGCCTGTCAAGGGCCCTTACCTCCTGCCTAAATTTTGGCGGGTTTTGTGCAGAACGGCCAACCCAGGCCTAGGCTCCGCTCCTGCTCCAGTGCAGCAAGTCGCCCTCCCCACAAGGCCCCTAACCCCTTCCTCTCCCTCCCTCTCTCTCTCCCTCCGAGGCAGCTCAAACTCTCGGCAAGACAGGAAGTGGTTGCTAGGAGACCAGCCACACGGCAGGGGGTTGTTCGACCTCAACACATCCTGTGGTCGAGGAGTTGCAAGTTGATTCTGCCGGCAGAAGCCCTCTCTTCGCCCCGCCCCACTCCCACGGCCACAGAGGACTGAGAGACAACGCCTGTTCCACACATTCCCTGCCGCCCTGCCCCTCCTCGGTTTCCCCCCAGTTCTGTTATGAGGTGGTTATTGTTTTTTATCCCCCCCCACTTCACCTCTGATAAGAAAAAACTTTCCTCCCCGCCCCGTCGCTCAGCGGAAAACGCGACTGAGTTTTTCCGACGAGCTCGTCAACAATGGCAAGAAACTGGAAATAGTTCATCACAGGGAGTGCGGTCACAGCGAGGCGGCGAGCAGAAGAGGAAAGATTTGCATTTCTACAGCGCCTTTCACCACTGCCGGACGTCGCAAAGCACCTCACAGCCAACATTTAATTTTGAAGTGTTATAATGTAGGGAAAAAAACAGTGGTGAGAGGAACTGTTGGTTGAGCGTTTAATTATTGAACCCAGGACACCGGGGAGAACTCCCCCCCCTGCTCTTCTTCCAATAGTGTTTGCGACAGGGTTCTCGGTTCAATGACCAACAGTGCAGCGCTCCCTCAGTACTGCCCCTCCGACAGTGCAGCGCTCCCTCAGTATTGACCCTCCGACACTGCAGCGCTCCCTCAGTACTGCCCCTCTGACAGTGCAGCGCTCCCTCAGTACTGCCTCTCTGACAGTGCAGCGCTCCCTCAGTACTGACCCTCCGACAGTGCAGTGCTCCCTCAGTACTGACCCTCCGACAGTGCAGCGCTCCCTCAGTACTGACCCTCCGACAGTGCAATGCTCCCTCAGTACTGCCCCTCTGACAGTGCAGCGCTCCCTCAGTACTGCTCCTCCGACAGTGCAGCCATCCCTCAGTACAGTCCCTTTGACAGTGCAGTGGTCCCTCAGTACCGCCCCTCCGACAGTGCAGCGCTCCCTCAGTACTGACCCTCCGACATTGCAGCTCTCCCTCAGTACTGTCCCTCCGACAGTGCAGCGCTCCCTCAGTACTGTCCCTCGACAGTGCAGCGCTCCCTCAGTACTGTCCCTCCGACAGAGCAGCACATCTCAGTACTGACCCTCCGACAGTGCGTTGCTCCCTCAGTACTGCCCCTCCGACAATGCAGCGCTCCCTCAGTACTGCCCCTCCGACAGTCCAGCGCTCACTCAATACTGCCTCTCCGACAGCGCAGCGATCCCTCAGTACTGCCCGTCCGACAGTGCAGCGCTCACTCAGTACTGTCCCTCGACAGTGCAGCGCTCCTTCAGTACTGTCTCTCCGACAGAGCAGCACATCTCAGTACTGACCCTCCGACAGTGCGTTGCTCCCTCGGTACTGCCCCTCCGACAATGCAGCGCTCCGCCAGTGCAGCCCCTCCGCCAGTGCAGCACTCCCTCAGTACTGCCCCTCCGACAGTGCAGCGCTCCATCAGTACTGTCCCTCCGACAGTGCGGCGCTCCCTCAGTACTGACCCTCCGACAGTGCAGCGCTCCATCAGTACTGTCCCTCCGACAGTGCGGCGCTCCCTCAGTACTGTCCCTCCGACAGTGCAGCGCTCCCTCAGTACTGACCCTCCGACAGTGCAGTGCTCCCTCAGTACTGCCCCTGACAGTGCAGCGCTCCCTCAGGACTGCCCCTCCCACAGTGCAGCGCTCCCTCAGTACTGACCCTGCGACAGTGCGGTGCTCCCTCAGTACTGCCCCTTTGACAGTGCACTGAAAGTGTCGTCCTGGATTATGGGGCTTGGGTCTCTGGAGTGTGTGGGACTTGAACCCCCGACCCTCGGACTCAGAGGCGAGAGTTAGACCAACTGAACCAAGGGGTAGGGGTGTTTTATATTATATGCAGTGTAACAGATAGCTGGGAGTGTGTGGCAGTGACACGTCGAGGGCATCACTCCCCTCTGTCCTTAGACTGACCTGTTCGTCCAGTCTCTGTATCTGCTCCCCTCTGTCCTTCAGCGCCACCTGATCTTGCCGATGGATCGCCCGTAATGACCTCAGCTCCTCACTCCTGCTCCGTACGTGATCTGGAGAACTCGTCATAGAACTGAAGCTGGTTGACTGTGTGCAAGAATAGAACCGCAGTTGTTCAGAATGTATGATTTACAGATCTCACACCGTAACACCCGGTCCCAGAGGGGGGAAAGGACAGTGTATCTAACGCACTGTGACACCCGGTCCCAGAGGGGGAAAGGACAGTGTATTGAACGCACTGTGACACCCGGTCCCAGAGGGGGAAAGGACAGTGTATCTAAAGTACTGTGACACCTGGTCCCAGAGGGGGAAAGGACAGTGTATCTAACGCACTGTGACACCCGGTCCCAGAGGGGAAAAGACAGTGGGCCAGAAATTTGCGGCCAGAAGCGTGAGTACGGTCGGGCTACTCACGCATTTGGCCGTTGGAAATGCCGGCGTTCAGCAGGAACAGCGCATGCGGGGAACGCCGGCATTTCCAGACCCGAGGTCTATTCACAGCGCGTGCGACTGCACAGGCAGCGCTTGCGCAGTGAACTTTGTGGATTTCAATGATGGATTCAGTGAGGGTAAGTCCTTAGAAGTTACACTTGAAAAAAGCAAGTGTAAAGTTGTTCATTGGCTGCAGAGGAAGATATATTTTATCGTGGAGCTTCTGAAATGCAATATTTTTGTTTGGGAAAGGGAGGGAAGTTTTTTTAAGAAATTTTAAGTAAGTTTTAAAGTTAAAATTTTTTTTTTTTTTTTTTTTTAAAAAGGGTTTTCAGAACAGTAAGTAGAAGGAGCAATTGTGGCTGTGTGAATGGAATGTGAGAATGAGTTATGTATGTATGTCCACATATATTCCTTTACGTATATGTATGTATGTTTTATATTCCTTTACTAATGTGTATGAATGTATGTTTTTAATTATGATTTTCCAGTAAGTTACTTTCTCTGAAAGTCATAATTAAATAATACATTCATACACATAAGTAAAGGAATATATACATAACACGCAAAGGAATATATACAGACATACATACTTTCAGAAGCTCCACGATAATAAATATCTTCCTCCGCAGCCTCTGGAGCAACTGTACCCATGCTTTTTTCATGTGTAAGTTGTAATGACTTGACCTCACTGAAAGCATTAATGAAAGCGGCGAATTATACTGCGCACGCGCTGCCTGTGCAGTCGCACGCGTTCTGCCTCTGAACCCCTTCGTTCAGAGGACAGGAAATGCCGGTTTTCCCCACATGCACTGTGCATGCTGAAAACCGGCATTTCATCCGGCCAGATGCGTAAGTACCCCGACCGTACTAGCGCATTTGGAAGGGAATTATTGGGCCAACATTTTACATGTCAATAAAATGAAAAATTTAACAATTGCACGACTTGCCCCCTCGCATCTGCGACTGAGGGTCCAAGGAGGTGCATTGCGCAAGAGGTCATCATCGTACGTATCCTCACACTGTTCCCTTTGGGGAACTGTATGAAGTGATGGAAGGATTTATGGCCATGATTAACGCTCATTCCGTGACCGTAACCATCTTTGAACCAGCCATTAGGGTGGTTAGTCCTATGGCGGGAGGGTTTTACGGGCTCCCACAACCCATCTGAGGGGGGGGGGGGCCACCAACACCCACGGACGCAAGTATCCCGCTGGATGTCCACCCAGAATTTAAAGTTGGAGCTCCGACTCCACTTGCCGGGACTGTCTGGAGTGGGGTTCAAAACCCTACTCCTTCTGGCCCAGCGGCGGGGATGCTTACTGCTACGCAAAAGCCCCACTCCGCACAAAAGGTGACACCCATACGTTTCCTGCGCCTTTTCCCTCCCCGTGACTGGAGCCCTATGCTGCCATTTCACGTTGCTAATCGGATTGGGCCTTTGTCATAGCGGTAGGATCCCCGCCGCTGGGCCAGATCAGGGTAGGGTTTCGAACCCCGCTCCAGACAGTCCTGGCAAGTGGAGTCGGAGCTCCGGCTCTAAATTCTGGGTTGACATCCAGTGGGATATTTGCGTCCGTGGGTGTGGGTGGCCCCCCCTCCTTGTATAGCTTGTGGGAGCCCGTAAAACCCTCCCGCCATAGGACTAACCGCCCTAATGGCTGGTTCAAAGATGGTTACGGTCACGGAATGAGCATTAATCATGGCCATAAATCCTTCCACCACTTCATACAGTTCCCCAAAGGGAACAGTGTGAAGACACGTATGACGACGACATTGCTAAGTAAATAAATGGAATTTAAAAAATTCTTTTAGGGCTTTTAAAAGTCTTTAAATTGCTTTAATTCTCTTTAAAACTACTTCAGATTACTCAAAATAATGTAAACATTTTAAAAAGTTTATAAAAGTTACCAAAATCTTCAAAAAACTTCCAAAAACCTATTTAAACTGCTGCTTTGCCTGTAAAAATGCTTAGCAGCTTGACAGAAACATTGGGGGCGTGTCCAGTGAAACTGAGACCTCAAGGGGCGTGTCTCACTTACACTGCACGCTCCTGGCTTCGCGCTGGCTGCACTCCTGGGCGGCGTGACGTCATACGCTGCCCGGGATTCTTCTTTTTCAAACACCAAGTCCAGGCGTCCCTGGAGCTGATCGGCAGTAGCGCGGGGTAAGTGCATATACGGGGCTTGCACGCGCAGCAAGCCCCGTTCACCAATTTCTGGCCCAGTGTATCTAATGCACTGTGACACCCGGTCCCAGACGTTTAAGGATTTAGAAACTCACGCCTTTTGCTGCCTACTTCACCATATTGCCATACACTGTCAAATTGACCTGGTTTAAACCTAAAAACAACTGCTGATGCTTCAAGAGGGAACAAAGAATCTTGGAACTTGCATCATTTCATCAGGTGGTGATCAGATAAGGTAGTGCGAGTATCTGATTACCTGAAACAATGGGAAAGGCTGAACATGATAAACCAATGGCCCCTGATCACAATAAATATGTAAGTGAGACGTCTCATCTCAGAGTCATAGAATCACACAGCACAGAACGAGGCCGTTCGGCCCATCGATCCTGTGCGGCTCATTGAAAGCGCTATCCAATTCTGTTTTGAAAGTTGCTATGTGTCAGCTGTGGCTCAGTTGGTAGCCTGTGAGTCAGAAGGTTGTGTGTTCATGCCCCGCTCCAGAGACTTGAGCACAAAAATACAGGCCGACACTCTAGTGCAGTATTGAGGGAGCGCCGCACTGTCGGAGGGGCAGTACTGAGGGAGCGCCGCACTGTTGGAGGGGCAGTACTGAGGGAGCGCTGCACTGTCGGAGGGGCAGTACTGAGGGAGCGCTGCACTGTTGGAGGGGCAGTACTGAGGGAGCGCTGCACTGTCAGAGGGGCAGTACTGAGGGAGCACTGCACTGTGGGAGGTGCAGTACTGAGGGAGCGCTGCACTGTCGGAGGGGCAGTACTGAGGGAGCGCTGCACTGTTGGAGGGGCAGTACTGAGGGAGCGCTGCACTGTCGGAGGGGCAGTACTGAGGGAGCGCTGCACTGTCAGAGGGGCAGTACTGAGGGAGTGCTGCACTGACAGAGGGACAGTACTGATGGAGCACTGCACTGTCGGAGAGGCTGTACTGAGGGAGCCTGTCGGAAGTGCCGTCTTTTAGATGAGACATTAAACCGAGGCCCAGTCTGCTCTCTCAGGTGGATGTAAAAGATCCCACGGCCACTATTTGGAAGAAGAGCAGAAAAGTTATTCCCGGTGTCCTGGCCAATAGTTATCCCTCGACCTACATCACTAACATCAGATTATCTGGTCATTATCACATTGCTGTTTGCGGGAGCTTGCTGTGTGCAAATTGGCTGCCGCGTTTCCCACATTACAACAGTGGCTACACTCCAAAAAGCCCCAAACACCCCTTCCAGGTGAAACAGCGATTTACTTGTACTTCTTGCAATTTAATATACTGGGCCAGAAATTCGCGGCCAAAGGCGTGAGTGCGCTCGGGGTACTCACGCATCTGGCCGTTGGAAATGCCGGCGTTCAGCATGAACAGCGCATGCGGGGAACGCCGGCATTTCCAGACCTCGAGCGCGTGCGACTGCACAGGCAGCGCTTGCGCAGTGAACTTCGTAGATTTCATTCATGAAATCCGTGAGGGTAAGTCCTCAGAAGTTACACTTGAAAAAAGCAAGTGTAAAGTGGTTCATTGGCTGCGGAGGAAGAAACATTTTATCGTGGAGCTTCTGAAATGCAATATTTTTGTTTGGGAAAGGGAGGGAAGTTATTTTAAGAAATTTTAAGTAAGTATTAAAGTTAAAAAAAAAATTTTTTTTTTTTTTTTTTAAAAAGGGTTTTCAGAACGGTAGGTAGAAGGAGCAATTGTGGCTGTGTGAATGGAATGTGAGAATGAGTTATGTATGTATGTCCACATATATTCCTTTACGTATATGTATGTATGTTTTATATTCCTTTACTAATGTGTATGAATGTATGTTTTTAATTATGATTTTCCAATAAGTTACTTTCTCTGAAAGTCATAATTAAATAATACATTCATACACATAAGTAAAGGAATATATACATAACACGCAAAGGAATATATACAGAAATATCTTCCTCCGCAGCCTCTGGAGCAACTGTACCCATGCTTTTTTCATGTGTAAGTTGTAATGACTTGACCTCACTGAAAGCAGAAATGAAAGCGGCGAATTATACTGCGCACGCGCTGCCTGTGCAGTCGCACGCGTTCTGCCTCTGAACCCCTTCGTTCAGAGGACAGGAAATGCCGGTTTTCCCCAAAAGCACTGTGCATGCTGAAAACCGGCATTTCATCCGGCCAGATGCGTAAGTACCCCGACCGTACTCGCGCAGTTGGAAGGGAATTACTGGGCCAACATTTTACATGTCAATAAAATGAAAAATTTAACAATTGCACGACTTGCCCCCTCGCATCTGCGACTGAGGGTCCAAGGAGGTGCATTGCGCAAGAGGTCATCATCATACGTATCCTCACACTGTTCCCTTTGGGGAACTGTATGAAGTGGTGGAAGGATTTATGGCCGTGATTAACGCTCATTCCGTGACCGTAACCATCTTTGAACCAGCCATTAGGGCGGTTAGTCCTATGGCGGGAGGGTTTTACGGGCTCCCACAACCCATCTGAGGGGGGGGGGGGGCCACCAACACCCACGGACACAAGTATCCCGCTGGATGTCCACCCAGAATTTAAAGTTGGAACTCCGACTCCACTTGCCGGGACTGTCTGGAGTGGGGTTCAAAACCCTACTCCTTCTGGCCCAGCGGCGGGGATGCTTACTGCTACGCAAAAGGCCCACTCCGCACAAAAGGTGACACCCATATGTTTCCTGCGCCTTTTCTCTCCCCGTGACTGGAGCCCTATGCTGCCATTTCACGTTGCTAATCGGATTGGGCCTTTGTCATAGCGGTAGGATCCCCGCCGCTGGGCCAGATCAGGGTAGGGTTTCGAACCCCGCTCCAGACAGTCCCGGCAAGTGGAGTCGGAGCTCCGGCTCTAAATTCTGGGTTGACATCCAGTGGGATATTTGCGTCCGTGGGTGTGGGTGGCCCCCCCTCCTTGTATAGCTTGTGGGAGCCCGTAAAACCCTCCCGCCATAGGACTAACCGCCCTAATGCCTGGTTCAAAGATGGTTACGGTCACGGAATGAGCGTTAATCATGGCCATAAATCCTTCCACCACTTCATACAGTTCCCCAAAGAGAACAGTGTGAAGACACGTATGACGACGACATTGCTAAATAAATAAATGGAATTTAAAAAATTCTTTTAGGGCTTTTAAAAGTCTTTAAATTGCTTTAATTCTCTTCAAAACTACTTCAGATTACTCAAAATAATGTAAACATTTTAAAAAGTTTATAAAAGTTACCAAAATCTTCAAAAAACTTCCAAAAACCTATTTAAACTGCTGCTTTGCATGTAAAAATGCTTAGCAGCTTGACAGAAACATTGGGGGCGTGTCCAGTGAAACTGAGACCTCAAGGGGCGTGTCTCACTTACACTGCACGCTCCTGGCTTCGCGCTGGCTGCACTCCTGGGCGGCGTGACGTCATACGCTGCCCGGGATTCTTCTTCTGGAAACACCAATTCCAGGCGTCCCTGGAGCTGATCGGCAGTAGCGCGGGGTAAGTGCAGAAACGGGGCTGCAAGCCCCGTTCACCAATTTCTGGCCCACTGTATTCGCCACTCACGATGTGGTCTCCTCTACATTGGGGAGACCAAACACAGATTGGGTGACCGCTTTGCGGAACACCTCCGTTCAGTCTGTTAGGGTGACCCTGAGCTTCCGATCGCCTGTCACTTTAATTCTCCGCCCCACTCCCACTCTGACCTCTCCGTTCTCAGCCTCTTACACTGTTCCAATGAAGCTCAACGTAAGCTCGAGGAACAGCTCCTCATCTTTCGATTAGGCACTTTGCAGCCTTCCGGGCTCAACATCGAGTTCAACAATTTCAGACCAACTGATCCTATCAGTTTTTTCTCTTCTCTCTCCCCCGTGGCAGCTGTCGATGATTCTGCCATTGCCATTTACACTTCTTCTAGAGCCATCTTTTGTTTCATTACTTGTCCCATTACCATCTCCTTTTGCCTCGCACCATCATCCCTTTTGTCTTTAATCTCTCCTGCCTTCCATCCTATCACAGACCTTCCCTTTGTTCTTTCCTCCCCTCCCCCCTCTCCCTGCCCCTACACTTGCTTAAAATCCTGTTCCATCTCCAGCTTTTTCCAGTTCTGACGAAGGGTCATCGACCTGAAACGTTAACTCTGTTTCTCTCTCCACAGATGCTGCCTGACCTGCTGAGTGTTTCCAGCATCTTCTGTTTTTATCTCAAAGAGTACTTCATTGGCTGTGAAGCGCTTTGGGACGAACGGTGGTCGTGAAAGGCGCTATAGAAATGCAAGTCTTTCTTTTAATTGTATCTGTTTCCACTAGCTTTTCAGGCAGTGCATTCTAGATCACCAAAAAGTCGCTGCATTTAAAAAAAAATTTGACCTCATGTCTCATGTCCTTCTGATATGCCAAGAGGAAAGAAAGGTTAACTTATCAAGCAGCCAAATCCTAAAAGCAGACAGTGTACACACTGCCAGATAAGAAAAAAAAGGAAAGGCAGGCATTTCTACAGCACCTTTCACAACCTCAGGATGTCCCAAAGCGCTTTACAGCCAATGAAGTTCTTTTGGAGTGTGGTCACTGTTGTAATGTAGGAAATGAGGCAGCCAATTTGCGCACAACAAGCTCCCACGAACACCAATGTGATAATGACCAGGTAATGTGATGTTGATTGAGGGAGAATTATTGGCCAGCTCACCGGCGATAACTCCCCCCTGCTCTTCTTCGAAATGGTGCCGTGGGATCTTTTACGCCCACCTGAGAGGGCAGAGGGGCCTCGGTTCAACGTCTCATCCGAAAGATGGCACCTCCGACTGCACTGGGATGGTCAGCCTAGATTTCTGTGCTCTAGTCCCTGTAGTGGGTCTCGAACCCTCAACCTTCTGACTCAGAGGCGAGAGTGCTACCCACTAAGCCACGGCTGACTGAGGAGGTGCTAATCGCGACAGTTCTGATAGTTCGGGGGGGTCGCGTGACTAAAAGGGGTACACGAACACAGAAGGAGCAGCTTCTAGTTGTGGAAGTCGAGATATCGCACTGTACAAGGCAGCTGGATTACCTGCTGTACCCAGAGGAGGTTCGGAATAATACCGATTTACTTCTCCGTGAATTGCTGCTTAAATACTGAAATGTATTAATACTTGCTTGTGCTTGAAATAAACACTGTTGTACCCAATTTGGTGTCACCTTGCAATTAATTACAGAGGGGGAAAGGACAGTCTATTTAATGCTCTGTGACTCCCAGTCCCAGAGAGGGAAAGGACACTGTATCTAACACACTGCGTCACCCGGTCCCAGAGGGGGAAAGGACAATGTATCTAACGCACTGTGACACCCGGTCCCAGAGGGGGAAAGGACAGTGTATCTAACGCACTGTGACACCCGGTCCCAGAGGGGGAAAGGATAGTGTATCTAACGCACTGTGACACCCGGTCCCAGAGGGGGAAAGGACAGTGTATCTAACGCGCTGTGACCCCCGGTCCCAGAGGGGAAAAGACAGTGTATCTAACACACTGTGACTCCCGGTCCCAGAGGGGGAAAGGACAGTGTATCTAACGCACTGTGACACCCGGTCCCAGAGAGGGAAAGGACAGTGTATCTAACGCACTGTGACACCCGGTCCCAGAGGGGGAAAGGATAGTGTATCTAACGCACTGTGACACCCGGTCCCAGAGGGGGAAAGGACAGTGTATCTAACGCGCTGTGACCCCCGGTCCCAGAGGGGAAAAGACAGTGTATCTAACACACTGTGACTCCCGGTCCCAGAGGGGGAAAGGACAGTGTATATAACGCACTGACACCCGGTCCCAGAGAGGGAAAGGACAGTGTATCTAACACACAGCGACACCCGGTCCCAGAGGGGGAAAGGACAGTGTATCTAATGCACTGTGACACCCAGTCCCAGAGGGGGAAAGGACAGTGTATCTAATGCACTGTGACACCCGGTCCCATAGGGGGAAAGCACACTGTATCTAACGCACTGTTGACACCCGGTCCCAGAGGGGGAAAGGACAGTGTATCTAACGCACTGTGACACCCAGTCCCAGAGGGGGAAAGGACAGTGTATCTAACGCACTGTGACACCCAGTCCCAGAGGGGGAAAGGACAGTGTATCTAATGCACTGTGACACCCAGTCCCAGAGGGGGAAAGGACAGTGTATCTAATGCACTGTGACACCCGGTCCCATAGGGGGAAAGCACACTGTATCTAACGCACTGTGACACCCGGCCCCAGAGGGGGAAAAGGACAGTGTATCTAACGCACTGTGACACCCGGCCCCAGAGGGGAAAAGGACAGTGTATCTAACGCACTGTTGACACCCGGTCCCAGGGGGGGAAAGGACAGTGTATCTAACGCACTGTCACACCCGGTCCCAGAGGGGGAAAGGACAGTGTATCTAACGCACTGTGACACCCAGTCCCAGAGGGGGAAAGGACAGTGTATCTAATGCACTGTGACACCCAGTCCCAGAGGGGGAAAGGACAGTGTATCTAATGCACTGTGACACCCGGTCCCAGAGGGGGAAAGGACTGTGTATCTAACGCACTGTGACACCCGGTCCCAGAGGGGGAAAGGACAGTGTATCTAACACACTGTGAAACCTGGTCCCAGAGGGGAAAGGACAGTGTATCTAACGCACTGTGACACCCGGTCCCAGAGGGGAAAGGACAGTGTATCTAACACACTGTGACACCCGGTCCCAGAGGGGGAAAGGACAGTGTATCTAACGCACTGTGACACCCGGTCCCAGAGGGGGAAAGGACAGTGTATCGAATGCACTGTTGACACCCGGTCCCAGGGGGGGAAAGGACAGTGTATCTAATGCACTGTGACACCCGGTCCCAGAAGGGGAAAGGACAGTGTATCTAACGCACTGTGACACCCGGTCCCAGGGGGGGAAAGGACAGTGTATCTAACACACTGTGACACCCGGTCCCAGAGGGGGAAAGGACAGTGTATCTAACGCACTGTGACACCCGGTCCCAGAAGGGGAAAGGACAGTGTATCTAACGCACTGTGACACCCAGTCCCAGAGGGGGAAAGGACAGTGTATCTAAAGCACTGTGACACCCCGTCCCAGAGGAGGAAAGGACAGTGTATCTAACGCACTATGACACCTGGTCCCAGAGTGGGAAAGGACAGTGTATCTAACGCACTGTGACACCCAGTACCAGTGGGGGAAAGGACAGTGTATCTAACGCACTGTGACACCTGGGCCCAGAGGGGGAAAGGACAGTGTATCTAACACACTGTGACACCCGGTCCCAGAGGGGGAAAGGACAGTGTATCTAACGCACTGTGACACCTGGTCCCAGAGGGGGAAAGGACAGTGTATCTAACGCACAGTGACACCTGGTCCCAGAGGGGGAAAGGACAGTGTATCTAACGCACTGTGATACCCGGTCCCAGAGGGGGAAAGGGCAGTGTATCTAACACACTGTGACACCCGGTGCCAGAGGGGTAAAGGACAGTGTATCTAACACATTGACACCCGGTCCCAGAGGGGTAAAGGACAGTGTATCTAACGCACTGTGACACCCGGTCCCAGAGGGGGAAAGGACAGGGTATCTAACGCACTGTGTCACCCGGTCCCAGAGGGGGAAAGGACGGTGTATGTACCGCACTGTGGCACCTGGTCCCAGAGGGGGAAAGGACAGTGTATCTAACACACTGTGACACCCGGTCCCAGAGGGGGAAAGGACAGTGTATCTAATGCACTGTGACACCCGGTCCCAGAGGGGGAAAGGACAGTGTATCTAACACACTGTGACACCCGGCCCCAGAGGGAGAAAGGACAGTGTATCTAATGCACTGTGACACCCTGTTCCAGAGGGGGAAACAACAGTGTATCTAACGTACTGTGACACCCGGTCCCAGAGGGGGAAAGGACAGTGTATCTAATGCACTGTGACTCCCGGTCCCAGAGGGGGAAAGGACAGTGTATCTAACGCACTGTGACACCCCGTCCCAGAGGGGGAAAGTGTTGTGTATGTACCTTTAAGAGAATAACTGGTCTCAGACTGCAGTACCGGCAGTGACCACCCCTGTATAAAAGGCGCTAGTGAGCCTCTGTTGTTTTCAGTTTCACTATTGACTTCCATCAGTAAAGACTTGTTTTGTTCAACTCCTGCTGTCCGTGTCTCAATCATTCACGGACGTAATACTAGCGACGAGCAGATACGAACCTACCTACAGTCTGCACCACCTCCTGTATCCATTCCTACAGCGAAGTGAGCAGAGGTCGAGGCCAGAAAGAATAGAAAGTAAGAGGCAGTAGAAACGGGCGTCGACCGTGGGCGTCCGCCCCTGTGTTTGCGGAGTTGAAGATTGCTGGAGAAGCTGTCGGAAGCGGGGCCTGGTTCCTGTCGACGGTGCTTCAGCTAATCGGGCTGGTGGCAGGTAGTGCACTGACCCTTCCTGGGCTGCGGCGGTCGCGAACTCGAGCGGGTGGTTTGCAACGGGGCCGAGCAGCGTTGTCGGGAAGAGAGAGGGTGGAGCACACAGGGCGCGGCCAGTGCTACGAAGCCGGGCTGCGTATAGACCCGCGAAGAGGGAGGCAAGAGTCCCACAGGGTTGTTCCACGACGGGAAAATGATAAAAAAAGAAATATTAAACGCGCAAGAAACCGCGGAAAGCAGCGCTAACAACAGCGGGGAAGAAGGCAAAGCGCGGGAGGCGCCATCTTAATCAGCGGGGAAGAAGGCAAAGCGCGGGAGGCGCCATTTTGTTAAATCGGGGAAGAAGGCAAAGCGCGGGAGGCGCCATTTTAGATTTGCAAGATGCCGAAGACTGGCTGTATCACTGCTTTTGATAATACAATAGAGGACTGGACCACGTATGTGGAAAGAGTCGAGGTATATTTTGAGGCAAACGAAATAGCAGAGGGGAAAAAGGCATCGATATTGCTAAACTTAATGGGCGCTAGAACGTACGGCCTATTGCAGGACCTGATTACTCCAGCCAAACCGAAGGCGAAGAGTTTTAACAAAATTGTTGCTGTCCTACAGGAACACCTAAATCCTGCACCGCTGTTGATAGCAGAAAGATTTAAATTCCACAGGAGAACTCAGCATAAAGATGAGAGCAATGCTGAGTACCTTACGGAACTACGCAAGCTATCAAAGCACTGCCAGTTTGGAGCAGGACTGGCAGATACCCTACAGGACAAATTTGTCTGTGGACTCCTGACTGAAGGAACACAGAAGAAGTTCACAGAATCACAGAAACCCCACAGTGCAGATAGAGGCCATTTCGGCCCATCAAGCCTGCACCGACAAAAAGAGCTGACGCTAGATAAGGCTTTCAGCGTGGCAGTATCGTATGAAGCAGCAGCCAGGGGAGCCGCAAAAATTCAACAAAAACCACAGGAATACAGCACCCACGAAATGACACGGGGATTTGCAAAATGTTATCGCTGCGGCAGAACTAACCATGACCAGAAGGACTGCTGGTCCAAAGACAAAATATGCAGGCAATGCAGGAAGATGGGACACATTGCACGAGTTTGCAGGTCTGGGAAGAAGGCCAGCGACGACAAAAAGGCTACTAAGGAACCGTACAAGAAAATACAAAAGATGACGGGCAGTAGTTCCGAAGACCAGATGAGCGATAGTGAATCCGGGAACAGGAGACTAAGCTGTCTCAAACTTCACAATGTAATCGCAAAAGAGGATCACCGAACCATTTGGGTCACCCTCACGATAGCAGGGTCCCAAGTTAAAATGGAATTGGATACAGGATCAGCGCTAACTGTCATGAATCGACGAGACTACGAGCGGCTATTTTCACACATACCCTTGAGAGAGACATCCATCGTCTTGACGACGTATACGGGGCAAAAAGTATACCCCAAGAGGAAAAATAAGGGTGCCTGTCGAATACAACGGCAAGAAAATACGGAAATTGTATCTCTACATACTGCCAAATGGTGGACCACCATTATTGGGACGGGAATGGATTAGGAAGATAAACTTAGATTGGCACTCCATTCATGCCATGACGGTGGACGGTAAAAAAGATGAAGACGTCACTCCTGGACGATTGTCAACAATCTTAGCTAACGCCAAAGAGGTATTTCAACAAGAACTGGGCACGCTTAAAGGCGTAACCGCCTCGATAAAAATAGAAGAGAATGCAGTTCCCAAGTTTTTCAAACCAAGACCGGTACCATATGCAATTCGCCCAGCCGTCGAGGCAGAGCTGGAGAATCTGGAGAAGGCGGGCGTGTTGTCTAAGGTCGACTGGAGCGAGTGGGCGACACCCATCGTTCCTGTCATGAAGAAAACGTTAAGCAATAAGTCCGGGGAGCCAAGGAAGATTCGCATCTGTGGGGATTTCAAGGTGACGGTGAACCCTGTCCTTCACACAGTACAATATCCTCTTCCAAGGATAGAAGACATCTTCGCCTCACTGTCTGGAGGGAAGCGTTTTACAAAAATTGACCTAGCACAAGCATATTTGCAGATGGAGGTTGAAGAGTCCTCGAGGAAGTATCTCACGATAAACACTCACAAAGGTCTTTACCAGTATCATCGATTGGTATTCGGAGTAGCATCGACTCCGGCGATATGGCAAAGAGCGATGGAACAAGTCCTGCAAGGGATTCCGGGGACTCTGTGTTACTTGGACGACATCCTTGTGACAGGTGAAGATGACAGTGAACACCTTAACAACCTAGAACAGGTGCTCACTAGACTACGGGAACATGGGCTGCGAGCCAACCGCCCCAAGTGCGAATTTTTTAACAAACAGATATCGTATTGTGGCCACGTGATTGATGAAGAGGGGTTACATAAGTCCCCTGACAAAATTGAAGCGGTTGTTAAGGCCCCAGCGCCTGAAAATGTGTCGCAACTGTGGTCATTCCTCGGATTGGTGAATTACTACCATAAGTTTTTGCCGAATTTGTCGACAATTCTGCACCCACTGAATGCCCTGCTACGAACGGGGGTAGCATGGAAATGAAGCGATGATTGTAAGCGGGCCTTTCAGAAGAGTGAGGACTTAATCACTTCAAGGGAAGTATTGGCTCACTACAACCCAGCACTGCCGATCAGACTGGCGTGTGATGCGTCTCCCTACGGCATTGGGGCGGTACTGTCACATAAATTCCTTGATGGTTTAGAGAGGCCGATAGCTTTTGCGTCACGCTCGTTAACTTCTGCCGAGCGTAACTACGCCCAGATTGACAGAGAGGCCCTCAGCCTAGTGTGGGGGGTGAAGAAGTTCAATCACTACCTGCACGGTCAAAAATTTACTCTACTAACCGATCATCAACCTCTCCATTTTCAACCCTCAGAAGGGCGTACCGATAATGACAGCACAACGGCTGCAGAGATGGTCCCTTTTCCTAGGGGCACACCAATATGACATCGAGTACAAAGGAACTAAACAGCATGGAAATGCTGATGGATTGTCACGCCTACCGTTGCCGACGGTGGAAGAAGAAGACCTTGCAGTGGATCCAATGGAGTTATTCCACTCGACCATAGTCGAATGTCTCCCTGTGATGAATGCAAACATAGAAAAGGAAACACGGAATGACCCGACACTATCACGGGTCTATGATTTAACGGTGAAGGGATGGCCAGCACATGGCGAACCACTGCTGCCAGCATTCTCGCCGAGAATAGAACAGCTGTCAGTGTGCAGAGGAACCTTGATGTGTGGATCCAGAGTAGTAATTCCACCTAAGTTGACGGATAGAGTGCTCAATGAGTTTCATGAGGGTCATCTGGGTGGGGTAAAAATGAAGAACTTAGCCAGAGTGTTTGTGTGGTGGCCGGGAATCGATAGAGAAATCAAAGAGATGACCAAGAGCTGGGCAGGATGCCAGAAGGTCCAAAACGCCCCACCACAAGCTCCTCTGCATCCATGGGAGTGGCCCTCATCTCCATGGCAAAGGGTGCACATTGATTTTGCTGGTCCCTTCATGGACTCGATGTTTTTAATTGCGGTGGATGCACATTCAAAGTGGCCAGAGGTAATAAAAATGTCCTCAACCACCACGGAAAAACTATCACAGTTTTACGAACCATATTCGCCAGGAATGGGCTGCCTGAACAGATTTGCTCTGACAACGGACCACAGTTTGTGTCTGAAGAGTTCCAGAGGTTCTTAAAGAACAATGGTGTTAAGCATTACACATCTGCCCCATATCATCCAGCCACTAATGGATTGGCCGAGAGGTTTGTCCAAACATTCAAGAAGGCTATCAAGGCAATGTGTAATGAAGATATACTCCTACAACACAAGGTGGACAACTTCTTGTTTGCCTACCGGAATGCGACACATGCGGTTACCAACCAAACTCCAGCCATGATGTTCTTCAATCGAAGACTACGATGCCGCTTGGATTTGGTTAAGCCAAACGTCCGAAGAGATGTGGAGAACAGGCAGTTTCAGAATATGAATGAAAGGCCGACCATGAGTTTTAAGATATGCCAACCAGTTTTGGCCCGGGACTACCGCACTGAGAAATGGCAGCCAGGAACGATTTGTACACGACAAGGACCTCTCATGTATACCGTGGACGTTGGGGAGAGCATTGTAAGACGCCATGCTGACCAGATTCTAGAGTCACTGGAAAACGTCAACTCCACACCACGATCTGATACACCTGGTAATGAAATCGACGTTCCAATTGCAGCTACCGCAGAACCGGTAATATTGGAAGCAGATGAACCAAACAACGACATTGATTTCAACTCAACATTGCCAGAAGAACCTGATACTCCAAAGAGGCGTTATCCAGACAGAATCAGGAAGCCTCCTCAAAGACTGAACTTATAATTGCTTAAACTTAACCAATGTATCTAGCAACCGTATTTGTGATTGTAATTAGTTATCATTTAATTGTTAAATGAATGTTATGTACTGTTTATCTAAAAGGGGAGGAATTGTTGTGTATGTACCTTTAAGAGAATAACTGGTCTCAGACTGCAGTACCGCCAGTGACCACCCCTGTATAAAAGGCGCTAGTGAGCCTCTGTTGTTTTCAGTTTCACTATTGACTTCCATCAGTAAAGACTTGTTTTGTTCAACTCCTGCTGTCCGTGTCTCAATCATTCACGGACGTAATAGAAAGGACACTGTATCTAACGCACTGTGACACCCGGTCCCAGCGGGGGAAAGGACAGTGTATCTAACGCACTGTGACACCCGGTCCCAGAGGGGGAAAGGACAGTGTATATAACGCACTGTGACACCCGGTCCCAGAGGGGGAAAGGACAGTGTATATAACGCACTGTGACACCCGGTCCCAGAGGGGGAAAGGACAGTGCATCTAACGCACTGTGACACCCGGTCCCAGAGGGGAGAGGATTTTACCTACCTCGCCCAATGATTCTGACACTGCATCGCCCTCCATCATGTCCTGAATCTCAGACTGCAGGGAGTTGTCGAGCGTGGTCAACTCATGGAGACTGATCTCGTCATTCATCTCTTGCACCCGTTCCCGAAGCTGGCGATTGGCCATCTTCTCCTGTTCCAGCTCACTCTGAACCTGCCGCAGCTGAAGGAGGGCAAATCAGGTCCTTGCACGAGATCACCTCCTGCTTCCACCCCTCCCACTATCAATAGTTGCAACCCCCTCCTCCTCCTCCCTCCCTACCTCTTCCATCCAGCTTCGCTATGCTGAGTTTGAGCCGGGTGTCTTCTCCATGTCCCATGAATTGGTGGACGAGCAAGCTCTTCGCCTCCCAGGGCCTCAAGGTATTGAACACCCTTAACTCCGTCAGTCTTCCCTTCATTCTACAATGTACAAAACTTTAAGCTAGGGTCACTCAATCACCATTTCCTCATTTATCTCATCTTTCCTCCTCCACCGTCATCACCTCATCAACTGCACGCCCTCTATATATCCCACTGTTCCCCAGTGTGTCCCCTCTATATATCCCACTGTTCCCCAGTGTGTCCCCTCTATATATCCCACTGTTCCCCGGTGTGTCCCCTCTATATATCCCACTGTTCCCCAGTGTGTCCCCTCTATATATCCCACTGTTCCCCCAGTGTGCCCCCTCTATATATCCCACTGTTCCCCAGTGTGTCCCCTCTATATATCCCCCTGTTCCCCAGTGTGTCCCCTCTATATATCCCACTGTTCCCCAGTGTGTCCCCTCTATATATCCCACTGTTCCCCCAGTGTGTCCCCTCTATATATCCCACTGTTCTCCAGTGTGTCTCCTCTATATATCCCACTGTTTCCCATTGTGTCCCCTCTACACACCCTGCTGTTCCCCAATGTCCCCTCACCTGTAGGTCCTGCTCCTTGTTGTGTTGCTGGAGCAGTAGTAAGCTTCCTTGCAGGGTCTCCACTCCACTCTGCAAAATCTCTTTCTCTTCCATCAGGCTCTTAATTCGCTGCTCCGCCTCCCACCTCCTATCTGCAAACATCCGATTCTGTGTGAATAAAGGGTTATGGTCACGCCGGAACATGGGAACAGGAGGAGGCCATTCAGCCCCTCGAACCTGCTCCAGCGTTTCAATCCGATCATGGCCAATCTGTATCTCAACTCCATGCTCCCACTATCACCCCGTATCCCTTAATACCCGTACCCAACAGCAACCTGCATTCATATAGCGCCTTTAACAGCTGTCATCATAGGTGACTTTAACTTACATATAGATTGGACTAGCCTAATCAGTAAAAATAATGAGGAGGAGGAATTCCTTGAGTGTTTGAGGGATGGTTATCTGGATCAATATGTCGAGGAACCAACTCGGGAACAGGCTATATTGGACTGGGTACTGTGCAATGAGAAGGGACTAATCAGTAATCTTGTTGTACGGGGACCCTTGGGTCAGAGCGATCATAACATGATCGATTTCTCACTCGAAATGGAGAGCGAAGAAATTGACTCAGAGACTAAGGTCCTGAATTTAAACAAGGGGAATTATGATGCCATGAGACGGGAACTGAGTAGGTCTGATTGGACAACGTTCCTGGGAGGACTGGAGGTAGATAAACAATGGCAAACATTTAAAGATAGAATGACAAAATTGCAAAAATTGTTTATACCAATCTGGCATAAAAGGAAATCTAAAAAGGTGACTCAACCGTGGATAACAGGGGAAATTAGAGACAGCATAAAATCCAAAGATAGGGCGTATAAAATAGCCCAAAAAAGCGCCAGAGCGGAAGATTGGGAACAGTTTAAGATAGAGCAAAGGAGGGCAAAGGGCATAATCAAGAGGGGCAAAATAGCTTACGAAAACAAGCTGGCGGAAAATATAAAAACTAACTCCAAAAGCTTTTATAAGTATATCAAAAGGAAAAGACTGGTGAAAACCAAAGTTGGTCCATTGCAGTCAGATACGGGGGAATATATAATGGGAAATAAGGAAATGGCAGATCAACTAAATGCATACTTTGGGTCAGTCTTTACGAAGGAAGACACAAAAAACCTCCCTGGGATATCGGGAAAAATAGGGACATTGGCAAAGGAGGAACTGACGCAAATCAATATCTCTAAGGATATGGTGTTAAGGAAGCTAAAGGGATTGAAGGTGGACAAATCCCCAGGGCCTGATAACATGCATCCTAGGGTACTGAAGGAGGTGGCCCTAGAGATAGCGGATGCACTAAGGATGATTTTTCAGAATTCATTAGACTCGGGAACAGTGCCGATGGATTGGAGGGTAGCTAACGTTACCCCACTATTCAAAAAGGGGGGTAGGGAAAAAGCAGGTAATTACAGACCTGTAAGCCTTACATCAGTTGTGGGCAAAATGCTGGAGTCCATCATTAAGGATGAAATAGCGGAGCACTTAGCAAATGGGGACAGGATAGGACAGAGTCAACATGGATTTACAAAGGGTAAATCGTGCTTGACTAATCTATTGGAATTTTTTGAGGGAGTAACTGGTAGAATAGATGGGGGAGAGCCAGTAGATGTGGTGTACCTGGACTTCCAAAAGGCCTTCGATAAGGTCCCACATAAAAGATTAGCATGGAAAATTGAGGCTCATGGGATAAAGGGGAAAGTTTTGGCGTGGATAGGGAACTGGCTGTCAGATAGAAAACAGAGAGTTGGAATAAACGGCTCATTTTCTGAATGGCAGGCAGTAACAAGTGGGGTACCACAGGGATCTGTCCTGGGCCCCCAGCTGTTCACAATTTACATTAATGACCTGGATCAGGGAGTCGGATGCAGCATTTCCAAATTTGCAGACGACACTAAACTAGGAGGGGGGGTGGGCTCAGAGGAAGAGACCAGGAAGCTCCAGAGCGATTTGGACAGACTGGGCGATTGGGCGGATAAATGGCAGATGCACTATAATGTGGACAAGTGCGAAGTTATCCACCTTGGGTGCAGGAACGGGAGGGCAAATTATTATTTAAATGGCAATAGATTGGGAGAGGGGGAAGTACAGAGAGACCTGGGTGTTCTTGTACACCAGTCACTGAAGGCGAGCATGCAGGTGCAACAGGCGGTCAAGAAGGCAAACGGTATGCTGGCCTTCATAGCAAAAGGGTTAGAATACAGGAACAGGGATACCTTGCTGCAGCTGTACAGGGCACTGGTGAGACCACACCTCGAGTACTGTGTACAGTTTTGGTCGCCTCATCTGAGGAAGGATGTTCTTGCCATGGAGGGGGTGCAGCGGCGATTCACCAGGCTGATACCAGGAATGGCGGGAATGACCTATGAGGAGAGACTATGTAGTTTAGGGATGTACACACTGGAGTTTAGAAGATTGAGAGGGGACCTCATAGAAGTGTATAAAATTCTGACAGGTCTAGACAGACTGGATGCAGAAGGAATGTTTCCCTTGGCGGGTGAGAACAGAACTAGAGGACATAATTTAAGGATAAGGGCTAAACCATTTAGGACAGAGATGAGGGGGAATTTCTTCACTCAGAGAGTGGTGAACCTGTGGAACTCATTGCCACAGAGGGCAGTGTACGCCAGCTCATTAAATATATTTAAGAGGGAATTAGATATATTTCTACGGGCAAAAGGGGTTAAGGGTTACGGAGAGAAGGCGGGGACGGGATACTGAATTAAAGGATCAGCCATGATCTCATCGAATGGCGGAGCAGGCACGAAGGGCCGAATGGCCTACTCCTGCTCCTATCTTCTATGTATCTATGTATTAACATAGTAAAACATCCCAAGGTGCTTCACAGGAGTGTGAGCAAACAACATTTTGACACCGAGTCACATAAGAAGATATTTGGATAGGTGACCAAAAGCTTGGTCAAAGAGGTAAGTTTTAGGAAGCGTCTTAAATGAAGCGAGGTAGCGAGGCAGAGAGGTTTAGGGAGGGAATTCCGGAGCTTAGAGCCCAGGCAGCTGAAGGCACAGCTGCCAATGGTGGAGCGATGGAAATCGGGGGACGCATAAGAGACCAGGATTGGAGGAGGGCCGAGATCTCGGAGGGTTGTAGGGCTGGAGGAGTTTTGAACAAGAGGACGAGAACAGATGCGAGCACAGGGGGTAATGGGTGAACGGGACTTGGCGCGAGTTAGGATAAGGCTGCAGAATTTTGGACCAGCTTAAGTTTGAACGAAAATCTGTCCATTTCAGTCTTGAAAGCTCCAATTGAGAGAGTTCCAGATTTCCACTACCCTGTGACGTAAGAAAACTACTAGGCACTTGGTCTAAGCGTTAAACAAAGCTTTAATCAATTGTTTAACAACATGGAGGTCTAGTTGTGTCCTTCACTAGCTCCTGTTAAGAATGTCCTGCGCAAGCTGGGCCCGTGCCCGATACTCTCCCTGGACTGCGCCACCCGTAGGCCGCTCAGTATTATTTCATAAGTCTTTCTTTCATGAATGGCTGATTCATGTCACCCTGTGTGTGGAGAAATGCTTCCTGTCATCACCCCTGAACAGCCTGGCTCTAATTTTAAGGTTCTTCCCCTTTGTTCTGGTCTCCCCACACCAGAGGAAATAGATTCTCTCTATCTACCCTTTCGAACCCTTTGATCATCTTAAACACCTCGATTAGATCACCCTTAATTGTCTACACTCGAGGGAACCCAAGCCTAGTTTGTGCAACCTGTCCTCATAATTTAACCCTTTCAGCCTCGGGATCATTCTGGTGAATCTGCGCTGCACCTCCTCCAAGGCCAATATATCCTGCCTGAGGTGTGGTGTCCAGAACTGAACGCAGTAACTCCAGACGGGGTCTGACCAGAGCACTGTACGACTGAAGCATAACTTACACCCCTCTGTAATCCAATTACTGGGATCCTTCTCCCAGCAGGACCCCCACGCTCACAGGATACAATGCAGCCCTGGGCCTTGCCCCTCCAGGTGATGCAGGGTGATGGATAGAGGGGTTTCTGGAACGCAGAGGATTGAGAGTATTGGGGGTGACCATTGTTCAGCAATTGACAAATGGGGGAGGCCAATGGCAGGCGCGTAGGGGGCAGGGAGGTCAGGTGATGTCAGCCAGAGTTGGCGACCCTACAGGCAGGGACAGCAATGGGCATTGGGGCGAGGCAGGGCAGGGGGAGGTGGTCATCAGAAAACAGACTGGGAGAAAAAGGAGCTTTCACAAAACAAAAATGCAAGGAATTTGTAATCGGACAGTTTCTATGGCGATGGCCACTCAGCCATTGTGAACTGGTCACGAGAGGCTCCCGGAAGAAAGTGGAGACTGTGTCAGATGGTGAGAGGGAGACACAGAAAACGGGAGAGAGAGAAAATGAGGGGTGGGGGAGAGAGAGCCGGGGGGTGGAGAGTAGGGGGACAGACAGAGAGAGAGAGAGCTAGGAGAGAAAGAGAGAGAGCTAGGAGAGAAAGAGAGAGAGCTAGGAAAGAAAGAGAGAGAGAGCTAGCTAGGAAAGAAAGAGAGAGAGAGCTAGGAGAGAGAGAAAAAGAGAAAGAGAGCTAGGAGAGAGAGCTAGGAGAGAGAGAGAGAGAGAGAGAGAGAGAGAGAGAGAGAGCTAGGAGAGAGAGAGAGAAAACACAGCATGTGTTACTGGGTATAACACTCCCAACCATCTTCAGCTGCTTCATCAATGACCTTCCGCCCATCATAAGGTCAGAAATGGGGATGTTCGCTGATGACTGCACAGTGTTCAGTGCCATTCACAGCTCCTCAGATAATGAAGCAGTCCGTGCCCGCATGCAACAAGACCTGGATGACATTCAGGCTTGGGTTGATAAGGAGCAGGTAACATTCGCGCCACAGAAGTGCCAGGCAATGACTATCTCCAACAAGCGAGAGTCTAACCACCTCCCCTTGACATTCAACAGCATTACCATCGCCGAATCCTCCACCATCAACATCCTGGGGGTCACCATTGACCAGAAACTTAACTGGACCAGCCACATAAATACTGTGGCAACAAGAACAGGTCAGAGGCTGGGTATTCTGTGGCGAGTGTCTCACCTCCTGACTCCCCAAAGTCTTTCCATCATCTACAAGGCACAAGTAAGGAGTGTGATGGAATACTCTCCACTTGCCTGGATGAGTGCAGCTCCAACAACACTCAAGAAGCTCGACACCATCCAGGACAAAGCAGCCCGCTTGATTGGCACCCCATCTACCGCCTTAAACATTCACTCCCTCCACCACCGGCGCACCGTGGCTGCAGTGTGTACCATCTACAAGATGCACTGCAGCAACTCGCCAAGGCTTCTTCGGCAGCACCTCCCAAACCCGTGACCTCCACCACCTAGAAGGACAAGGGCAGCAGGCGCATGGGAACACCGTCACCTAATGTCCCCCTCCAAGTTACACACCATCCTGACTTGGAAGTATATCGCTGATCCTTCATCGACGCTGGGTCAAAATCCTGGAACTCCCTACCTAACAGCACTGTGGGAGTACCTTCACCGCACAGACTGCAGCGGTTCAAGAAGGCGGCTCACCACTGTAGTGTATGTACCTTTAAGAGAGAACTACTTTTACAGCTCCTGTATACTGTAGTACCGGCAGTGACCACACCTGTATATAAGCCCTGAGCGGGCATCTGTACGTTTAGTTTTTAGACTACCCTCATCCAGTAAACACCTGTTGATTGTTGATCTGCAGTCTCCGTCTATTTATTGAAGAACACCATACCTTAAGATTCACGGATTTAATAGTGGCGACGAGGTCGATTCAAACCTACCTGCAACTCTGCATTTCCTCCCAAGGATTCGCTCCTGGAGGACAGTGGAAGAAAGTCGAGGCCAGAAGCACGGGCGTCGACCACGAGCAACCGCCCAGTCATCCGGCAGAGAGTGAGCATCGCAGGGGAGGCTGTTGAAAGCTGGGCTTGGTTCTCCAGCCACAACGATCCAGCAACAGGCTGGCAACAGGTACAGCGCAGACCCTTCCCGGACAGCGGCGGCTGGAGCCGACCGATGGCACAGAAAAGGCCGAGCAGCGTCGACGGGGTAAGAGAGAGGGTAAAACGCACAGGGCGCAGCCGGGGTTTGAAGACCGAGCGGCGTCAACGGAAAACAAAAAGAGAGAGAGGGTAAAGCACAGCCGGGGTTCAGGACCGAGCGGTGGCAACGAGAGAGGCGCACAGGAAAACGCGCAGAGCGCAGCCAGGGCTCAAGGGCTGAGCAGCATCTGCGGGGGAAGAAAGGAAGCACGGGAGATGCCATTTGAGCCGCGGAGAAGAAGGGAGAGTGCGGGAGACGCTATTTTTGAAGCCGCAGCGGAGAAGAAGGGCGAGCGCGGGAAGAAAGGGAAGCGCGAGAGACACCATTTTGAGCCAGCGGAGAAGAAGGGAGAGCGCGGGAGATGCCATTTTAGCCAGTCTAACCACACCCAGGGATGCCGAAGAGTGGCAGTGTCACAGCGTTCGACAATGAAGTAGAAGATTGGGTGACATATGTGGAACGCATTGAGGTGTACTGCAAGGCGAATTAAGTGCCAGATGCCAGGAAAGCACTGGTTTTGTTGAATTCCATGGGTGCAAAAACGTATGGCTTACTGCGAAACCTAATAACCCCAGAGAAGCCACTGGATAAGGATTTCGAAAACATAGTGTCAATCCTACAGGACCACTTAAACCCCACACCGCTGCTGATAGCAGAAAGATTTAAGTTTCACAAAAGGAACCAGCATAAAGATGAAAGTAATGCTGAGTATTTAACGGAACTGCGCAAGCTATCGAAACACTGCCAGTTTGGAATGGGACTAGCAGATACGTTAAGGGACAAGTTTGTGTGTGGGCTTCAAAGTGAAGGAACACAGAAACGGCTTCTATCAGAAAAGGATCTTATGCTGGACAAGGCTTTCAGCATGGCACAAGGCTTTCAGCATGGCAGTATCACACGAAGCAGCTGCACGGAGCACTGCAGAGATACAACGGGGACCGCAAGAATATGGCACCAATGAAATGTCATATGGAGCAGGGAAGTGTTATCGCCGCGGCAGAACAACACACGACCAGAAGGATTGTTGGTTCAAGGACCAAGTGTGCAGACAGTGTGGAAAAGCAGGACACATAGCAAGAGTCTGCAGGTCGGGGAAGAAAACCAGCAGCAAGAAATCTCAACAAGAGAAGTACAAAAAGGTACATAAGGTGACGGAGAGTAGTTCAGACGAACAGAAAAGTAGTACAGACTCCGGACGCAAGGAGCTGGGTTGTCTGAAACTACATAATGTAATCAAAATGGAGGATCACCAGACTATCTGGGTCACGCTCAAGATAGACGGAGTCCAAGTGAAAATGGAATTGGACACAGGATCAGCCCTAACAGTCATAAACCGAAGGGACTACAAGCGGCTATTCTCACATATACCCTTGAGAGCTACAGAGATTGTCTTGAAGACGTACACGGGGCAAAAAGTCTACCCCAAAGGAAAAATAAGGGTGAACGTGATATACAACGGCCAGGAAATACCAAAAATGGACCTACATGTATTGCCAGATGGAGGACCACCACTACTAGGACGTGAATGGATCCGGAAGATACAATTAGATTGGCATTCCATACAGGCACCGACGGTAGAGGCCAAAAAGGATGATGACGTCACACCTGGACGACTGTCAAAAATGCTAACTGACGCACAAGAAGAGTTCCAGGAGGGACTCGGAACACTAAAAGGCATAACAGCGACGATTAAAATAGAGGAAAATGCAAGCCCAAAGTTTTTTAAGGCACCGGCCTTATGCGATCCGCCCAGCCGTCGAAGCAGAGCTGGAAGGTTTGGAACGTTCAGGAGTACTGTCCAAAGTGGACTGGAGCGAGTGGGCTACACCCATCATTCCTGTAATGAAGAGGTCGTTGAGTAATACGCCTGGGGAACCAAAGAAGGTTCGCATCTGTGGGGACTTTAAGGTGACAGTGAACCCAGTCCTTCACACGGTACAATATCCGCTTCCGCGGATTGAAGATATTTTTGCCTCGCTATCTGGAGGAAAACGCTTCACTAAGATTGATCTGGCCCAGGCGTACCTGCAAATGGAGGTAGAAGAAGCCTCGAAACAATACCTCACGATCAACACTCACAAAGGTCTCTACCAATACAACCGGTTGGTGTTCGGGGTAGCATCGGCTCCGGCTATTTGGCAAAGGGCAATGGATCAAGTCCTGCAAGGGATTCCAGGGACCCAGTGTTATTTGGATGACATAAGAACATAAGAACATAAGAAATAGGAGCAGGAGTAGGCCAATCAGCCCCTCGAGCCTGCTCCGCCATTCAATAAGATCATGGCTGATCTGATCCTAACCGCCAATCTACTATCATAGAACTATCTCCTGAATCTAACAGAATTAGACACACGAAATAGGAGCAGGATCAGGCTACACGGCCCCTGGGCCCGCTCCGCTACCCACAGGTAGACCAATCTGAACCTAGACTCATGTCCAAATTCCTGCCCGCTCCCCGTAACCTTTAATTCCCTTTACTTCTAGGAAACTGTCTATTTCTGTTTTAAATTTATGTAATGATGTAGCTTCTACATTTGCCCATGACATCCTGGTCACGGGCAAAAATGACAGTGATCACCTCGCCAACCTGGAGCAGGTGCTCACTAGATTGAAGGAATATGTGCTACGAGCTAATCGCCACAAATGCGAGTTTTTCCAGAAGCAGATCTCGTATTGTGGCCACGTTATTGATGAAGAGGGGTTACATAAGTCCCCTGAGAATATTGAGGCAGTAGTCAAGGCTCCAGCACCGGAAAATGTGTCACAACGGATGTCATTCCTCGGGCTGGTGAACTACTACCATAAGTTCTTACCAAATTTGTCTACAGTATTACACCCACTGAACACCCTACTGCAGACGGAGTACCATGGAAGTGGAAAGACGAATGTAAACGAGCTTTCCAGAAGTGCAAAGAATTGATCACATAAAAAGAGGTGTTGGTCCATTTCAACCCAGCACTACCAATTCGGTTGGCGTGTGATGCATCACCCTATGGCATTGCAGCAGTGCTGTCGCACAAATTCCCAGACGGGTTGGAGAGGCCAGTAACCTTTGCGTCTCGGTCACTAACCTCAGCCGAGCGCAACTACGCCCAGATTGACAGAGAGGCCCTCAGCCTAGTATGGGGAGTAAAAAAGTTCAACCACTATCTGCACGGGCATAAGTTCACCTTGCTAACTGACCACCAACCACTTATCTCCATCTTGAATCCAAAGAAGGGCGTTCCGGTGATGACTGCGCAACGGCTACAAAGATGGTCCTTTTTTCTAGGGGTGAACCAATATGAAATAGAGTATAAGGGCACGAAACAGCATGGAAACGCTGATGGGCTATCACGCCTGCCATTGCCTACTGCGGAGGAAGCACCAGCAGTGGACCCTGTCGAAATATTTTATTCGTCGATAATTGAACGCTTGCCAGTAACTAACGCGGATATAGAGAAGGAGACCCGAAATGATCCGACACTGTCTCGGGTATATGATTTGACGGTGAAGGGATGGCCAACACATGGCGACTCACTGTTGCCAGCATTCTCATCCAGAAGAGAACAGCTGTCAGTATGCCAGGGGACAGTGATGTGTGGATCCCGAGTGGTAATTCCACCCAAGTTAAGGGAGAGAGTGCTCAATGAGCTTCACGAAGGCCATCTGGGAGGGGTGAAAATGAAAAGCCTCGCTAGGGCTTATGTGTGGTGGCCGGGAATCGATCAACAAATCGAGGACCTAACAAAGAGCTGCTCAGGATGCCAGAAGGGCCAAAATGCACCACCACATGCCCCTCTACACCCATGGGAGTGGCCCTCCTCTCCATGGCAAAGGGTGCATATTGATTTTGCTGGTCCATTCATGGACTCAATGTTCTTAATAGCAGTGGATGCACACTCGAAATGGCCTGAGGTGATCAAAATGTCCTCCACCACTACGGAGAAAACGATTGCAGTCCTACGGACCACATTTGCCAGGAACGGCTTGCCAGAGCAGATTTGCTCTGATAACGGACCACAGTTTGTGTCCGAAGAGTTTTGGAAATTTATGAGAAGGAATGGGGTAAGGCATTACACATCCGCCCCGTATCATCCAGCCACAAATGGATTGGCTGAGAGGTTCGTACAAACCTTTAAAAAGGCAGTAAGGGCCATGTGCGATGACGACATTCCATTGCAGCATAAGGTGGACAATTTCCTGTTAGCCTACAGAAATGCGACACATGCAGTTACCAACCAGACCCCGGCCATGATGTTCTTTAACCGAAGGTTGAGATCTCGTCTGGATTTGCTCAGACCAAATGTGCGAAGAAATGTTGAGAATAAGCAATTCCAGCACATCAATGAGAAGCCGACAAGGAGCTTCAATGTAGGACAACCAGTCTTGGCCCGCGACTACCGAACAGAGAAATGGCAACCCGGAACGATATGCACACGGCAGGGGCCACTAATGTACACAGTGGATGTCGGGGAGAACATTGTGAGACGCCATGTCGACCAGATCCTAGCGTTACAGGAACGAGTCAACCCCATGTCTAGCGTGCCTGGTGATGAACCCAACATACCGGTAGCATCTACCCCAGAAACAGTAGCATCGGAAACTGATGAACTAACCGACGACAGGGGGCCAGAATC
Source organism: Somniosus microcephalus (assembly GCF_052327205.1). Taxonomy (NCBI): domain Eukaryota; kingdom Metazoa; phylum Chordata; class Chondrichthyes; order Squaliformes; family Somniosidae; genus Somniosus; species Somniosus microcephalus. The sequence continues at coordinate 71,879,992 of NW_028225179.1, forward strand.
GCCTCCGCACCAAGAACAAGACACTCAGGAAAGGCGCTATCCAGAAAGGATCAGGAAGCCGCCCCAAAGACTGAATCTATAAATGGACTATTTCAATTAATGTGCATGTTAAAAGTGTTAACTGTTATTTGAATGTTATGGTACTATTAATCTAAAAGGGGAGGAATTGTAGTGTATGTACCTTTAAGAGAGAACTACTTTTACAGCTCCTGTATACTGTAGTACCGGCAGTGACCACACCTGTATATAAGCCCTGAGCAGGCATCTGTACGTTTAGTTTTTAGACTACCCTCATCCTGTTGATTGTTGATCTGCAGTCTCCGTCTATTTATTGAAGAACACCATACCTTAAGATTCACGGATTTAATAACCACCACCTTCTCAAGAGCAATTAGGGATGGGCAATAAATGCTGGCCTTGCCAGCGATGCCCACATCCCATGAATGAATTTTTTTTAAATTCCTGGATATATTATTTAATAACACAACGTGTGTTACTGGGTATAAAACTCCTGTATATACATTACATAATAACAAACTTTGTGTTACTGGGTAGAACGCTCCTGTATATATTATATAATAACACACCATGCGTTACCGGGTATAACGCTCCTGTATATATTATATAATAACACACCATGCATTACACTCCTGTATATATGGCCCTCTGCTCCTATGACACGTGTTTCTCATCGCCCGAGTATGGGAGGATCGCGTGTGCTGGATCTGTGATAATGAGCTTACGGTGAGACGGTGAGATCAGTGTTGTCCTTTAATTCCACCAGCTGCCTAGAATAATCTCAACTGCAAGAGATTGTCTCCCGATTAAACTAAGCAGCAGGTATTTGGTTAGTCAACAATGCAAGGAGTTTAGCAATGGGAGAGAACACGTCATCCTGCGTCAGTCTCCCATCTCCTCCATCCCCTTCTCAGAGAAAGAGAGAGAGAGAGAGAGACATACAGAGAGAGAGAGAGAGAGAGAGAGAGAGAGAGAAAAAGAAAGAGAGAGAGAGAGAGAAAGAGAGAGAGAGAGACAGAGAAAACACACTAAGCCCAGAACAATACCAAATATGCGAAAAACTGGAAAAGCTCGAATTTGCCATAAAAGATAACCAAAACCCGATAGACCCCATAATATCTGAAAAAGAGCTATTTGAAAAACTCAAGGACCTGCGACCAGGAAAAGCTTGCAGTGCAGACGGCATCCTAAGCGAGATGATTAAACACACGGACGATAAAATGAAATTGGCTATATTGAAACTCTTCAACTTGGTTCTGAGTGTCGGTTACTTCCCTGATATCTGGAACAAAGGACTCATAACACCCATATACAAAAGTGGAGACAAAGTTGACCCAAATAACTATCGAGGCATCTGTGTAAACAGTAACCTGGGGAAGGTTTTCTGTAGTATCATAAACAAAAGACTTATAAATTTCCTTGAGGAGCACAATGTCTTGAGTAAAAGCCAAATTGGATTCCTAGCAAACTATAGAACATCAGATCATATCTTCCCCCTACAGACCCTAATTGACAAACATGTTCATCAAAACAAAAGCAAAATTTTTGCCTGCTTTATAGATTTCCAGAAGGCTTTCGATTCCATCTGGCACGACGGTCTATTCTTGAAACTTATTGAAAGTGGTGTAGGAGGAAAAACATATGATGTAATTAAATCAATGTATACAAACAATAAATGTGCAGTTAAAATTGGAGACAAACAAACAAAATACTTCCCACAGGGGCGTGGTGTGACGCAGGGCTCGCCCATCTCACCGACACTCTTTAATATTTACATAAATGAATTGGCAAAACTACTTGAACAATCTACAGCACCCGGCCTCACCCTATATGAATCCAAGGTTAAATTCCTCCTCTATGCAGATGACCTGGTTCTGCTGTCACCAACTAAGGAGGGTCTACAGCAGAACCTGGATCTGCTAGAGTCATTCTGTCAGACCTGAGCCCTGACAATAAACCCCCAAAAAACCAAAGTCCTTGTGTTCCAGCAAAGATCCAGACATCAGGGACCCAGAATAAATTTCACACTAGGAACAACTAAAATTGAACAAACCACTAACTACACATACTTGGGCTTAAAAATCAGCTCTACGGGAAATTTTCATCTGGCTGTGAATGAACTGAAAGAGAAAGCTAGAAGGGCTTTCTATGCCATTAAAAAATCAATCCAAATAGAAATCCCAATTAGCATTTGGCTCAAAATTTTTTAATCAGTAATTGAACCAATTGCACTCTATGGCAGTGAGGTGTGGGGACCACTAACACAACAAGAATTTGCAAAATGGGACAAACACCCAATTGAGATCCTACATGCAGAATTCTGTAAAAGTATCCTCCGGACTCAAAGGAAAACCATAAACAATGCATGCAGGGCAGAACTAGGCCAATATCCATTAATAATTACTGTCCAAAAAAGAGCCACCAAATTTTGGAAACACCTAAAAATGAGCAAGCCCCACTGCTATCATTACGAAGCCCTAAAATGCCAAGAGAGGACCATAAAGAAGAATACCCTCAGTCAACTAGTCCTGGGACTCAGTGAAGTAACTACTAACACTACTAACAATAACCAGCCCCAGGACAGTGACATCGTAGCACAGAGAATTCGACCCAACACAATTGTCACTAAGCAAAAGGAAAAATACCTGTCATATTGGGCAGAAACAACAAAAACCCAAAACAAACTCAATTGCTACTTGGCCCTAAACAGACAATACAACATGGCTGAATACCTGACCATGGTAAAGGATAGCAAACTGAGAAAAACCTTGACAAGGTACAGACTTAGTGAACATAGCCTGGCCATCGAAAAAGGCAGACACAGACAGACCCGGCTGCCAAGAGAGGAGAGGATATGCTCTCACTGCAGTCAGGGAGTGGTGGAGACAGAGAGGCACTTCCTCACAGCTTGTGGAAAATATCAGGGTATCAGGGAGAATTTCTACCAAAAATTCACAAAAATATGCCCTGAATTCAGAAATTTGAATGACGACCAAAAACTCCCATACCTACTAGGGGAACAGAGAAATTGTGTAACCTTAGCGGCACACTATGTTACAGCTTGCCATAAACAGAGGGACAACCATTAAACCTAAGAAAAGAGTATATACAAATTATACGAATGTATATTTATACACTCAGGGATATATCTGTTTATACACTGTATGGATAGATCTGCGTTTATGTGTTCAACCATAAATGTCTTTCGATGCTTTGGCAACATAAGATGTACCTTATCATGCCAATAAAGCGATTTGAATTGAATTGAATTGAAATTGAGAGAGAGAGAGAGAGAGAGAGAGAGAGAGGAGAGAGGAGAGAGAGAGAGAGAGAGAGGAGAGAGACAGAGAGTGACAGAGCGGGAGAGAGAGCGAGAGCGAGAGACATAGAGAGAGAGAGAGAGAGAGAGAGAGAGAGAGAGAGTGACAGAGTGGGAGAGAGAAAGAGAGAGAGAGAGTGACAGAGAGAGAGAGAGAGAGAGAGAGAGAGAGAGAGAGAGAGAGAGAGAGAGAGAGAGAGTGAGTGAGAGAGAGAGAGACATACATACAGAGAGAGAGAGAGACAGAGAGAGAGAGAGAGAGGGAGAGACAGTGACAGAGAGAGACAGAGACAGGACAGTGACATCGTAGCACAGAGAATTCGACCCAACACAATTGTCACTAAGCAAAAGGAAAAATATCTGTCATATTGGGCAGAAACAAAAACCCAAAACAAACTCAATTGCTACTTGGCCCTAAACAGACAATACAACATGGCTGAATATCTGACCACGGTAAAAGATAGCAAATTGAGAAAAACCTTGACGATGTACAGACTTAGTGAACATAGCCTGGCTATTGAAAAAGGCAGACACAGACAGACCTGGTGTTGTGTATGTACCTTTAAGAGAGAACTGCTTTTATACTGTAGTACCGGCAGTGACCACACCTGTATATAAAGCCGTAGCAGGCTTCTGTACTTTCAGTTTCCAGCATATCCTCTGTTCAGTAAACACCTGTTATTACCGTTCTCCTGCAGTCCGTGTGTTATTGATACGCGGACACTACAGTGGCGACGAGCAGGTTCGAACTCACCTGCAGTACTGCATCACCTCACGGGGATCCATCCCTGAAAAGAAGCTTCTTGGAAGTCGAAGCCAGAGCAATGGGCGTCGACCGTGGGCAACCGCCCAGTGATCCATCGGAGTTCAGTGAATCGCAGGGGAAGCTGTGGAGAGCTGGGCTTGGCTCCCCAGTCAAGGTGTTCCAGCAAATCGTGCTGGTAGTAGGTAGTGCGCTGAACCTTCCGGACTGCGGCGGGCTTGAGCTCGATCGAGCGGCTCTGCAAAGGAAGGTTGCGTCGTCGGGAAGGAAAAGAGAGAGAGAGGGTGGAGCGCACAGGGCACGGTCGGTGCTCAAGAGCCGGGCAGCGTTAAAGAAAATAAAAAGAGGGGAAGGAAAAGAGACGCGCAGTGGAGAGCATCGAAGAAGAATAAAACTAAGGAAATTAATTAACAAAAGAGAAACGCGCCGAAGCCGCGGGGCGCCGCCATTACTATTTAGAACGCTAGGAGCAGCATTGGCAGCAGGGGGAAGAACGAAAAGCGCGGGAGGCGCCATTTTAATCCATTGGGGAAGAAGGAAAAGCGCGGGAGGCGCCATTTTAAACCACCCAAGATGCCGAAGAGTGGCAGTATCACTGCTTTCGACAACGAAATAGAAGACTGGACCACGTATGTGGAAAGAATTGAAGTGTACTGCAAGGCAAATGAGGTGGCCGATGAAAAGAAGGCGTCGGTATTATTAAATTTGATGGGCGCGAGAACGTACGGCCTATTGCGGAATTTAATTACCCCAGCTAAACCAATGGAGAAAAGCTTTGAAGAGATTGTCAATATCTTACAGGAACATCTAAACCCTACACCGTTGCTGATAGCAGAAAGATTCAAGTTCCATAAAAGAAACCAGCACAAAGATGAGAGTAATGCTGACTATCCTACGGAACTACGCAAGTTATCGAAGCACTGCCAGTTCGGAGCAGGACTGGCAGATACCTTAAGGGATAAGTTTGTCTGCGGGCTCCAGAGTGAAGGAACCCAGAAACGACTACTTTCGGAAAAGCACCTTAAGCTAGAAAAGGCTTTCAGCGTGGCAGTATCCTACGAAGCAGCAGCACGGGGAGCTGCGGAAATACAACAGAAACCGTAAGAATATAGCACCAACGAAATGGCATATGTAGCAGAAAAGTGCTATCGCTGCGGCAGAACAACCCATGACCAGAAGGATTGCTGGTTTAAGGACAAAGTATGCAGGCAATGTGGAAAAGTGGGACACATAGCACGAGTCTGCAGGTCGGGAAAGAAAACCAACACTAAAAGAACTAAGGAAAAGTACAAGAAAGAAAAAAAATGACAGACAGTAGTTCAGAAGATCAGGAGAGTGATAATGACTCCGGGAGCAGGAAACTAAGTTGTCTAAAGTTACACAACGTGATCGCAAAGGAGGATCACCGAACCATTTGGGTCACCCTCATGATAACAGGGTCCCAAGTAAAGATGGAATTGGACACAGGATCAGCCCTAACAGTCATGAATCGACGAGACTACGAGCGGCTATTCTCACACATACCCTTGAAGGACATGTCCATTGTATTGAAGACATACACGGGGCAAAAAGTCTTCCCCAGAGGAAAAATAAGGGTTCCCATTAAATACAACGGCAAGGAAACACAGAAACTGTATCTATATATACTACAATACGGAGGACCACCATTATTGGGACGTGAATGGATCCGAAAAATACAATTGGATTGGCATTCCATTCAGGCGCTAACTGTGGCTGACAAAAAGGATGACGTCGTCACACCTGGACGACTGTCAAAAATTCTAACTGACGCGAAAGAGGTGTTCCAGCAAGGACTTGGGACTCTAAAAGGCGTAACGGCAACGATAAAAATTGAAGATAACGCAAACCCAAAATTTTTTACGGCCAGACCGGTACCATATGCGATCTGCCCAGCCGTCGAAGCAGAGCTGGAGAGTTTGGAGCATTCGGGTGTGCTGTCCAAGGTGGACTGGAGCGAGTGGGCCACATCCATCGTTCCTGTAATGAAGAAATCATTGAGCAGCATGCCTGGGGAGCCGAAGAAGGTTCGCATCTGTGGGGACTTTAAGGTAACTGTGAACCCAGTCCTTCACACAGTACAATATCCACTTCCGCGGATAGAAGATATTTTCGCCTCACTATCTGGAGGGAAACGCTGTGGGTAGCGGAGCGGGCCCAGGGGCCGTGTAGCCTGATCCTGCTCCTATTTCGTGTGTCTAATTCTGTTAGATTCAGGAGATGGTTCTGTGATAGTGGATTGGCGGTTAGGATCAGATCAGCCATGATCTTATTGAATGGCGGAGCAGGCTCGAGGGGCTGATTGGCCTACTCCTGCTCCTATTTCTTATGTTCTTATGTTCTTATGATCTGGCCCAAGCGTATCTACAAATGGAGGTAGAAGAAGCATCTAGAAAATACCTCACGATAAACACTCACAAAGGTCTTTACCAGTACAACCGACTGGTATTCGGGGTAGCATCAGCTCCGGCTATTTGGCAGAGGGCGATGGAACAAGTCCTGCAAGGGATCCCGGGGACCCAGTGTTATTTGGACGACATCCTGGTTATGGGCGAAGATGACAGTGAACACCTTGCCAACCTGGAGCAGGTGCTCACTAGATTACAAGAATATGGGCTACGAGCCAACCACCCCAAATGCGAGTTTTTCAGGAAACAAATCTCGTATTGTGGCCACGTGATTGATGAAGAGGGGTTACATAAGTCCCCAGACAAGATTGAGGCAGTAGTCAAGGCTCCAGCACCGGAAAATGTGTCGCAACTGAGGTCGTTCCTCGGGTTGGTGAACTACTACCATGAGTTCTTGTCAAATTTACCTACAATTCTTCACCCACTGAACACCCTGCTGCAAACTGGAGTAGCATGGAAATGGAGTGATGAGTGTAAGCGTGCCTTTCAGAAATGTAAATGCCTAATCACTTCAAAAGAAGTATTAGCCCACTACAATCCAACACTACCGATTCGGTTGGCAGGCGATGCATCTCCCTACGGCATTGGAGCGGTGCTGTCACACAAATTCCTTGACAGTTCAGAGAGGCCAATAGCCTTTGCGTCGCGCTCATTAACCTCAGCCGAGCGTAACTACGCCCAGATTGACAGGGAGGTCCTCAGCCTGGTGTGGGGGGTGAAGAAGTTCAATCACTATCTGCACGGGCAGAAATTCACCCTACTGACTGGTCACCAGCCTCTTGTCTCTATTTTTAACCCAAAGAAGGGCGTTCCGGTGATGACGGCGCAACGGCTGCAAAGATGGTCCCTTTTTCTAGAGGCACATCAATACGACATAGAGTACAAGGGTACGAAACAGCATGGAAACACTGATGGGCTGTCGCGCCTGCTGTTGCCTACTGGAGGAAGCACCTGCAGTGGACCCTGTTGACATATTCCATTCGACCATAGTCGAATGTCTACCTGTTACAAACTCAAGTATAGAAAAGGAAACCAGAAATGACCCGACACTCTCTCGGGTCTATGATTTGACGGTGAAGGGATGGCCAGCACATGGCGACTCACTGCTGCCAGCATTCTCGCCAAGGAGAGAACAGCTGTCAGTGTGCCGGGGGACCTTGATGTGTGGATCCCGAGTGGTAATTCCACCCAAGTTGAGAGATAGAGTGCTCAATGAGCTTCATGAGGGTCATCTGGGAGGGGTAAAAATGAAAAGCCTAGCCAGGGCATTTGTGTGGTGGCCGGGAATCGATAAAGAAATCGAGGAAATGACCAAGAGATGCACAGGATGCCAGAAAGTCCATAACGCTCCACCACAGGCCCCGCTACACCCATGGGAGTGGCCCTCATCTCCATGGCAACAGGTACACATTGATTTTGCTGGTCCATTTATGGACTCAATGTTTTTAATCGCCGTGGATGCACATTCGAAATGGCCAGAGGTCATCAAAATGTCGTCCTCCACCACCACGGAGAAAACTATTGCAGTCCTACGGACCATCTTCGCCAGGAATGGCTTGCCAGAACAGATTTGCTCTGACAATGGACCACAGTTTGTGTCCGAGGATTTCCGGAGGTTTTTGAGGAATAATGGGGTAAAGCATTACACATCTGCCCCATATCATCCAGCCACAAATGGATTGGCTGAGAGGTTTGTTCAGACCTTTAAAAAAGCAATAAAGGCGATGTATAACGACAACATACCACTACAACACAAGGTGGATAATTTCTTGTTTGCTTACCGGAATGCGACACATGCAGTCACCAACCAAGCTCCAGCCATAATGTTCTTTAACCGAGGGTTAAGATGTCGCCTGGATTTGCTCAAACCAAACATAAGACGAGATGTTGAGGATAAGCAATTCCAGCACATCAATGAGAAGCCAACCAGGAGCTTCAAGATCGGGCAACCAGTCTTGCCCACGACTACCGAACAGAAAAATGGCAGCCAGGAACAATATGCACACAGCAGGGACCACTAATGTACACAGTGGACGTTGGAGAGAGCATCGTGAGACGCCATGCTGACCAGATTCTAGAGTCACAGGAACAAGTCAAACCCATACCACGAGCATGCGCACCTGGTGATGAACCCGAAGTACAGATTGCGTCTACCTCAGAATCAGTGGTATTGGAAGCTGACGAACCAACCAATGACAATGAGCCAGAATCGACTCCGCTGCAAGAACAGGATACTCGAGAAAGGCGCTATCCAGACAGGATCAGGAAGCCTCCTCAAAGACTGAATTTATAAATGATTACTTCAGCTGATGTACATAGTACAGAGAAATTGTAATTGTAATTAGTTATTATTTAATTGTTAAATGAATGTTATGTACTGTTTATCTAAAAGGGGAGGAATTGTTGTGTATGTACCTTTAAGAGAGAACTGCTTTTATACTGTAGTACCAGCAGTGACCACACCTGTATATAAAGCCGTAGCAGGCTTCTGTACTTTCAGTTTCCAGCATACCCTCTGTTCAGTAAACACCTGTTATTACCGCTCTCCTGCAGTCCGTGTGTTATTGATACGCGGACACTACGCCTGGCTGACAAGAGAGGACAGGATATGCTCTCACTGCAGTCAGGGAGTGATGGAGACAGAGATGCACTTCCTCACAGCTTGTGGAAAATATCAGGGCATCAGGGAGAATTTCTACCCAAAATTCACAAAAATATGCCCTGAATTCAAAAATTTGAAGGACGACCAAAAACTCCCATACCTACTAGGGGAACAGAGAAATTGTGTAACCTTAGCAGCACACTATGTTACAGCTTGCCATAAACAGAGGGACAACCATTAAATCTAAGAATAGAGTATATACAAATTATACGAATGTATGTTTATACACTCGGGGATATATCTGTTTATACACTGTATGGATAGATCTGCGTTTATGTGTTCAACCATAAATGTTTTTTCGATGCTTTGGCAACATAAGATGTACCTTGTCATGCCAATAAAGCGATTTGAATTGAATTGAAAATTGAGTGACAGAGCAGGAGAGAGAGAGAGAGGGAGACTCACATATTCCTCAACTCTTGGGTCTAGTGTGGTGGATTATACAATCACTGACCTGGACCCCTGCGATATCAACGCATTCACTGTCAGGCAGCAATCCCCCCTCTCAGACCATAACCAAATAAATGTGTACCTTAAACTTTCTGCCCAAACTACAGACACAAAAAAGGAACCCAGTAAGCTACATAAAATAAACCAGACATACAGATGGGCCCCAGACAGTGGAGATAAATTCATCACAGCACTAAATTCACCTGATCTCACAAGTAAAATTTCAAAATTTAAAGAAAATCTATATGAGATCACCAGAGATGGGGTAAACATGGCCATAGAGGATATAAATATGATCTTTCATGAGGCAGCTGTAAAAGCCGACCTCGTGAAACAGAAGAGGAAGAGTCACAAAAGACAAAATAAAAATAAGAAATGGTTTGACCACGAATGCAAAAATGCCAGAAAAGACCTGAGAAAAATATCAAACCAAAAGCATCGCCAACCAAACAATCCGGACCTACATACTAGATACAATGAAACCCTCAAAAGATATAAACACACCATTAGGAACAAAACACAAAACTATACCCACAAAATACTAGAAGAAATTGAAAACTCCACCAACCCAAAACAATTCTGGGAAATG
>NW_028225179.1:71895218-71930484 GCF_052327205.1 Somniosus microcephalus
TTGTGTCGTCTGCAAATTTGGAGATATTACATCCAATTCCCTCGTCCACAATATATATTAATGATCTGAACAGCTGGGGTCCTAGGACCGATCCTTGCGGTACCCCACTAGTCACTGCCTGCCACTCGGAAAATGACCCGTTTATTCCAACTCTTTGCTTTCTGTCCGCCAACCAGTTCTCTATCCAAGTCAATACCTTGCCCCCCAATCCCATGTGCCTTAATTTTGCACGCTAATCTCTTATGCGGGACCTTATCGAAAGCCTTCTGAAAGTCCAAATACACCACATCCACTGGTTCTCCCTTATCTATTTTACCAGTTACATCCTCAAAAAATTCCAGTAGATTAGTCAAGCATGATTTACCTTTTGTAAATCCATGTTGGCTTTGTCCGATCCAGTTACTGCTTTCCAAGTGCTCTGCTATTACATCTTTTATAATCGACTCTAGCATTTTCCCCACTACCGATGTCAAGCTTACCGGTCTATAATTCCCCGCCTTTTCTCTACCACCTTTTTTGAATAGTGGGGTATCATTAGCTACCCGCCAATCCATGGGTACCGTTCCAGAGTCTATCGAGTTCTGGAAGATGACCAGCAATGCATCTACTATTTCTAGGGCCACTTCCTTAAGTACCCTGGGATGTAGATTATCAGGCCCTGGGGATTTATCGGCCTTCAGTCCCATCAATTTTCCTAACACCATTTCCCTACAAATACTGATTTCTTTCAATTCCACCCTTTCATCAGACCCTATGTTCCCCGACATCTCTGGGAGGTTATTTGTGTCCTCCTTTGTGAAGACAGAACCAAAATATGTATTTAGTTGGTCTGCCATTTCTTTGTTCTGACTGCAAGGGGCCTACGCTTGACTTCACCAATCTTTTTCTCTTCACATATCTATAAAAGCTTTTACAGTCAGTTTTTATGTTCTCTGCAAGCTTACTCTCATATTCTATTTTCCCTTTCTTAATTAATCCCTTTGTCCTCCTTTGTTGAATCCTAAACTGCTCCCAATCCTCAGGATTATTGCTTTTTCTGGCCAATTTATATGCCCTCTCCTTGGACCTTATGCTATCCCTAATTTCCCTTGTTAGCCATGGTTGGGTCACCTTTTTTGTTTTATTTTTATGCCAAACTGGGATGAACAAATTCTGTAGTTCATCCATTCGGTCTTTGAATGTTTGCCATTGCCTATCCACCGTCAACCCTTTGAGTGCCATACCCCAATCAATCCTACCCAACTCGCTCCTCAGACCATCATAGTTTCCTTTATTTAAATTGAGGACCCTAGTCTCCGAGTCAACTACTTCATTCTCCAGACAGAGAGAGAGAGACAGAGGAAGAGAGTGAGAGTAAGAGAGAGAGGAAGAGTGTGAGAGAGAGAGAGTGTGTGCGAGAGTGAAAGAGATTGACAGAGAAAGTGAGACAGAAAGAGACCGAGAGAGACAGACAGAGACAGAGACAGAGAGAGAGCGAGAGCGAGACAGAGAGAAGGTGACTGTCGTGTATTGATTGCGAGTTTGACACCAGTCAATACGGTAATGTAATGTGCGAGTTTAACACCAGTTAATACGGTAATGTAATGTGCATTGCATTATGGGAATTACCCGGGAAAGCAGCAGTCGGCCATTTTACCAATAAAGTAAAGATCACAGTTAGAAGCCTGTCTGCCTGACTCTGATTTAATTCAACGTATCTACATGCTTGATTGAACGTATTAAAGCATAGATACAACATTGGCGATGAGGATAATGAACAGGAATCATTTTAAATAGGTAGTTGCCCAAGTTTTAGTTAGCTAGGATGGAGAAGACCGGCATTCAAAATTTTGCTTGCTTCGCCGAGCCAGCCACGTTGGGTCCAAGATGGACGAGGTGGTTAACGTCTTTTGAGCTTTGCGATGGCAAAGGACTCATTATCAACGATACCTCTACAAATGTCACAAAGCAGAGGAGAGAGCTTTACTTCTACACCTAGCAGGACCAGATGTCCAGGATATCTTTTCGACTCTACCGGACACAGGAGAGCCAGCAGACTACACGGCGGTGGTTAGTGCTTTGAATCACTACTTTGTGCCCCAGGTCAATGCAGCATTTGCTAGACAGACTTTTCATAAGTTGTCCCAGAAGGCAGGTGAGACTGTGCAACAATTTGCTACTCGCTTGCGGCAGGCTGCTAAAGACTGTGCTTTTGGGGGGGGATGCGGATAATCAAATAAGAGACGCTATCCTGAGTAGGTGCACGTCAGCCTATGTGCGGAGGAAATTGCTAGAGGAAGGGCATGATCTAATGCTTGCCCGCACGTTACAATTGGCCTCACTATGTGAAAATATCGAGGAGCAGATGTCAGCCATGTCATGTACAGAGAAGGCGGAGACAGATACTGTTCGTCGTGTTACACGGAAAAGAGGGTATTATGCGAAAAGCTCGACAGAGGGAAATGGCGATAGGAACGAAAGGAAATGTTACAGATGTGGACACATGGGCAGAGATCCGAAATGCCCAGCACGCGGACAAACGTGTCATAAGTGCAAGGGAAAGGATCATTTCTCCAAAGTATGCCACACAAAGGGTACAAAGAAACACAGTGTGAACAATGTAGAGGAACAAAATAACTGTGCATTTGCTGTTACTGGAAATAACGTGACAGAGAGACTTACCTTTTGTGTGGGGGGAGTAAACCTGAGAATGTTAATTGATTCGGGTGCAACTAATAATGTGATAGATAAGAATACATGGGAAGGATTAAAGTCAGAACACATTAAGTGTCAGTCACATATCCCTAAGACAGAGAGAAAGTTATTCTCTTATGCTTCTAGCCGACCACTGTCAGTTAAAGGTGTATTCACATGTGGGATTACAATAGGTAAGAGAACTGAGCAGGCGGAGTTCATTGTGGTTAAAGGCCATGGAGAACCGTTGCTAGGAAGGGAGACAGCCATGAAACCGGGAGTTTTAAAAATAGGCGCAGATGTCTCAACTGTGGTAGATATAAGACAGCTACTAGAACAGCAGTATCCAAAGGTGTTCCAGGGAGTAGGAAGGCTGAACACAAAACAGATCAGTTTGTATATCGACCCACAAGTGAAGCCTGTGGCCCAGCCACTCAGGCGTATACCATTCAACTTAAGGGGGGCAGTAGAGGCCAAAATAAAACAATTGAGGGACATGGACATTATCGAACCTGTAACTGGTCCCACTCCATGGGTAAATCCTGTGGTTATTGTACCAAAAGCGGATAAGGATGTAAGGTTATGCCTAGACATGAGACGAGCAAACCAGGCAATAGTGAGGGAACGATATCCAATCCCCACCGTTGATGAGATACTCCAAGGTATGAATGGCTCAACGGTGTTTAGTAAGCTAGACCTGAAATGGGGTTATCACCAGCTAGAACTGACCCCTGAGTCACGAGAAATCACAACGTTTGCAGTACATAACGGAGTATACAGGTACAAGAGGCTGATATTCGGTGTATCTTCAGCTAGTGAACAATATCAGCACAAGATAGCTAATGCCTTAGCTGGAATAGAGGGTACACCTCAGACGACATTATCGTGCATGCACACGACCAGGAAACGCACGACAGATGCCTGCACGCTGTCATGACCAGACTAATGGAAAGTGGGCTGACACTAAACTCAGAGAAGTGCCAATTCAACATGGACCGATTGATTTTCATGGGAATCCTGTTGTCTGAAAAGGGCATCGGACCAACAGCAGAGAGAGTGCGAGCGGTGGCAGAAGCTCGGGAACCAAAGAATGCTACAGAGGTGAGGAGTTTCTTGGGACTCGTTGGGTACAGTAGCAGATTCATCCCGCAGTTTGCAACGCTATCAGAGCCACTGCGACGCCTGACGAGAAAAGACACACCATTTAAATTTGGATCACAACAGAGACAGAGACAGTCATTCAGTGCACTCAAGGAAGAGTTGGCCAGAGCCGGCACTTTAGCATATTTTGATAAGGATGCACCAACCAAGGTGATAGCAGATGCCAGTCCTGTAGGTTTAGGCGCAGTACTAGTTCAGGACCAACAGGGACAAGAGGTGCCAATATGCTATGTAAGTCGTAGTTTAACAGACTGTGAGAGGAAATACTCTCAAACAGAGAGAGAGGCCTTAGCTCTTGTATGGGCTTGTGAGAGGCTGCATCCATATGTGTATAGCCGAAAATTTAACTTGGTAACTGACCATAAGCCATTACAAGTGATATACGGCCCACACTCTAAACCCTGTGCCCGTATAGAGAGATGGGTACTTAGATTACAGCCGTACGATTTTAAGGTGATACACATTGCAGGCAAGCAAAACATTGCAGACCCACTGTCACGATTGCTGGGGGAGACAGCAAAACAGGAGAGACATTCTCATGGCTCAGATGAATATGAGAGATTTGTAGCTGTGAGTGCGACACCAAAAGCACTCACTACCAGAGAGGTGGAGGAAGCCTCTGCTACCGACCCAGAGCTGATTGAGGTACGGAAGGCAATCACAAACGGACATTTTGAGAACTGTAAAGCTTATGCAGCAATTGCAAACGAGCTGTGCGTAGTGGGGTACCTAGTTCTTCGGGCAACACGCATCGTGCTACCCACAGTGTTACACGCACGAGCCCTGGTGTTAGCACATGAAGGACACTTGGGACTAGTTGGAACAAAGCAACATCTCAGAACCAAGGTTTGGTGGCCTGGCATGGACAAGGCAGCTGAAAAACACTGTAAAGCGTGCCACGGCTGTCAGATAGTAGCCAGACCCGACCCACCTGAACCGTTGAGACCAACACCATTACCGGAGGGCCCCTGGCAGGATGTAGCTATAGACTTACTGGGACCCTTGCCATCCAACCACTCCATTCTTGTGGTAGTTGATTATTATAGTCGCTACTATGAATACGACATCATGACCGCCACAACAACAGAGAAGGTTATTGATAGTTTAGAGTCAATCTTCAGCTGTGATGGTTTGCCAATCACCTGCAAATCTGATAATGGTCCCCAATTCAGATCTGAATTATTCAAAGAATACTGTGAAAACAACAGGATCAAACACCTGAAAATGACAGCAAAATGGGCTCAGGCTAACGGAGAAGTCGAGCGCCAGAATGCATCGCTGATGAAGAGAATCAGAATTGCTCAGTCAGAAGGATTAGATTGGAAACGTGAACTTAGAAAATAAGTGACTATGTGCCACGACAGGAAAGAGCCCGGCAGAGCTGCTCTTTAAACGGAAAATGAGAGGAAAGCTGCCAGACATCACAGAGTCGCGCGCAGACATGGAAGTACGTGACCGGGACGCAGAACAAAAAGGCAAGTCCAAACTGTATGCAGATGAACAGCGGAGAACACAATACTCAGAGGTGGAAGTTGCCGACACGGTGCTGGTACGGCAGGACAAAGTGGACAAGTTCACCACTCCTTTTAATGCCACACCGCACAAAGCTTTGAGTAAAACAGGGAGTCAATTAGTAGTAGAATCTCCAGACGGAGCACGCTACTCGAGAAACACTACGTTTGTGAAGAAATACAGAACCAATGGACCAAAGGAGACACTCCATGAGCAGGAGGAAACACAAGGGACTGAGGACAGTATAGTAGACCCTGACACACATACCACTGTGACACAGGCAATACCCACTGACATCAACATGTCAGACATACCCAATACAGCCAGACCTCAAAGGGTTAAAAGAAAACCCCAAAGACTGTCTGATTATGTCACAACATAAACTGAGTGAGAACTGCATGGGTAATGTTAAATGTTTAAACCTGGGAATTATTTAGTTGTGTGGTAAGACACAAGTTTGTAAAAAGTTTATAAATCAAATAAGTTATGCAGTGTTATTGTAAGCAACTGTTTGTAAACTGCAAGTTTGTTTCCAAGGAAAAGGGGGATGTCGTGTATTGATTGCGAGTTTGACACCAGTCAATACGGTAATGTAATGTGCGAGTTTAACACCAGTTAATACGGTAATGTAATGTGCATTGCATTATGGGAATTACCCGGGAAAGCTGCAGTCAGCCATTTTACCAATAAAGTAAAGATCACAGTTAGAAGCCTGTCTGCCTGACTCTGATTTAATTTGACGTATCTACATGCATGATTGAACGTATTAAAGCATAGATACAACAGGACAGACAGAGAGAAGGTGACAGACAGAGAGGGAGAGGGAGAGAGAAGGGGGGAGAGAGAGAGAGAGAGACAGAGAGAGAAGGAGACAGAGAGAGAAGGAGAGAGAGAGAGGGACACACACAGAGAGAAGGAGACAGACAGAGAGGAAGAGAGAGAGAGAAGGAGACAGAGAGAGAGAAAGAGAGAGAGAGAGGAGACAGAGAGAGAGAAGGAGACAGAGAGAGAAGGAGAGAGAGAGGGACACACACAGAGAGAAGGAGACAGACAGAGAGGAAGAGAGAGAGAAGGAGACAGAGAGAGAAGGAGAGAGAGGGGGACAGAGGTGCCCGGTACAATGCCCGGGGGGAGCCTGGCGGTTCCGTGTCCTACCTTGACCTGCAGGTTCTGCAGCTCCGACAGGTGCTCTGCGCTGGCGAGGGATCTGTCCCGTGTATCGTCCTGCAGGGCGTGGAGTCGAGATCGGAGCCGGTGCTGGTCCTCGTCTGCCTGTCAGTGGAGGGGAAAGAGGTGAAGTGAAAGAGTCAGGAGCAGAATGGGGTGTGGAGGGGGAAGCACACCAATTAATTCACAACATTACCCCCCCACCCCCGCACAACCCCCATCCAAAACCCTGACTTCCACCACGCAACCCCACCCCAAGTTGCCACTTTCTTCAGGCCTCAGCGCCGTCGGGATATTCGACTGCAGAATGCATCGCAGGCAAGCTCCCAATCCCGTCCTCGGAGCTGTTGATGCAGCCTCGGCCTTTCCTTCTGTGTGTCTGTGTAGGGCTCAGTCCCAGGTGAAATCAGCTAACTCAACACTAGGCCAGGGATGCAATACAAGACCATAAGAAATAGGAGCAGGATTCAGCCATTCGGCCCTTCGAGCCTGCTCCGCCATTCCCAATCTCTCGCCATTTAAAAAATATTCTGCTTTTTTATTTTTCCTACTAAAGTGGATAACTTCACATTTCTCCACACAGAAACATAGAAGATAGGAGCAGGAGTAGGCCATTCGGCCCCTCGAGCCCGCTCCACCATTCAATGAGATCATGGCTGATCATCCAAACTCAGTACCCTGTCCCTGCCTTCTCCCCATATCCCTTGATCCCTTTAGCCTTAAGAAATATATCTAACTCCTTCTTGAATATATTTAATGAATTGGCCTCTACTGCCTTCTGTGGTAGAGAATTCCACAGGTTCACCACTCTCTGGGTGAAGAAATTCCTCCTCATCTCAGTCCTAAATGGCTTACCCCTTATCCTTAGACTGTGACCCCTGGTTCTGGACTCCCCGACCATCGGGAACATCCTTCCTGCATCTAGTCCTGTCAGAATTTTATAAGTTTCACTGAGATCCCCTCTCAATCTTCTATAATGCTAGAATCTATTATTAGGGACATGGTAACGGGGCACTTAGAAAATCATAATATGATAAGGCAGAGTTAACATGGATTTATGAAAGGGGAATCCACATTATACTCCATCTGCCATGTTCTTGCCCACTCACTTAACCTGTCTATATCTCTCTGCAGCCTCTTTGTGTTCTCCTCACAGCTTACTTTCCCACCCAGTTTCGTATCATCAGCAAACATGGCACATTACACTCAGTCCCTTCATCTAAATCATTGATGTAGATTGTGACTAGCTGAGGCCCCAGCACTGATCCTTGCGGTACCCCACTAGTTACAAGCTGCCAACCCGAAAATGACCAGATTATTCCTACTCTCTGTTTTCTGTCTGTTAACCAATCCTCAATCCATGCTAGTGTATTACCCCCAATCCCATGAGCCCTAATTTTGTGTAATAACCTCTTGTGTGGCACCTTATCGAATGCTTTTAAAAAATCCAAATACACCACATCCACTGGTTCCCTATTATCCATCCTATTAGTTACATCTTCAAAAAACTCTAACAGGTTTGTCAAACACGATTCCCCTTTCATAAATCCATGTTAACTCTGCCTTATCATATTATGATTTTCTAAGTGCCCCGTTACCACGTCCCTAATACAGTAATAGATTCCAGCATTTTCCCCGACGACTGATGTCAGGCTAACTGCTCTGTAGTTCCCTGTTTACTCTCTCCCTCCTTTCTTGAATAGCGGGGTTACATTTGCTACCTTCCAATCCGCTGGGACCGTTCTAGAATCTAGGGAATTCTGGAAGATCAAAACCAATGCATCCACAATCTCTGCAGCTACCTCTTTTAAAACCCTAGGATGTAGGCCATCAGGTCATGGGGATTTGTCGGCTTTTAGTCCCATTAATTTCTCCAGTACTATTTCTTTACTAATACTAATTTCTTTAAGTTCCTCATGTCTCTGCAGTTTCCTTATTCCCCATTATAATTTCTCCTGTCTCTGCCTCTAAGGGACCCACGTTTACAACAACAATATAAACTTGTATTTGTATAGCGCCTTTAACGTAGTAAAGCATCCCAAAGCGCTTCACAAGAGTATTTTAAGGCAAAAAAAATTTGACACCGAGCCACATAAGGAGAACTTAGGGCAGATGACCAAAAGCTTGGTGAAAGAGGTAGGTTTTAAGGAGCGTTTTAAAGGAGGAAAGAGAGGCGGAGAGGTTTAAGCAGGGAATTCCAGAGCTTAGGGCCTAGGCAACAGAAGGCACGGCCACCAATGGTTGAGCGATTAAAATCAGGGATGCTCAAGAGGGCAGAATTAGAGGAGCGCAGATATCTCGGGGGATTGTGGAGCTGAAGGAGATCACAGAGATAGGGAGGGGCGAGGCCATGGAGGGATTTGAAAACAAGGATGAGAATTTCAAAATTAAGGCGTTTTTTAACCGGGAGCCAATGTAGGTCAGCGAGCACAGGGGGTGATGGTCGAACGGGACTTGGTGCGAGTTAGGACACGGGCAGCCGAGTTTTGGATGACCTCAAGTTTACGTAGGGTGGAATGTGGGAGGCCAGCCAGGAGCGCGTTGGAATAGTCAAGTCTAGAGGTAACATAGAAACATAGAAGATAGGAGCAGGAGGAAGCCATTCGGCCCCTCTGGCCTGCTCCGCCATTTAATGAGATCATGGCTGATCATCCAAATTCAGTACCCTGTCCCTGCTTTCTCCCCATATCCCTTGATCCCTTTAGCCTTAAGAAATATATCTAACTCCTTCTTGAATATATTTAATAAGTTGGCCTCAACTGCCTTCTGTGGTAGAGAATTCCACAGGTTCGCCACACTTTGGGTGAAGAAATTCCTCCTCATCTCTGTCCTAAATGGCTTACCCCTTATCTTTAGACTGTGACCCCTCGTTCTTGACTCCCCCGCCATCGGGAACATCCTTTCTGCATCTATCTAGTCTGTCTAGTCCTGTTAGAATTTTATAAGTTTCAATGAGATCCCCTCTCATTCTTCTAAACTCCAGCGAATATAAGCCCAATCGACCCAATCTCTCCTCGTATGTCATTCCTGCCATCCCAGGTATCAGTTTGGTGAATCTTCGCTGCACTTCCTCCATGGCAAGAACATCCATCCTCAGATAAGGCGACCAAAACTGCACACAATACTCAAGGTGTGGTCTCACCTGTACAACTGCAGCAAGACATCCTTGTTCTTGTACTCGAATCCTCTTGCTACGAAGGCCAACATGCCATTTGCCTTCTTAACTGCTGCACCTGCATGCTTACCTTCAGCGACTGGTGCACAAGGACACTCAGGTCTCGTTGCACATCCCCTTCTCCCAATCTATTGCCGTTCAGATATTAATCTGCCTTCCTGTTTTTGCCACCAAAGTGGATAACCTCGCATTTATCCACATTATACTGCATCTGCCTTGCATCTGCCCAATCACCCAACCTGTCCAAATCATACTGGAGTTTCTTGGCATCCTCCTCACAGCACACACGCCCACCCAGCTTTGTGTCATCTGCAAACTTGGAGATATTACATCTAGTTCCCTCGTCTAGATCATTAATAATATATTGTGAATAGCTGGGGTCCTAGGACCGATCCCTGCGGTACCCCACTAGTCACTGCCTGCCACTCGGAAAAAGACCCGTTTATTCCAACTCTTTGCTTCCTGTCGGCCAACCAGTTCTCTATCCAAGTCAGTACCTTACCCCCAATCCCATGTGCTTTAACTTTACACGCTAATCTCTTATGCGGGACCTTATCGAAAGCCTTTTGAAAGTCCAAATACACCACATCCACTGGTTATCCCTTATCTATTCTACCAGTTACATGCTCCAAAAATTCCAGTAGATTAGTCAAGCACGATTTACCTTTTGTAAATCCATGTTGACTTTGTCCGATCCTTTCACTGTTTTCCAAGTGCTCTGCTATTACATCTTTTATAATGGACTCTAGCATTTTCCCACTACCGATGTCAGGCTTATTTCCCCGTTTTCTCTCTACCACCTTTTTTGAATACCCTCCACCATGGGAACTATTCCAGAGTCTATAGAATTTTGGAAGATGATCAGCAATGCATCTACTATTTCTAGGGCCACTTCGTTAAGTACCCTAGGATGTAGATTATCAGGCCCTGGGGATTTATCGGCCTTCAATTTCCCTACAAATACTGATTTCTTTCAGTTCCTCCCTCTCATTAGACCCTATGTTCCCAACATCTCTGGGAGGTTATTTGTAACAAAGGCATGGAGGAGGGTTTCAGCAGTGGATGAGCTGAGGCAGGGGCAGAGACGGGTGATGTTACAGAGGTGGAAATAGGCGGTCTTTCTTATGCTGCGGATATGTGGCCGGAAGCTCGTTCCATGATCAAATACGACACCAAGGTTGCGAACAGTGTGGTTCGGCCTCACACAGATGTTAGGGAGAGAGATGGAGTCAGTGGCTAGGGAACGGAGTTTGTGGAGGGGACCGAAAACAATGGCTTCGGTCTTCCCAATATTTAATTGGAGAAAAGTTTTGCTCGTCCAGAACTGGATGTCGGACAAACAGTCTGACAATTTAGACACCATGGAGGGGTCGAGAGAAGTGCTGGTGAGGTAGAGCTGGGTATCGTCAGTGTACACGTGGAAACTGACGCTGTGTTTTCAGATGATGTCACCAAAGGGCAACATATAGATGAGAAATAGGAGGGGGCCAAGGATAGATCCTTGGGGGGACACCAGAGGTAATGATGTGGGAGCAGGAAGAGAAGCCGTTGCAGGTGATTCTCTGGCTACAATTAGATAGATAAGAATGGAACCAGGCGAGTGCAGTCCCACCCAGCTGGACGACAGTGGAGAGGCGTTGGAGAAGGATGGAGTGGTCAACCATGTCAAAGGCTGCAGACAAGTCAAGAAGGACGAGGGGGGATAGTTTACCTTTGTCACAGTCACATAGGATGTCGTTTGTGACTTTGACGAGAGCTGTTTTGGTACTGTGGCAGGGGTGAAAACCTGATTGGAGGGATTCAAACATGGAGTTGCGGGAAAGATGGGCAACAACACGTTCAAGGACTTGAGAGGAATGGGAGGTTGGAGATGGGGCAGTAGTTTGCTAGGACAGAGGGGTCAAGGGTTGGTTTTTTGAGGAGAGGGAGAGGGGGACAGTACCTGAGGAGAGAGAACCGTTAACAATGTCAGCTAACTTGGGAGCCAGGAAAGGAAGTTAGGAATAGGGTCAAGGGAGCAGGAAGTGGGTCTCAAGATGAGCGCGGAGAGGTCATGAGGGGAGAGAAACTGGAGAAAGATGTGAGTTCAGGGCTAGGGCAGGGGGGATCCTTAGAGGAAGTTTGGCCCAGTGGGCATGGGGAAGGAAGGGAAGTGGCAGAGGCAGCTGAATGGATGGTCTCAATCTTAGAGACAAAAAAGTCCATGAGCTCCTCACACTTGTTGGTGGAGGCGAGGGTGGATGAGATGGGAGAGGGGTTTAAGAAGATGGTTAGCAGTGAAGAATAGAAGCCGGGGTTATCTTTGAATTCCAGAATGATTCTGGAATAGTGAGCCATTTTGGCAGACAGGAACAGGATCCGATGGTGCTTTATGTGGTCCAGCCAGATCTGGCGGTGAATGGCTAAACCAGTTGTTCGCCATATCTGTTCAAGTCTGCGTCCCTTGGACTTGAGGGAGTGAAGATGAGGGCCATACCGGGGCAACGGCTAGGGTGAGAGGGGGTAATTGTTTGAATAGGGACTAGGGCATCAAAGGTGGCAGGGAGGGTGTGGCTGAGCAGATCGGTAGCTGCGGAAATGTCATGGTGAATGGAGGGCCAAAGGCTGGACAGTTGGGATTTCATAAGCGCAGTTGTAAGAGAGTTGGGAGAGAGTTTTTTTTACCAGGGGGCGGACACAGAAGGAAGTAGGGTTGGTGGGTGGTGGGGGGGGGGGGTGAAGGGGGGGTATGTGGGTGGAGAGCGATACGAGGAAATGGTCAGAGATGGCCTTATCTGCGATTGACACGATGGGAGTGGCAAGACCACGAGAGCTGGCAAGGTCGAGGTGGTGGCTGTGAATATGGGTTGTGGAGTTTAAACAGAGGGAGAGATTAACAAAAACAACAACTTGTATTTATATAGCGCCTTTAACGTAGTAAAACATCCCAAGGTGCTGCACAGGAGTATTTTAAGACAAAAATTTTGACACTGATCCACATAAGGATAAATTAGGGCAGGTGACCAAAAGCTTGGTCAAAGAGGTAGTTTTCAAGGAGCATCTTAAAGGAGGAAAGAGAGGTAGAGAGGCGGAGAGATTTAGGGATGGAATTCCAGAGCTTAGGGTCTAGGCAACAGAAGGCACAGCCGCCAATGGTGGAGCAATTATAATCGGGGATGCTCAAGAGGGCAGAATTAGAGGAGCGCGGAGATCTCCGGGGGGGTGGGGGGAGGGGGGTTGTGGGGCTGGAGGAGATTACAGAGATAGGGAGAGGCGAGGCCATGGAGGGTTTTGAAAACAAGGATGAGAATTCTGAAATCGAGGCATTGCTTAACCGGGAGCCGATGTAGGTCAGCGAGCACAGGGCTGATGGGCGAACGGGACTTGGTGCGAGTTAGGACACGGGCAGCCGGGTCAATTAAGGGAGGATAGGAGGCGAGTGAACGCAGAGGGGAGCGAGCAGGATGAATTGAGATGGAGGCAGAAACCACCGAGGATGAGAAGTGGCTCGGTGCAGAGGCTGAGAGGGGAAAGCAGTGAAATTTTGATGATACTTGGTGGGCGGTAGAGAAGGAGAATTTTAAATGAGAGGTGACTTTCACTTTTGCTAATCTCTTTCCGTTTGCTTACCGATAGAAACTTTTACGATCTGATTTTACGCCTCTTGCTAGTTTATACTCAAATTCTATCTTTATCCATTTCTTGGCCCTCCTTCGCTGAATTCTAAAATCCTCCCAACCCTCAGGGATCCTGCTATTTTTGGCAACATTATAAGCCTCTTCCTTTAACCTAATACTATCTTTAACTTCTCTTGCAAGCGACGGTTGGACCACTTTTCCCGTGGGGTTTTTTATTCCACAAGAGAATGTATATTCATTGCGATTTATGAATTAATTTTTAAATTTTTGCAACTGCTTGTCTACCATCATATCTTTTAATCTAGTTTCCCAATCTACCTCAGCCAACACGGCCCTCATACCTACGTAGTTTGCTGAGTTCAGGTTGAAGACCCTGGAGGTTGGGCCTCTCCTGCTCTGTGCGTGTCAGCGTGTGGACGGAATGGTGGACATTCCAATTAGGTCCACTGCTGACTGCACCACTATTTACACAGGGATAATGGGATTAAACCTGGGAAAAACTACCCTCCCCCACTCACACACCAGCACAGCACGTAGAATCAACAGCTAATTGTGGATTGATGCCATAACTGAGGGTTTCCGTTGGACCTACCTAATAAATCCAGGTCTGAATTCAAACACACCTCCCAAAGTGGAAAGGACAGTGTATCTAACACACTGTGACACCCGGTCCCAGAGGGGGAAAGGACAGTGTATCTAACGCACTGTGACACCCGGTCCCAGAGGGGGAAAGGACAGTGTATCTAACACACTGTGACACCCGGTCCCAGAGGGGGAAAGGACAGTGTATCTAACGCACTGTGACACCCGGTCCCAGAGGGGGAAAGGACAGTGTATCTAACACACTGTGACACCCGGTCCCAGAGGGGGCAAGGACAGTGTATCTGACGCACTGTGACAACCGGTCCCAGAGGGGGAAAGGACAGTGTATCTAACACACTGTGACACCCGGTCCCAGAGGGGGAAAGAACATTGTATCTAACACACTGTGACACCGAGTCCTAGAGGGGGAAAGGACAGTGTATCTAACGCACTGTGACACCCGGTCCCAGAGGGGGAAAGGACAGTGTATCTAACACACTGTGACACCGAGTCCTAGAGGGGGAAAGGACAGTGTATCTAACGCACTGTGACACCCGGTCCCAGAGGGGGAAAGGACAGTGTATCTAACACACTGGGACACCCGGTCCCAGAGGGGGAAAGGACAGTGTATCTAACGCACTGTGACAACCGGTCCCAGAGGGGGAAAGGACAGTGTATCTAACGCACTGTGACACCAAGTCCTCGAGGGGAAAAGGACAGTGTATCTAACACACTGTGACACCCGGTCCCAGAGGGGGAAAGGGCAGTGTATCTAACACACTGTGACACCCGGTCCCAGAGGGGGAAAGGACAGTGTATCTAACGCACTGTGACACCCGGTCCCAGAGGGGGAAAGGACAGTGTATCTAACGCACTGTGACACCCGGTCCCAGAGGGGGAAAGGACAGTGTATCTAACGCAGTGTGACACCCAGTCCCAGAGGGGGAAAGGACAGTGTATCTAACACACTGTGACACCGAGTCCTAGAGGGGGAAAGGACAGTGTATCTAACGCACTGTGACACCCGGTCCCAGAGGGGGAAAGGACAGTGTATCTAACACACTGGGACACCCGGTCCCAGAGGGGGAAAGGACAGTGTATCTAACGCACTGTGACAACCGGTCCCAGAGGGGGAAAGGACAGTGTATCTAACGCACTGTGACACCAAGTCCTCGAGGGGGAAAGGACAGTGTATCTAACACACTGTGACACCCGGTCCCAGAGGGGGAAAGGGCAGTGTATCTAACACACTGTGACACCCGGTCCCAGAGGGGGAAAGGACAGTGTATCTAACGCACTGTGACACCCAGTCCCAGAGGGGGAAAGGACAGTGTATCTAACGCACTGTGACACCAAGTCCTAGAGGGGGAAAGGACAGTGTATCTAACGCACTGTGACACCCGGTCCCAGAGGGGGAAAGGACAGTGTATCTAACGCAGTGTGACACCCAGTCCCAGAGGGGGAAAGGACAGTGTATCTAACGCACTGTGACACCAAGTCCTAGAGGGGGAAAGGACAGTGTATCTAACGCACTGTGACACCCGGTCCCAGAGGGGGAAAGGACAGTGTATCTAACGCACTGTGACACCCGGTCCCAGAGGGGGAAAGGACAGTGTATCTAACACACTGTGACACCCGGTCCCAGAGGGGGAAAGGGCAGTGTATCTAACACACTGTGACACCCGGTCCCAGAGGGGGAAAGGACAGTGTATCTAACACACTGTGACACCCGGTCCCAGAGGGGGAAAGGGCAGTGTATCTAACACACTGTGACACCCGGTCCCAGAGGGGGAAAGGACAGTGTATCTAACACACTGTGACACCCGGTCCCAGAGGGGGAAAGGACAGTGTATCTAACGCACTGTGACACCCGGTCCCAGAGGGGGAAAGGACAGTGTATCTAACGCACTGTGACACCCGGTCCCAGAGGGGGAAAGGACAGTGTATCTAACGCAGTGTGACACCCAGTCCCAGAGGGGGAAAGGACAGTGTATCTAACACACTGTGACACCCGGTCCCAGAGGGGGAAAGGACAGTGTATCTAACGCACTGTGACACCCGGTCCCAGAGGGGGAAAGGACAGTGTACCTAACGCACTGTGACACCCGGTCCCAGAGGGGGAAAGGACAGTGTATCTAACGCACTGACACCCGGTCCCAGAGGGGAAAGGACAGTGTATCGAACGCACTGTGACACCCGGTCCCAGAGGGGGGAAGGACAGTGTATCTAACACACTGTGACACCCGGTCCCAGAGGGGGAAAGGACAGTGTATCTAACGCACTGTGACACCCGGTCCCAGAAGGGGAAAGGACAGTGTATCGAACGCACTGTGACATCCGGTCCCAGAAGGGGAAAGGACAGTGTATCTAACACACTGTGAAACCCGGTCCCAGAGGGGGAAAGGACAGTGTATCGAACGCACTGTGACACCCGGTCCCAGAGAGGGAAAGAACAGTGTATCTAATGCACTGTGACACCCGGTCCCAGAGGGGGAAAGGACAGTGTATCTAACACCGTGTAGCGTATTGAAACGAATGCCTAGATTCACTTCAATCATGGGATGCTGGGGGCAAATCGAAATTTTGAAGACTGAGATGGGTATATTTTTGTTGGGTAAGGTTGTCATGGGATATGGAGGAAAGGCGGGTAAATGTAGTGGAGGTACAGATCGGCCATGATCTGATAGAATGGTGGAACAGGCTGGAGGGGCTGAATGGCCTCCCCCTGTTGCTGTGAAGTGGGTACATGCACAGACAGTGCGCCCGCTTTGAAAAAGTTGGAAGAAAATCTCAATCGTGAACCCGCTTCACGTCCCGACCCACCCCCAACATTTCTTCACTCAGGCCTCACACACAAACTCTGAATCCGCCCCCAGGCGATATCTAGAGTATGAAGGAGGGGTCGCTGGCCGGACATCAGCCACCTCAGCAGAATATCCGCTCCCTCTCCCAGCCCCCAGGCTATCATGGCCGAGAGATGGAGCCTGGGCCTTTCCTGCTCTCTGTGTGAGTGTGAGTGTGTGTGTGTGTGTGTGTGTGTGTGTGTGTGTGTGTGTGTGTGTGTGTGTGTAGGGGTCACACCTGGTGAGTGCAAGTGACTCAGCACAGGCCTGGGCCTTTCCTGCCGTGTATGTGAGGCCCTGTACGTTGACTCATTGACCCATTTGTCTCTTCAGGCAATGCGACTGAATACATCAGACAAACGATGGATTGTCAGTTTCATACCCGGTCTCTTTCACATTGAACGTAATCCAGCCAAACAGGTGAATCTAGATTCCACAAATACCTCATCCATTGTCACACCTTGTGTGTCTTTGTGTGTGTCTCAGTGTCAGCTCCTGTACATGTACAGCACACAGCGGGTCAAAGGGAACGATTCCCTCCCGTCTGGTACTGTACAGCCCGTGTGTGTCTCAGTGACAGCTCCTGTACATGTACAGCACACAGCGGGTAAAAGGAAATGATTCACTCCCGTCCGGTACTGTAAGCCCAGGTCTTTCGCCCGCTCCCCAACCTCTGCGAAAGCTGCTCGCTACCTAGGCCTCGGGGAGTTTCCTCAGGATTATCCCATCTTTCCCTCCCTCCCTCCCAGGGCCTGTCGCAGTCTCTCCCCGCACCTTGCTCAGCTGCTCTACAAGCCGCTGGTTTTGCTCCACCAGCTCCCGCACGGCCTGCGTCCTCTCCCGGTCGGTGTCGCGCTGCTCACTCTGCTGTCTGTCCAAGGCCCCGCTCAGCAGGGCCAGGTCATGTTCCAGCTCCGTCACTCGGGCCTCCCACTCGCTTTCCCGGGCCTCGAATTTCCGCCGCTGCTCGTGTTTCTCTTGCTCCAGGCACTGGGGGAAGGAAGCACCCGTTAGCCTGGATGGGAAAAAAGTCTAGGCCGCAGGAACCCCCCCACCACCCTCCCTCCGCGGGACTTCTCCCCTCTCCTCCCCAGGACCCGACCTCAGGACTCCTTCCCTCCCTCAGACTCCTCCTCTCCTCTCCCCTTCCCTCCCTCTCCCCTCCTCGCCCTCCCTCCTCCACAGGACTCCTCCCTGAGACCCTACCCCAGGACTCCTCCTCTCCTTCACTCCCCCGTGGGACTCCTTCCCTCCACTCCCCTCCCCTTCCCTCCCTCCCTCCCTCTCTCCGCGGGACTCCTTCCCTCCCCATCCTTCCCTCACTCTCTCTGTGGGACTCCTCCTCTCTCCGCGGGACTCCTCCCCTCCCCATCCCTCCCTCCCTCTCTCCGCGGGACTCCTCCCCTCCCCATCCCTCCCTCCCTCTCTCCGCGGGACTCCTCCCCTCCCCATCCCTCCCTCCCTCCCTCTCTCCGCGGGACTCCTCCCCTCCCCATCCCTCCCTCCCTCTCTCCGCGGGACTCCTCCCCTCCCCATCCCTCCCTCCCTCTCTCCGCGGGACTTCTCCCCTCTCCTCCCCAGGACCCTACCTCAGGACTCCTCCCCTCCCTCAGACTCCTCTTCTCCTCTCCCCTTCCCTCCCTCTCCCCTCCCTCCTCCTCACCCTCCCTCCTCCACGGGACTCCTTCCCTCCCCATCCTTCCCTCCCTCTCTCCGCGGGACTCCTCCCCTCCCCATCCCTCCCTCCCTCTCTCCGTGGGACCCCTCCTCTCTCCGCGGGACTCCTCCCCTCCCCATCCCTCCCTCCCTCTCTCCGCAGGACTCCTCCCCTCCCCATCCCTCCCTCCCTCTCTCCGCAAGACTCCTCCCCTCCCCTCCTTCCCTCTCTCCGCGGGACTCCTCCCCTCCCCATCCCTCCCTCCCTCTCTCCGTGGGACTCCTCCTCTCTCCGCGGGACTCCTCCCCTCCCCATCCCTCCCTCCCTCTCTCCGCGGGACTTCTCCCCTCTCCTCCCCAGGACCCTACCTCAGGACTCCTCCCCTCCCTCAGACTCCTCTTCTCCTCTCCCCTTCCCTCCCTCTCCCCTCCCTCCTCCTCACCCTCCCTCCTCCACGGGACTCCTTCCCTCCCCATCCTTCCCTCCCTCTCTCCGCGGGACTCCTCCCCTCCCCATCCCTCCCTCCCTCTCTCCGTGGGACCCCTCCTCTCTCCGCGGGACTCCTCCCCTCCCCATCCCTCCCTCCCTCTCTCCGCAGGACTCCTCCCCATCCCTCCCTCCCTCTCTCCGCAGGACTCCTCCCCTCCCCTCCTTCCCTCTCTCCGCGGGACTCCTCCCCTCCCCATCCCTCCCTCCCTCTCTCCGCAGGACTCCTCCCCTCCCCTCCTTCCCTCTCTCCGCGGGACTCCTCCCCTCCCCTCCTTCCCTCTCTCCGCGGGACTCCTCCCCTCCCCATCCCTCCCTCCCTCTCTCCGCGGGACTCCTCCCCTCCCCATCCCTCCCTCCCTCTCTCCGCAGGACTCCTCCCCTCCCCTCCTTCCCTCTCTCCGCGGGACTCCTCCCCTCCCCATCCCTCCCTCCCTCTCTCCGCGGGACTCCTCCCCTCCCCATCCCTCCCTCCCTCTCTCCGCAGGACTCCTCCCCTCCCCTCCTTCACTCTCTCCGCGGGACTCCTCCCCTCCCTATCCCGCCCTCCCTCTCTCCGTGGGACTCTTCCTCCCTCCATGAGCCTCCTCCCCTCTCCTACTACTACGCAGACTCGGGCCTTCCCTTTGGAGCCTAACCCAGTCCCCACCCCCTCCCTCCCTCCCTCTCTCTCTCTCCCCCTGGGCCTCACCTCCAGCTTCTGGGCACACTCCTGCTCCAGCAGCTCCTTCTGCCGGCCCAGCACCTCGTTCCTCTCCAGCAGGGCCTTGCCCAGCTCCGCGGCCAAGTGCAGGTCCTCCTCCTTCCGCCGCAGGACCCCGGGCAGGTCCTCCCGCTCCCTCCGGCCCTCCTCCTCCTCCGCCAGCGGCCCCAGCTCAGCGGCGTAGGAGTCTCGCCTCTGCAGCACAAAGGGGAAGAAGGTCTCCTCCAGGGTGGGGGAGACGGACCCGGCCCTGCCTCTCTGCCACTTGGGGCCTAGCGGGCCTCCCGCAGCCTTCGGAAGCTCCATCTCCAACGGTTCGGCTGTATCGCCCTCGGTTACCCGCTCACCCCTCGGGTCTTGCGGGCAGATCAGACGATTCTTTTATCCCTCCTTCGATGTCATCTTTCCTCCTCCGATGGGAATGAGACTTTTTTCCTCCCTTGTTTCGCTTTTCTTTCTTCCCCCTCCTAGCTCATTCCCTCCCTCCCTCCCTCCCTCGCTGCTCCGCGCTCCCCCAAAATGGAGGCAGGTCGGTTGGCTGGAATGTAAAAAAAGAAATAAATGTCAGCTGCGGCACAGTGGGTAAGCACTCTCGCCTCGGAGTCAGAAGGGCGTGGGTTCGAGCCCCCCACACACCCTCAGAGACTCGAGCCTTTGCGTTGCTTAACCGGGAGCCAATGTAGGTCGACGAGCGCAGGGGGTGATGGGCGAACGGGACTTGGTGCGAGTTAGGATACGGGCAGCTGAGATTTGGATGACTTCAAGTTTACGTAGGGTAGAATGTGAGAGGCCAGCCAGGGGTGGTGGAAGCGGAGACACTCAATGTTTTCAAGGGGAGACTGGATAGGCACTTGAGGGAAATAAACTTGCAGGGCTATGGGGATAGAGCGGGGGAATGGGACTGACTGGATTGCTCTACAGAGAGCTGGCACGGACGCGATGGGCTGAATGGCCTCCTTCTGTTATGACTCTATGGCTCTAGGAGTGCATTGGAATAGTCAAGCCTAGAGGTAACAAAGGCATGGATGAGGGTTTCAGCAGCGGATGAGCTGAGGCAAGGGCGGATACAGGCGATGTTACGGAGGTGGAAGTAGGCGGTCTTTGTTATGCTGCGGATATGTGGTTGGAAGCTCATTTCAGGGTCAGATATGACACCAAGGTTGCAAACAGTGAGGTTCAGCCTCAGACAGATGTTAGGGAGAGGGATGGAGTCAGTGGCTAGGGAACGGAGTTTGTGGCGAGAACCAACAACAATGGCTTCAGTCGTCCCGATATTTAATTGGAGAAAATTTCTGCTCATCCAGAACTGGATGTCAGACCTGACAATTTAGAGACCGTGGAGGGGTCGAGAAGTGGTGGTGAGGTAGAGCTGGGTGTCGTCAGCGTACATGTGTAAACTGACGCTGTGTTTTCAGATGATGTCGCCAAGGGGCAACATGTAGATGAGAAATAGGAGGGGGCCAAGAATAGATGCGGGAGCGGGAAGAGAAGCCATTGCAGGGGATTCTCTGGATATGATTAGATAAATAAGAATGGAACCAGGTGAATGCAGTCCCAGCCAGCTGGACATCGGTGGAGAGGCGTTGGAGGAGGATGGAGTGGTCAACCATGTCAAAGGCCGACACCCCCTGGTTGCTGCACTGTTGGAGGTGCCGTCTTTCGGGATGAGACGTTAAATTGAGGTGACCTCTCAGGTGGACATAAAAGATCCCGCGGCCACTAACGGAAGAAGAGCAGGGGGTAGTTTTCCCCGGTGTCCTGGGCCCAATATTTATCCCTCAACCAACATCACTAGAACAGATGATCTGGTCATTATCACATTGCTGTTTGTGGGAACTTGCTGTGCGCAAACTGGTTGCTGCGTTTCCCACATTACAACGCTGACCACACTTCAAAAGTACTTCATTGGCTGTGAAGCACTTTGGGACGTCCTGAGGTCGTGAAAGGCGCTACAGAAATGCAAGTTCTTTCTTTTAAAGGAATTGTTTCAAACAGCACAATAATAGATTTCCACCCCGCACCCCGATTCCTGGATGGGTCAGTGGATTAGTTCTGACCCACCACACACACACACACAGAATAGGAAAGGCCCAGGCTGCATCCCCGGCCTACTGCTGAGTTAACACACCTCACCCAGCATGGCTAACTGAATTAAATTTTGTTGAGTGCATATATTGGAGGTTGCATCTACTGATTCCCAGAAAGTATTTAATAAAGTGCCTCATGAAAGCTTTTTGAAAATTAAGGCACAAGGCAGAGTGGTTTGTGGTGTTTTTTCATTAGTTCTTGGGATGTGGGTGTCGCTGGCAAGGCCAGCATTTATTGCCCATCCCTAATTGCCATCGAGAAGGTAGTGATGAGCCACCTTCTTGAACCGCTGCAGTCCGTGTGGTGATGGTACTCCCACAGTGCTGTTAGGGAGGGAGTTCCAGGATTTTGACCCAGTGACGATGAAGGAACGGCGATATATTTCTAAGTCAGGATGGTGTGTGACTTGGAGAGGAACTTGGAGGTGGTGGTGTTCTCATGCACCTGCTGCCCTTGTCCTTCCAGGTGGAAGAGGTCACGGGTTTGGGAGGTGCTGCCGAAGAAGCCTTGGCGAGTTGCTGCAGTGCATCTTGTAGATGGTACACACTGCAGCCACGGTACGCTGGTGGTGGTGGGAGTGAATGTTTAAGGTGGTGGATGGGGTGCCAATCAAGCGGGCTGCTTTGTCCTGGATGGTATCAAGCTTCTTGAGTGTTGTTGGAGTTGCACTCATCCGGGCAAGTGGAGAGTATCCCATCACACTCCCAACTTGTGCCTTGTAGATGGTGGAAAGTGTAGTGTATGTACCTTTAAGAGGAACTATGTTTTTGAAGCCCTTGTATACTGTAGTATCAGTAGTGACCACTCGGGTATATAAGCCTGTGTAGCGTCTTGTGTTGTTAGTTCACCTCCAGACTTTGTTCAGTAAACACTTGTTAAATCAACTCCTGCATTCCGTGTCTCCATTAACACATGGATCTAACAGTGGCAACGAGTTAGAAACAAACTTACCTGCAATTCGGCAGCACCTCAAGGGGATCGATTCCTCAGACGAAGGTCGAAGCCAGAAGCAAGAAAAAGAAAATAACTCGAAGAAACTCGAAAACGAGGGCCAGGCTTGGTCTCCAGTCTGTGGTTTCCCCAGCTAAACGGGCTGGTGGCAGGTAGTGCACTGATCCTTCCTGGGCTGCGGCGGGCTAGAGCTCGATCGGGTGGCTCTGCAACGGGGCCGGGCAGCGAGTCGGGAAGCAGAAGCAGAGAGAGAGAGAGGGTGGAGCACTCAGGGCGCGGCCGGTGCTGCAAAGCAGGTCGGCGTTCGGACCGAGCAAAGGGAGGGGAAAATCCCAGAGGGTCCGCTCCACGACGGGAACGGTTCTCCAAGTAACGGAGAAACTATTGAAGCGATATATAAAAAAAATAGAAATACCGCGAAAAGCTGCAGGTCGCAACGGAAACCGCGGAGAACAGCGTTGGCAGCAGCGGCAGCGACGGGAAAGCACGGGAGGCGCCATCTTAACTCGGCGGGGAAGAAAGAAAAGTGCGGGAAGCGCCAGTTTAGATTTTCAAGATGCCTAAGACTGGCAATATTACTGCTTTCAATAGTGATATAGAAGATTGGACCACATATGTGGGAAGAGTGGAGGTATATTGCAAGGCGAATGAAGTAACGGATGATAAAAAGGCATCGGTACTTCTAAATCTGATGGGCGCAAGGACATACGGGCTGTTATGAAACTTGATCACTCCAGCCAAACCGATGGACAAGAATTTTAAGGAGATTGTTGATACCTTACAGGAGCACTTAAACCCAACACCGCTGCTGATAGCGGAACGATTCAAATTCTTCAGGAGGAATCAGCACAAGAATGAAAGTAACGCTGATTACCTCACCGAATTACAAAAGCTGTCAAAGCACTGCCAATTCGGGGCAGGACTGGCAGATTCTCCACGAGACAAATTCGTCTGCGGTCTCCTAAGCGAAGGAACACAGAAAAGACTACTTTCTGAGAAAGATTTGACACTGGACAAGGCTTTCAGTGTGGCTGTATCATATGAAGCAGCAGCAAGAGGAGCTGCAGAGATACAGCAAAAGCCACAGGACTTCGGCACCCATGAAATGACACGGGGTTTCGAGAGATGTTATCGCTGCGGCAGATCCACCCATGACCAGAAGGACTGCTGGTTCAAGGACAAAGCATGCAGGCAATGCGGAAAGATGGGACACATTGCACGTGTATGCAGATCTGGAAAGAAATCCGCTGACAGTAAGAAGGTCAATAAGGAAAAGTACAAAAAGGTACAAATGATGACAGACAGTAGCTCCGAAGACCAGAAGAGCGATAGCGACTCCGGAAACAAGAGACTAAGCTGTCTCAAATTACATAATGTAATTGCCAAAGAAGATTACCAGACCATTTGGGTTACCCTCACGATAGCGGGGTCCCCAGTCAAAATGGAGCTAGATACAGGATCAGCTCTGACCGTCATGAGTCGACGGGATTACGAGCGGCTATTTCCGCATATACCTTTGAAAGACACATCCATTGTCTTGAAGACATATACGGGGCAGAAAGTATACCCCAGAGGGAAAATAAGGGTGCCTGTTGTATACAACGGCAAGGAAATACAGAAGTTGTATTTATACGTTCTGCAAGATGGTGGTCCACCGTTGTTGGGACGTGAATGGATCAGAAAGATACGTTTAGACTGGCACTCCATTCAGGCACTGACGGTGACCAGTAAGAAAAAAAACGATGATGACGTCATACCTGGACGATTAAAAGAAATCTTGGCTAACGCCAAAGAAGTGTTTCAACAGGAACTAGGAACCCTGAAAGGCGCCACCGCCTCAGGCAGAGCTGGAGAATTTGGAAAAAGCAGGCGTGTTATCCAAGGTAGATTGGAGCGAGTGGGCAACACCCATCGTCCCGGTCATGAAGAAAACGTTGAATAATGATAAATCTGAAGAACAGAGAAAAGTTCGCATCTGTGGGGACTTCAAGGTGACTGTAAACCCGGTTCTTCACACGGTACAGTATCCTCTTCCGAGGATAGAAGATATTTTCGCCTCACTATCCGGAGGGAAACGTTTCACCAAAATTCACTTAGCACAGGCATATCTACAGATGGAGGTTGAGGAGGCCTCTAAAAAGTATCTCACGATAAACACACACAAAGGCCTGTACCAGTACAATCGACTGGTTTTCGGAGTGGCATCAGCTCCGGCTATCTGGCAAAGAGCTATGGAGCAAGTCCTGCAAGGGATTCCGGGGACTCAATGCTACCTAGACGACATCCTTGTAACAGGAGAAAACGACAACGAGCACCGTGCCAACTTGGAGCAGGTGCTCATGAGGCTGAGAGAACGGGGCCTACGAGCAAATCGCCCAAGTGCGAATTTTTCCAGAAACAAATATCATATTGTGGCCATGTCATTAACGAAGAAGGGTTGCATAAGTCACCTGAAAAAATTGAAGCGGTCGTAAAGGCCCCAGCACCTGAAAATGTCTCACAATTAAGGTCGTTCCTGGGATTAGTAAATTACTATCATAAATTTTTACCAAACTTGTCGACGGTTCTGCACCCGCTTAACGCACTGCTACAAACGGGAGTAGTTTGGAAATGGAGCGAAGACTGTAAACGTGCCTTCCATAAATGCAAAGGCTTGATCATGTCCAGGGAAGTGTTGGCTCATTACAACCCATCACTGCCAATCAGGCTGGCGTGCGATGCATCCCCTTACGGCGTGGGAGCGGTATTATCGCATAGATTCCCTGATGGCTCGGAGCGGCCGATAGCTTTTGCGTCACGCTCATTGAACTCAGCTGAGTGTAACTATGCCCAGATCGACAGGGAGGCACTCAGCCTGGTGTGGTGGGTGAAGAAATTCAACCATTACCTACACGGACAAAAGTTTACCTTGTTGACTGACCATCAACCTCTCGTCTCCATATTCAACCCTAAAAAGGGCATTCCCATTATGACAGCGCAAAGGCTACAGAGGTGGTCCCTTTTCCTAGGGGCACACCAATATGACAGAGTACAAAGGAACAAAACAGCATGGGAATGCTGATGGGTTATCGCGCCTACAATTGCCAACGGTGGAAGGGGCGCCTACAGTGGACCC
Organism: Somniosus microcephalus; assembly: GCF_052327205.1. Taxonomy (NCBI): domain Eukaryota; kingdom Metazoa; phylum Chordata; class Chondrichthyes; order Squaliformes; family Somniosidae; genus Somniosus; species Somniosus microcephalus. Next base: position 71,920,949 of record NW_028225179.1, read on the forward strand.
AGTGGAGATATTCCACTCGACCATAGTGGAATGTCTACCGGTGACAAATTCTACCATTGAAAAGGAAACGCGAAATGACCCGACTCTCTCACGAGTCTACGATTTAACGGTGAAGGGATGGCCAGCACATGGCGAACCACTGTTGCCAGCATTCTCGCAAAGAAGAGAACAGCTGTCAGTGTGCCGAGGAAACTTGATGTGTGGATCCAGAGTGGTGACTCCACCCAAACTCAAGGATAAAGTGCTAAAGGAGCTTCATGAGGGGCATCTGGGTGGAGTGAAAATGAAGAACTTAGCCAGAGCGTTTGTGTGGTGGCCAGGTATCGATGGAGACATCGAAGAAATGACCAAGAGCTGTCTAGGATGCCAGAAGGTCCAAAACGCCCCACCACAAGCCCCTCTACATCCATGGGAGTGGCCCTCATCTCCATGGCAAAGGGTACATATCGACTTGGCTGGTCCATTTATGGACTCAATGTTCTTAATCGTGGTGGATGCACACTCCAAGTGGCCGGAGGTAATAAAGATGTCCTCCACCACCACGGAAAAAACCATCACAGTATTAAGGACCATATTCGCCAGGAATGGGCTGCCTGAACAGATCTGTTCTGATAATGGACCGCAATTTGTATCCGAAGAATTCAGGAAGTTCTTAAAAAACAATGGGGTTAAGCACTACACGTCCGCCCCATACCATCCCGCCACCAATGGATTGGCTGAAAGGTTTGTCCAGACCTTCAAGAAGGCCATAAAGGCCATGGGTAATGAAGACATAAATCTACAACATAAGGTAGATAACTTCTTGTTTGCGTACAGGAATGCAACACATGTGGTTACAAACCAAACCCCCGCCATGATGTTTTTCAATAGAAGACTAAGATGCCGGCTGGATTTGGTCAAGCCAAACGTCAGAAGGGACGTAGAGAGCCGGCAATTTCAAAGCATGAATGAAAGGCCAACTAGAACCTTCCAGATAGGTCAACCAGTTTTGTCCCGGGACTACCGTACCGAGAAATGGCAGCCTGGAACTATCTGCACACGACTGGGACCGCTGATGTATACCGTGGACATTGGAGAAAGCATAATAAGGTGCCATGCTGACCAGATCATAGAGTCATCCGAAAAAGGACAACCTACACCACAACTCTATACGCCTAGTGATGAAGCAGAGATACCCATAGTATCTACCTCCGATCCGGTGATACTGGAACCAGATGAACCCGGCACTAGCATTGAAGCCGAATCGACCTTGCCAAAAGAACCTACTACACCACCGAGGCGTTATCCGGACCGAGTCAGGAAGCCTCCAGAGAGACTGAATTTGTAATTGATTAACTTCAGCAAATGTGTATATTATTGTTCTTGTAAAAATGTTATTTAATGATTACTTAAAATGTTATGTACTATTTATCTAAAAGGGGAGGAATTGTAGTGTATGTACCTTTAAGAGGAACTATGTTTTTGAAGCCCTTGTATACTGTAGTACCAGTAGTGACCACTCGGGTATATAAGCCTGTGTAGCGTCTTGTGTTGTTAGTTCACCTCCAGACTTTGTTCAGTAAACACTTGTTAAATCAACTCCTGCATTCCGTGTCTCCATTAACACACAGATCTAACAGAAAGGCTTTGGGGGAGTCAGGAGGTGAGACACTTGCCACAGAATACCCAGCCTCTGACCTGCTCTTGTTGCCACAGTATTTATGTGGCTGGTCCAGTTAAGTTTCTGGTCAATGGTGACCCCCAGAATGTTGATGGTGGGGGATTCGGCGATGGTAATGCCATTAAATGTCAAGGGGTGGTGGTTAGCCTCTCGCTTGTTGGAGATAATCATTGCCTGGCATTGTGGCGCGAATGCTACCTGCCACTTATCAGCCCAAGCCTGAACGTCGTCCAGGTCTTGTTGTATGCAGGCATGGACTGCTTCATTATCTGAGGAGTTGCGAATGGCGCTGAACACTGTGCAGTCATCAGCGAACATCCCCATTTCTGACCTTATGATGGAGGGAAGGTCATTGATGAAGCAGCTGAAGATGGTTGGACAGTGCCCTGAAGAACTCCTGCAGCGATGTCCTGGATGTACAGGAGTAAAGAAGTCTTACTCCAATTATACAGGACCTTGGTGAGACCACACCTGGAGTACTGTGTACAATTTTGGTCTCCTTACCTAAGGAAGGATATACTTGCCATAGAGGGAGTGCAACGAAAGTTCATGAGATTGATTCCTGGGATGGCGGGACTGTCGTATGAGAAGAGATTGTGTAAACTAGGCCTGCATTCTCTTGAATTCAGAAGAATGAGAGGGGATCTCATTGAAGCATACAAAATTATTACAGGGCTTGATAGGATGGATGCTGGGAGAATGTTTCCCTTGGCTGGGGAGTCTAGAACCAGGGGCCATAGCCTCAGGATAAAGGGTAGGCCATTCAGGACTGAGAGGAGAAGAAATTTCTTCACACAGAGGGTGGTGAATCTTTGGAATTCTCTACCCCAGAGGGCTGTGGAGGCTCAGTCATTGGGTATATTCAAAACAGAAGTCGATAGATTTCTGACTAGTAAAGGCATCAAGGGATATGGTGATGGGGCCGGTGAATGGAGTTGAGGCAGAAGATCAGCCATGATCACATTGAATGGCGGAGCAGGCTCGAAGGGCCGAATGGCCGACTCCTGCTCCTAGTTCTTGTGTTCTTATGTCTCAGGAGGTAATGAGCTGGGATCCCTGCTTGTTTTTTAATCATTGATTTAAATGATGCACCTAAAGGGGAAGCTTGATAAACACGAGAGAGAGAAAGCAACAACAGCTTGTATTTATACAGCGCCTTTAACACAGTAAAACGTCCCACGGCGCTTCACAGGAGCGATCATCAAACAAAACTGTGACACCGAGGCAAATGAGGACAGGTGACCAAAAGCTTGGTCAAAGAGGTTGGCCATTGGCAGGATAGGCGCACCAACGTCAGTGTTCTCGCTCAGGCCAACATCCCCAGCATCGAATCTTTGACCACGCTTGATCAGCTCCGCTGGACGGGTCACATGTCCGCATGCCCGGTACGAGACTCCCAAAACAAGCGCTCTATTCGCAGCTCCGGCACGGCAAGAGAGCCCCAGGTGGGCAGAGGAAACGCTTCAAAAATCACAAAAGGTTTACAGAGTAAATAGGGAGAAACTGTTTCCAGTGGCAGGAGGGTCGGTAACCAGAGGACACAGATTGAAGGTGATTTGGCAAAAGAGCAGAGGGGCAGAGGAGGAGAATTTTTTTGTTCTTACTCAGTGAGTTGTTGTGATCTGGAATGCGCTGCCTGAAAGGGCGGTGGAAGCAGATTCAATATTAACTTTCAAAAGGGGAATATTTTATATATATATATAAAATTAAACAGGAAACATTTGCAGGGCTACGGGGAAAGAGCAGGGGAGTGGGAGCGCTACAGAGCCGGCACAGGCACAATGGGCCGAATGGCCTCCTTCTGTGCAGTGAGGATTCTTAGAGAGAAAACGGGGAAATAAGCCTGACATCGGTAGTGGGGAAAATGCTAGAGTCCATTATAAAAGATGTAATAGCAGAGCACTTGGAAAACAGTGACAGGATCGGACAAAGTCAACATGGATTTACAAAAGGTAAATCATGCTCGACTAATCTACTGGAATGTTTTGAGGATGTATCTGGTAGAATAGATAAGGGAGAACCAGTGGATGTGGTGTGTTTGGACTTTCAGAAGGCTTTCGATAAGGTCCCGCATAAGAGATTAGGGTGTATAGTTAAGGCACATGGGATTGGGGGCAAGGTACTGACTTGGATAGAGAACTGGTTGGCAGACAGGAAGCAAAGAGTTGGAATAAACGGCTCTTTTTCCAAGTGGCAGGCAGCGACTAGTGGGATACCGCAGGGATCGGTCCTTGGGCCCCAGCTATTCACAATATATATTAATGATCTAGACAAGGGAACTAGATGTAATATCTCCAAGTTTGCAGACAACACAAAGCTGGGTGGGCATGTGAGCTGTGAGGAGGATGCCAAGAAACTCCAGTACGATTTGGACAGGTTGGGTGATTGAGCAGAAGCATGGCAGATGCAGTATAATGTGGATAAATGCGAGGTTATCCACTTTGGTGGCAAAAACAGGAAGGCAGATTATTATCTGAACGGCAATAGATTGGGAGAAGGGGAAGTGCAACGAGACCTGGGTGTCCTTGTGCACCAGTTGCTGAAGGTAAGCATGCAGGTGCAGCAGGCGGTTAAGAAGGCAAATGGTATGTTGGCCTTCATAGCAAGAGGGTTCGAGTACAGGAACAAGGATGTCTTGCTGTAGTTGTACAGGGCCTTGGTGAGACCACACCTTGAGTATTGTGTGCAGTTTTGGTCACCTTATCTGAGGAAGGATGCTCTTGCCATGGAGGGAGTGCAGCGAAGATTCACCAGACTGATACCTGGGATGGCAGGAATGACGTACGAGGGGAGATTGGGTCGGTTGGGCTTATACTCGCTGGAGTTTAGAAGAATGAGAGGGGATCTCATTGAAACTTATAATATTCTAACAGGACTGGACAGACTTGATGCAGGAAGGATGTTCCCGATGGCCAGGGAGTCCAGAACCAGGGGTCACAGTCTAAGGATAAGGAGTAAGCCATTTAGGACAGAGATGAGGAGGAATTTCTTCACCCAGAGAGTGGTGAACCTGTGGAATTCTCTACCACAGAAGGCAGTGGAGGCCAATTCATTAAATATATTCAAGAAGGAGTTGGATATATTTCTTAAGGCTGAAGGGATCAAGGGATATGGGGAGAAGGCAGGGACAGGGTACTGAAATTGGATGATCAGCCATGATCTCATTGAATGGTGGAGCAGGCTCGAGGGGCCGAATGGCCTACTCCTTCTCCTATCTTCTATGTTTCTATGTAGAATGGGGCCAAGAACAGGAGGGTGGACTTAGGGGGAAAAGCTCAAAGAATTGGGGATTTTTTTCAGTGAAACAGAGAAGTTTGAGGGGATCTAATAGAGGGGGTCAAAGTTCAGAGAGGCTTTGCGAGGGTAAATAGTAAGAGTTTGAAAGCTGATAGTGTAGAGAGAGAGCGCGAGGGGGGAGAACGCGAGACAGAGAGACAGAGGCAGAGAGAGAAATAGACAGAGAGAGGGAGACAGAGACAGAGGGGGGGAAGAGAGGGGGGGGAGAGAGAGGGGGAGAGAGAGGGGGGGAGAGAGAGGGGGGGGAGAGAGAGGGGGGGAGAGAGAGGGGGGGAGAGGGGGGGGAGAGGGGGGAGAGAGGGGGGGAGAGAGGGGGGGAGAGGGGGGAGAGGGGTGGGGAGAGAGGGGGGGAGAGGGGGGGGGAGAGGGGGGAGAGAGGGGGGAGAGAGGGGGAGAGGGGTGGGGAGAGGGGGGGGGAGAGAGGGGGGGAGAGAGGGGGGGGAGAGAGGGGGGGAGAGAGGGGGGGAGAGGGGGAGAGAGGGGGGAGAGAGGGGGGAGAGGGGTGGGGAGAGAGGGGGGGGGAGAGAGGGGGGGGAGAGAGGGGGGGGAGAGAGGGGGGGGAGAGAGGGGGGGGAGAGAGGGGGGGAGAGAGGGGGGGAGAGGGGGGAGAGAGGGGGGGAGAGAGGGGGGGGAGAGAGGGGGGGAGAGAGGGGGGGAGAGAGGGGGGGGAGAGAGGGGGGGAGAGAGGGGGGGAGAGAGGGGGGGGGAGAGGGGGGGGAGAGGGGGGGAGAGGGGGGGAGAGGGGGGGAGAGGGGGGAGAGGGGGGGAAGAGGGGGGGAGAGAGGGGGGGGGAGAGGGGGGAGAGAGGGGGGAGAGAGGGGGGGAGAGAGGGGGGGAGAGAGGGGGGAGAGAGGGGGTGGAGAGAGGGGGGGAGAGAGGGGGGGAGAGAGGGGGGGGAGAGGGGGGGAGAGAGGGGGGGAGAGAGGGGGGGAGAGAGGGGGGGAGAGAGGGGGGGAGAGAGGGGGGGAGAGGGGGGGAGAGAGGGGGGGGAGAGAGGGGGGGGAGAGGGGGGGGGAGAGGGGGGGGGAGAGGGGAGAGGGGGGGGGAGAGAGGGGGGGAGAGAGGGGGGGAGAGAGGGGGGGGAGAGAGGGGTGGAGAGAGGGGGGGAGAGAGGGGGGGAGAGAGGGGGGGAGAGAGGGGGGGAAGAGAGAGGGGAGAGAGGGGGGAGTGAGGGGGGAGAGGGGGGAGAGAGGGGGGGAGAGAGGGGGGAGAGAGGGGGGGAGAGAGGGGGGGAGAGTGGGGGAGAGAGGGGGGGAGAGAGGGGGGGGAGAGCGGGGGGAGAGGGGGGGGGGAGAGGGGGGGGGAGAGGGGGGGGAGGAGGGGGGGGAGAAGAGAGGGGGGGAAGAGAGGGGGGGAAGAGAGGGGAGAGAGGGAGGTGGGGGGAGGGGGGGGGAGAGGGGGGGGAGGAGGGGGGTGTGAGGGGGGGAGAGAGGGGGGGTGAGAGGGGGGAGAGAGGGGGGAAGAGTAGGGGGGGGAGTGAGGGGGGGAGGAGAGGGGGGTGTGAGGGGGAGAGAGGGGGGGAGAGAGGGGGGGGAGGTGGGGGGGGAGTGAGGGGGGGGAGAGGGGGGAGAGGGGGGGAGAGAGGGGGGGAGAGTGGGGGGAGTGGGGGGGAGAGGGGGGGGAGTGAGGGGGGGGAGAGGGGGAGGGGGGGGTGAGAGGGGGGGGGGTGAGGGGGGTGTGGGGGGGAGAGGAGGGGGGGGGAGTGGGGGGGTGAGTGGGGGGGAGAGGGGGGGTGTGAGGGTGGGGGGAGAGGGGGGGGGGGGGGGAGGGTGGGGGGGAGGGGGGGGGGAGTGGGGGGGGGAGTGTGGGGGGAGTGTGGGGGGAGTGTGGGGGGGGTTGTGGGGGGAGTGTGGGGGGTGAGGGGTGTGGGGGGGTGTGGGGGGGTGTGGGGGGGATTGGGGGGGATGTGGGGGGGGTGTGGGGGTGTGAGGGGGGTTGGGTGTGGGGGAGTGGGGTGGGGGGGTGTGGGGGGTGTGAGGGGGGGTGTGGGGGGTGGGGGGTGTGGGGGGGTGTGGGGGGGGTGAGGGGGGGGTGGAGGGGGGGGGTGGGGGGGGGGTGGGGGGGGGGGGGGGGTGTGGGGGGGTTGGGGGGGAGGGGGGGGTGGTGGGGGAGAGTGGGGGGAGGGGGGGGAGTGAGGGAGGGGGGGAGAGGGGGGAGAGGGTGGGGAGAGGGGGGAGAGAGATACAGAGAGAGAGACACACACAGAGAGGCAGAGAGAGAGAGGCAGAGAGAGAGAGAGACACAGAGAGGCAGAGAGATACAGAGAGAGAGAGACAGAGAGGCAGAGAGAGAGAGAGAGACGGAGGCAGAGAAAGAGAGAGGCGGAGGCAGAGGGACAGAGAGGCGGAGGCAGAGGGACAGAGAGGCGGAGGCAGAGGGAGAGAGGCGGAGGCAGAGGGAGAGAGGCAGAGGGAGAGAGGCGGAGGCAGAGGAGAGAGGCGGAGGGAAAGAGACAGAGGCGGAGGGAAAGAGACAGAGGCGGAGGGAAAGAGACAGAGGCGGAGGAGAGAGAGAGAGAGAGAGGGGGAGAGGAGAGAGAGAGAGAGAGAGAGAGAGGGGGAGACAGAGAGACGGAGAGAGAGACAGAGAGGGAGAGAGAGAGAGAGAGAGACAGACAGAGAGAGAGAGGGAGAGAGAGAGAGGGGGGGAGAGAGAGAGAGAGAGAGAGAGACAGAGAGAGAGAGAGAGAGAGACAGAGAGGGAGAGAGAGAGACAGAGAGGGAGAGACAGAGGCAGAGAGAGAGAAACAGACAATACAACATGGCTGAGTACCTGACCATGGTAAAGGATAACAAACTGAGAAAAACCTTGACAAGGTACAGACTTAGCGAACATAGCCAGCGATCGAAAAAGGCAGACACAGGCAGACCAGGCTGCCAAGAGAGGACAGGATATGCTCTCACTGCAGTCAGTGAGTAGTGGAGACAGAGATGCACTTCCTCACAGCCTGTGGAAAATATCAGGGCATCAGGGAGAATTTCTGCCAAAAATTCTCACAAATATGCCCTGAATTCAGAAATCTGAATGACGACCAAAAACTCCCATTCCTACTGGGGGAGGAGAGAAGCTGTGTAGCACTGGCGGCACACTATGTTTACAGCTTGCCATGAACAGAGGGACAACCAGTAAACTAAGAAAAGAGTATATATAAATAATGCAAATGTATATTTATACACTCAGGGATATACCTGTTTATGCACTGTATGAATAGAACTGCGTTTATGTGTTCAACCATAAATGTATTTTGCTGCTTTGGCAACATAAGATGTACCTTATCATGCCAATAAAGCGATTTGAATTGACTTGAATTGAGAGACAGGCCGAGAGACAGAGAGAGAGAGAGAGAGTGAGAGACAGAGGCAGATAGAGAGAGTCAGAGGCGGAGGCGGAGGGAGAGAGGCGGAGGCGGAGGGAGAGAGGCGGAGGGAGAGAGGCGGAGGCGGAGGGAGAGAGGCGGAGGGAGAGAGGCGGAGGCGGGGGGAGGCGGAGGCGGAGGGAGGGAGGCGGAGGCGGAGGGAGGGAGGCGGAGGCGGAGGGAGAGAGGCGGAGGCGGAGGGAGAGAGGCGGAGGCGGAGGGAGAGAGGCGGAGGCGGAGGGGAGAGAGGCGGAGGCGGAGGGAGAGAGGCGGAGGGAGAGAGGCGCGAGGGAGAGAGACCGAGGCGGAGGGAGAGAGACCGAGGCGGAGGCGGAGGGAGAGAGGCGAGGGAGGGAGCGAGGCGGAGAGCGGAGCGGAGGAGAGAGACCGAGGCGGAGGGAGAGAGACCGAGGCGGAGGGAGAGAGACCGAGGCGGAGGGAGAGAGACCGAGGCGGAGGGAGAGAGACCGAGGCGGAGGGAGAGAGACCGAGGCGGAGGGAGAGAGACCGAGGCGGAGGGAGAGAGACCGAGGCGGAGGGAGAGAGACCGAGGCGGAGGGAGAGAGACCGAGGCGGAGGAGAGAGACCGAGCGGAGGGAGAGAGACCGAGGCGGAGGGAGAGAGACCGAGGCGGAGGGAGAGAGACCGAGGCGGAGGGAGAGAGACCGAGGCGGAGGGGAGAGAGACCGAGGCGAGGAGAGAGACCGAGGCGGAGGGAGAGAGACCGAGGCGGAGGGAGAGAGACCGAGGCGGAGGGAGAGAGACCGAGGCGGAGGGAGAGAGACAGAGGCGGAGGAGAGAGAGAGACCGAGGCGGAGGGAGAGAGACCGAGGCGGAGGGAGAGAGACCGAGGCGGAGGGAGAGAGACCGAGGCGGAGGGAGAGAGACCGAGGCGGAGGGAGAGAGACAGAGGCGGGAGGGGAGAGAGACGAGGGCGGAGGGAGAGAGACAGAGAGGAGAGAGAGAGACAGAGGGGGAGAGAGAGAGAGACAGAGGGGGAGAGAGAGAGAGACAGAGGGGGAGAGAGAGAGAGAGGGGGAGAGAGAGAGAGAGAGAGGGGGAGAGAGAGCGAGAGGGGGAGAGAGAGAGAGAGAGAGAGAGAGAGAGAGGACAGAGAGAGAGATGAGAGAGAGAGGGAGAGAGAAAGACAGAGGGGGAGAGAGAGACAGAGGGGGAGAGAGAGAGACAGAGAGAGAGAGGGGGGGGGAGAGAGAGAGAGAAAAT